>NC_081824.1:464902177-465218290 GCF_030867095.1 Alligator mississippiensis | reverse complement strand
TCACTGCAAAGAATTTTTTCCTGATGTCCAATCTAAATTTGCTCTCCTTCAGTTTGTGGCCATCGTTTCTAGTTACCCCAACTGGTGCCCTGGTAAACACTGTATCCTCTGTTTCCTTCTGTCCCCCCCCGATGAATTTGTAGACAGCCACAAGATCACCTCTCAGCCTTCTCTTGAGGAGGCTGAAGAGATTCAGGTCCTGCAAATCGATCCTCATGGGGTTTTTCCTGTAGGCCTTTAACCAGACAGGTGGCCCTCCTCTGAACCCTTTCCAGGTTATCTACATCCCTCCTGAAGTGCGGCGCCCAAAACTGGATGCAGTACTCCAGCTGCGGCCTGACCAATGCTGCATAAAAGGGGAAGTATCACCTCCCTAGACCTGTTTGTGATGCACCTGTTTATGCAAGAAAGAGTACGGTTAGCTTTACTTACTACCTCATCATACTGGTGACTCATGTTCATTTTGGAGTCAACTCCGATGTCCCTTTCCGCAGTTGTGCTACTTAGAGTGGTACCTCCCAGGCTGTAGGAGTGTCTATGACTCTTCCTCCCCAGGTGCAACACACACCATTTATCCTTGTTAAACTGCCTACATTTCTCTAGGTAGAAACCAACCTGTCCACCATCATTCTCTGGGTGTGTCCCATAAGCCAATTTTCTACCCATCAGACTGTGTAATAATCTACATTGCAACTGTTTAGCTTATTTTTATGAACTGGGTGCAACACTGTGCCAAAGGCCTTTTTCAAATCTAAGTAAAAAACAGCTACCTCTATTCCTTCATCCAAGTATTTTGTGACCTGGTCATAAAAAGAAACCAGGTTAGTCAGGCAGGATCTGCCTGCCATGAACCTGTGCTGGGTGCCCCTCAGCATTATTTTACCTGCTGGTCCCCCATAAATGTGATCCTTAACAATTTTCCCAAAGGTCTTCCCAAGGATAGAGGTGAGGCGAACCAGCCTATAGTTACCTGGTTCCTCCTTCCTCCCCTTCTTGAAAACAGGGACCACATTGGCCCTTTTCCAATCTTCCGGGACCTATCCTGAGCGCGAGTGTGAAAACAGTTGCGCCAGTGGGTCCATTATGACTCCAGCTAATTCCCTAAGTACCTTAGGATAAAGATCATTAGGGCTGGTTTACTTAAATATATCCAACCCCTCCAGCTGCCCCTTTACTAGGTCAGAGGCAGAATCAAATATACCTTGATCATCCTCAACAGCTGTTTGCCTATCCTGCTGTTAAAAACCTGCAATGAAGGAGATGCCACATCCCTAGGTAGCCAATTCCAGTGTTTCACCACCCCAATTAACTGTTAAAAGCATTTCCTAGTATCTAGGCTACATCATGTTCATTGCCAATTCGGTCAATTTCTTCTTCATCAGGCACACACTGGGATGCTGGTGTTCCCCTCAGTCTTCTCCTTCTGGACTATAAAAATCCAGTCTTTTTCAACCCTTCCTCACAGGACATATTTTCTAAAATTCTTGTTTTTCAGGAAAGCAACATTTTTCTTAAAGTATTATGCCAACAACTGGACATAGTACTCCACTTGAAGACTCATCAGGGGTGAATACGGCAGATAATTACTCCCATGTCATATCTAAGGCACATTTTGAAATATATCGCCTTGTTTTGCAACTACATCATACTGTTGATTCCCATTTAAATTTGTAATGGACAAGAAACCCCCGGATCTTTTTATGCCATAGCATTTTCTACTCTCTTATCCCCCCCTTGCATTTGATTCCTTCTCCCTAAGAGTGTAGCAGCCTGCCTTTACCTTTACTGCATTTTGTCTTTGTTCATTGTGGAATCTCTCTCTAATTTGTCAACATCATTTCAAACTCTGACCCTGTACACCAGCACACTTGGATGCTCTCCCAGCTTGGTATCACCTGCAGATTTTACAAGTCAATGCTCCATTCCACCATCCAAATCATCAATAAAAATACCAATTAGAGTGAGGCCCAAGATAGACCTGCACAGACCTACTTGAAATGTTCTCTTAGTCTGAAAGCAAGTCACTGATAACTACTCCAAGAATGATTTTTAGCCACTTGTGCACCCTCCTTATGGTGATTACATGCCCTAGATCACAGTTCCTTAGCTTACAAAAATGATAGGTCTGATACCGTCTAAAGCCTTACTTGAGTCAAGACAGATCAGATCTATTGCTTCCTTTTTATCCAGTAACTCAACAACCCTATCACAGAAGGAAATTAAATGGTTTGATGCAATCTGCTTTTCTTGTTAAATTGTTTAATACTTTGTTTGAGATGAGAGTTAAGCTGACAGCTTTAAAAGATCTTGGCTTCTTGCCCTTTTCCACTCCTCTGGGACCTCACCAATTTCCAAAAGCTTTCTAAGATGCTTCCTAATGGTGTTGAGTGTACTTTGGCTATTTCCTCAACTGCGCAACAATTATTTTGGGGAATTTCAGACCCAGCCAATATGAATACACCTATCATACCTAAGTGCTCTTACACTGGCTCTTTTCCCTGTTCTGGTCTATACTTCCATCTCTTTATTAAAGTTCATTTTGAAAATCTTCTGGTCATTTTGGTCAAGACTAAAGCAAAGGCAGCATTGAACTTCAGTCTGAATGTTCTTAATGCCAGTCTGTCATTGCTTTAGTTGCAAGGTAAGCTTCTCTTCCCCCCATTTTTCCTCATGCTCCTGATGTCTGTGACTAGACATCTCAAAAGTTCAACAGCTGCACCATTATTCTCACGCTTGTCTCTAAGAATAATGGTTAACATTACATGATCTCTTTCCCTCAAGCACTTTATTCACTAATCTACACAATACGGTAAATAGCAACCCCCAAAACTGAGATATTAAGTGACTTGACCAAGATCACACAGGAGGCCTACTGCAGAATCATAAAATAACAGGACTCATCCTACTCTGTGAAAGCCATGGCAAAATTTCCATCAACTTCAATGGAGCATGAAAACTCTACATTCAGGTGCTCCATATCTTAAAAGAAAGCCATCTTTTCTACAGCACACAACTGCATAAGTGAAAGCTTCAAAGCTATATTATGTTCCATAAATTGTAGAAATGTAAGAAATATCACAGCAAACAGAAAACTACAATAAATGTGAGTACTGGTTAGAGAAAAATCCTACCAAATACTGTTAACTGGAAATGGATAAAATCTTGGAATAGAATAAAGTGAAAGGGAAAAGCAGGAACCCTGTTTAGGAGACACTGAAAAGAAATATTGGACCTTTACGTTGGTAGGCTAATGCCCTATATACCAGTCGTGGAAGCACATTGTAGAGGACAAGTGCAAAATGCCAACTACTACTGAAGTATTAACATCAAAGCCCAAGATGAATTCAGGGATAAAGCTTTTCTTTTTAGTGAAGATACAGAAAAGCATATATTTAAAATCAGCGGTAAAGTACTGTCAAATGCACAGTTTCAGGGTTTCACTGCTGTGTTCAAATACTCTTTGGAAGTAGAACAATTAATTACTTGGATCATTTAAAAAGGACTCAACATTTCTATAATTAGGATACTGAGTCCTGAGACCTAGTGCTAATTGCTCTCTGCTAAAAAAGGAGTGACTCGCATTTAATACCTGTTCTCTCATTCAAAGGCTGTGTGTCCTGGAAAACGTGCTCCCCTTTGGGTGGCACACAAACACCCTCTCACACCGGCAGCAGGCTGCTTGGTTAGCTAAGGAGTGGTGGCAAAGGACTGTCAGCCCTGTCAGGCTGAGGGATACAACTGCTCAGGGGGTCACAAGGATACGTAGGAGCTCCCTCCAGAATATGGAAAGCTCTGGGGAAGGAGGCAATGGCAGCTGGAGATTGCATTTTCCCCAGAAGTCCTTTTAAGAGAGAGTAGCATTGTCTGTGTGAGATGCACCTCAGGTACAAAAGGCTGGGATAGGAGAAGATAATATACACAAGCATGTGCTCTTTACCTGTCCAGGCAGTGTGCGAAAGGTAAACCTGAGTGATCAATCTGTGCCTTCCAGGACCAGGATTTCGAAAGTCCGCTGGTTTAGGATGGATTAACTGTGCCTGCCCATCTGGATATAATACCTAATGGAAGTAAAGAAGAAACCACCAGAAGTTTGTTCTTATTAATGGCTATTAAACAGAATTCGGCTGGAGATGTTTTGTCTGGCATTTCTAAACATATAATGGTGAATGCCAATGAGGGAATTGAATAGGGGATAGATCACTCTAGAAACATCCAGTTCAATACTTTCCCTCTATAGCATCTACTTCTAGTACTGTCAGAGACAGGATACTGAGCTAGATGGACCACTGGTCTGACCCAAAAGGCAAAAGTAGTTTTGGGATTCATCAATAGAAGCATTACATACAAGACACAGGAGGTTAGGGTATTATGTCTATGTTGTGTCAGGGTTGATGGTAGTCTTATGTAGAGTTTAGATCATGGATTTTATAGGATGGTTTGGATAGGGCTGACCCTGCCTCAGGCAGGGGATTGGACTACATGACCTCTGGAGGTCTCATCCAGTCCTACTGCTCTATGATTTTATTACACTTATGTTCTTAGTTTACTGTACCTGGAATTTATACATCGTGGTTGGCTTTTCTCACACTAACTTATATTCCCTACCTTCCTAACCTTGTAGCTAATCCTCTAGTTTTGTTGGCTACATGGTGGCCATTCCGGACTGTTGCATAGAAAAACATGCATTAAAACTGGCTTTCACCTCTGCACTACACACTGGGTTTCCCAGCCTGCAATGAAAATCTTTAGGGCTATACAATTTATTCTGCACTATCACAACTGTGTCCTTGGTTATGTTTTCTGTAAGTGACTAAATAGCAGGAAGGATATTTAAAATAAGGAGGACAATGTGCCTATATCTTTGTGTAAGCTTTCAAACAGCAACTTCTGCTCCCACCAGTTCATTCACCCTTCTGATGCATAGCGTCTAATATTTGTTTTAGCTTGTGCCCACAACATGCTTCCTGAATACAAAAAGCAGCATTAACCTGAAAAATTTACAATGACAGAGTGCCATCAGAAGGCTTGACCACCTGGAATTTTACATAGCTTACCCCAATGCCCTGATCTGTCCCATAAGCAGACGTGGACTCAAACCAAAACTTCTGTGGACTGTGCTTAAGTCAAAGCCTGTGTACTAGCTGCAAACTAGTACCTAAATAGATGCGTTTCTCAATAGGGTGTTACAAGATCCTTTGAAGGGTGCCACAAGGTGTGAGAAGATAAGCAGATAAGAGGAGGCTCAGGTTCAGTCCCTGTCCCTGCCCGATACCCTGTGTCCCATTATCCAACCCCTCTGGAAGGAGGTAAGCACTGTCATAAATAAGTTGTTTTTTTAAGTGGGCTGCTGCTCAATTCACAAGAGTTGTGGAGGGATGCTTTGAGTCTATTGAGTACTGCTTAAGTCTAAAAAGGTTGAGAGCCACTGATCTAAATGTAATGCCGTATTTAATCACAGAAAATAAACCCCTCATCAAAAATAAGCATAGCATTTTTGTAACTTAAGAATATTATCATTATGGTGAACACTAGGAGAAAATGCTAATTACTTCCATTATCCTTTAAAACAATCATTCATTACCTGAACTTTAACTGTGGTCTGAGGATCCTGCACATGTTCCAGAGTTGAATCAACATCCAAAGCCACAACTAACCCTGATGTGAACCTCAAAGGGTTATCAGACTCACCGGTAGGTTCAATGATATTTGCAGAAGCTTTATGGAGCTGGAGCAGTGGGAGAAAGAGACAATTATTCCAGCTTCTAACAAAGAATCCATTGTGTGTGAATTTTTTTAAATTCCTGACATTATCTAAAAATTATTCAAGCTCTTTATTTTTTTGGCAACAGTCCTGAAGACCCTGACATTTAGTATGAAGAAAAACGTCCCTCATGACTGGCCCATAAAAGGCTTGTGGTGGCCCCTCATGAAGTTAGTTCTGGGAACAGGTTGGAAGATGCCTCTATTTCGCTCCCTGTGGATTGCTCACCTGCTCTGGCAGAGGAAGGTGAAGGAAGGCGCTTTGTCGTAGCGTTGTTTGCAGGATTTTTACCACTTCTGAAGGCTTGGAGGTCACAAGCCTGGGCATCAGGTCTAGCAGCTTATCCACAAAACTGCCTTGCATGTGGGGGAGCTCAGAGATAAAACATCTGCGTGTATTAAGAACATAAGGAATGTAAATCAAAGTCATTTCCTAGGACTGTACTCCTTGGTTCTCTCAATGGTTCAGCTTTATCTGTTCAGCTTTATCTGTTTCAACTATCACAACAGGGCTGACATTGTAAAAGTGTCAGAATCAACAGACAAGCTTCAAGGTCAGCTGCAACATTAACAAAAAACCCACCTACTACTTACCCTATTTTTTTTGTGACAGGTTGTCACATGGATTCCCATTTCTGGTGCACACATGCACATGGGCACAAGATGGGATTAGTTTAGCCAGCAATTATGTTGGAGCCAGGCCTCCACCCTAGGGCTCCTCATACCCTCTCCTCCTCCCAAACTGGAAGCATAAAAGGGTTGAAGGCTTACCCATCCTTCAGTTCTTCACCAATGGGGGATCCAGCCAGAATAGGATCCAACAGCATCAGGGAAGAGGGGAGGTCCTGGGATGTATATGAACACCACACCTCTAAGGAGGAGGTACTGTGCAGTCACTGTTCTTGGTTCAAGCCATTACCCAGGGATTCTGTTCTTGCTGACTAGTGTCTCGTGACCTGAGTGTCAATCAGTGAGTGCCAGAAAGCCTATTTAATGATCGCAAGACAGCTCTGCCAAAGAGGAATTGGATCTTGATGTCTCAACTAAGAACATGGCCTGGATGACAGTGGGGTCTGGTTCCCATGCAGCTTCCTGCCAAATTTCTAAAACGGATATGCTGCTCAGAGCAAACAGATTTGAGCATGCTCTATTAGGGTACACACAATCTGCATTGGTGGATTTAACTTTGCTAATTCATGGCATGAGCTAATACAACAAACACCCATTTAGTTAATCACTAGGTGAATACTAACTTGAATTTCATCCTGTCAGCAAAAAGCTACAAACAGTTGGGGAGATCCTGAATAGTCTAACCCTACCAAGGTAATATGAAAGAATCCTAATTATATCAAGAGTATGCAATGGAGAATTCATAGGACCCATAGCTCATCTCTGGAGCTTGTGGCATGATAGCACTGTACAAATAGCCTGGGATCAGGAGAAGACAGTCTACCATTTCTTGTTCTGCTCTAAAGTAAACCAATCTGCTGGTGTACATCCCCAGTTGCACGAGGTGGTCTGCAAGACTGGGTCAACAGTCCATTCATTGTCCTTAACCCACTGAAATCAGCTATAAGATTTTGCATGCCTTATAGACAAATGCTACTCGTGTGATTTGGTAAAACATGCACCATGTCAGAGATGAAGAGCTCTGAACTACTCTGTGGCTGAATAAACGGAGAGGATTTAAGCACCCTTCACTATTCCCAGAAATGATGACAGGGTAAGGATGTTAAAGGCACAGTGGGAAGTCCCATGGACACAGCTGACAAAAATAATCCAATCTCAGGTGCATGTGCTCCAGAAGTAGCAGTCATATGAACAAGTACTTAAAAAGAATTCACAAAAAATACCAAAAGAAAGGTAAGCAATGCAAGAAAAGCTGGCACTAAGATACCAAAGAAAAGCTGGACATATACAACTCCATGGGGCCTGATGGGCTATGTTAAAAGCATTAGAGAGGAGTTGTCAGAGTATCAGGGGCCAAAAACTACCTTCAAAGTTTCTAACCTTCCCATTAACTACTACTCTTATAACCAAGGTTCGTTAATTAAAGAAATCAAATGAAAAACTGTGCTCTCAGATCTTCCCAGTAAAGCTGTACTTACATATTCTTTTTTCCAAGACCCTGATTCTATATCAGACAGCAGGAGCTTTATAACTGATTTCAACAGGTGCATGATCAGGCTTTTTATGTACAAAGCATACTGGTGCCATTTGGAGCTGCATACACACAGGTGAAACCAAATATCAAGCATGAAACTCACTGCATAGAGCTAGCAGTGCCTACAGCCCAACTCTACCTACTGCCCAACTTAATTCTAAAACAAAAATTAGGTATCTGAAAGCCTAAGATTAGTCTGACACGTTCTCTACTTAAGATAGCATAGAAAAAAAAGAAAAGTTTAAATGGAAAAGGAAAAGAGCAATGCAATTACCTCTGAAAAGAGTCCACTTCCTGTAAAAACTTTTCACACATCCCAAAAAGGGGTTCCACTCTGAAGTGAAGATGAATGGAAAATAAAAGGGAAATATTAGAGAGAAACTGGCTAGTCCCATAAACATTGTAAAGCTACATGGAAATTTTAGAAGATAGTACAGATAAGCAAAATCCTAAAGATAATTTGAAGCCACTGTGATACTACCACAACCCCTCCCCCACACTCCCCCCAAAAAACCCCAACGCTTTGCATTTACATAACAAATGAGCTCTCAGTGCCAAGGTGAAGTCCCCCATTTTATAGATGGGAAATTGAGAAGCAAATAGGTAAAATAACTTCAAGGCAATGGAGTACATTGGTAGTAAGCAAAAAATAAAAGCTCAACTCCTAGCTATCTTCCTACTATTTTACCCACACTCTACCAAGCTAAAATTACAATCCTTAAAATTACAAATACTTAAAAAGTCATTTAGAACTTTACTTACTGGAGTAATCAAACTAAACTTAATAAAATATGATCTGTTTTATTAAGATCATGCATGTTCCCAATCATGTTATCATGTTTATTAAGATCATCTTTATTAAGATCATGTATGTTCCCTATCACAAGCCCTGGTTCTCATGGAGGACTTCAGCCACCCTGACATCTGCTGGGAGGGCAAAACAGCAGTGCACAGGCAACCCAGGAAGTTTTTGGAGAGTATAGGGGACAACTCCCTGGCGCAAGTGCTGGAGTGGCCAACTAGGTGCTGTGCTCTTCTTGACCTGCTGCTCACAAACAGGGAAGAACTGGTGGGGAATGTAGTAGCAGATGGCAACTTGGGCAGCAATGACCACAAGATGATTCAGTTCAGGATCCTGAGGAAAGGAAGGATGGAGAGGAGTAGAGTAAGGACCCCGGATTTCAGAAAAGCAGACTTTGACTTCCTCAGGGAACTCATGGGCAAGATCCCCTGGGAGGCCAGACTGAGGAGGGGAGAAGAGTCCAGGAGACCTGGCTGTACTTTAAAAAAGCCTTACTGAGAGTGCAGGAACAAGCCATCCTGATGCACAGGAAGATTAGCAAGTATGGCAGAATCATAGAATCACATTTTAGGGAGGAGGTGAGCAGCCAACAGTGGTGACAGAACAGATTAGGGACTACTTAGAAAAGCTGGACATATATAACTCCATGGGGCCTGATGGGATGCACCTGAGGGTGTTGAGGGAGTTGGCTGATGAGATTGCAGAGCCACTGGCCATCATCTTTGAAAACTCAAGGTGATCAAGAGAGGTCCCAGATGATTAGAAAAGGGCAAATGTGATGCCCATATTTAAGAAAGGGAAAAAAGAGGATCCAGGCAACTACAGACCAGTCAGCCTCACCTCAGTTCCTGAAAAAATCATGGAGCAGATCCTCAAGGAATCCATCTCAAAGCACTTGGAGGAGAAGAGGGTGATTAGGAACAGTCAACATGGATTCACCAAGTGCAAGTCATGCCTGACTAACCTGATTGCCTTCTATGACAAGGTGACTGGCTCTGTGGATGCAGGGAGACCAGTGGATGTGTATACCTTGATTTCAGCAAGGCTTTTGGTATCGTCTCCCACAACATTCTCACAAGCAAGCTAAGGAAGTACGGGCTGGATGAATGGACTGCAAGGTGGATAGAAAATTGGCTGGAGGGTTCAAAGGGTAGTAATCAATGCCTTGATGTCTAGTTGGCAGCTAGTATCAAGTGGAGTGCCCCAGGGGTTGGGGCCTGGGGCCGGTTTCGTTCAATGTCTTCATCAACCACCTGGAAGATGGCATAGAGGGCACCCTCAGCAAGTTTGCAGATGACACCAACCTGGGGGAAGTAGTAGATAAGCTGGAGGATAGAGCTAGGATTCAGTGACCTAGACAAATTGGATGATTGGGTCAAAAGGAATCTCATGAGGTTCAACAAGGACAAGTACAAAGTCCCGCACTTAGGACAGAACAATGTCATGCACCAGTACAGACTGGGGGTGACTGGCTGGGCAGCAGCTCTGCAGAAAAGGACCTAGGGGTTACCGTGGACAAGAAGCTGAACGTAAGCAGCAATGTGCCCTTGTTGCCAAGACTAATGGCATACTGGCCTGCATTGGTAGGTGTGTCACCAGTAGGTCAAGGGAAGTGATTATTCCCCTCTATTCTGCACTGGGGAGGCCACATCTGGAGTACTGTGTCCAGTTTTGGGCACCCCACTACAGAAAGAACGTGGACAAATTGGAGAGTCCTGCAGAAGGCAACAAAAATGGTTAGGAGGTTGGGACACATGACTTGAGAGGCTGATGAAACTGGGCTTATTTAGTCGGAAGAGGAGACTGAGTGGGGATTTAATAGCAGCCTTCAACTACGTGAAGCAGGGTTCAAAAGAGGATGGAGTGAGACTGTTCTCGGTGGTGGCAGATGACAGAATAAGGAGCAATGGTGTAATTTTCCACCAAGGGAAGCTGAGGTTAGATATTGGGTAGAATTTTCTTAATAGGAGGGTAGTAAAACACTGGAGCAGGTTACCCAGAGAGACTGTAGAGTCTCCATCCTTGGAGGGTTTTGAGACCCAGCTAGACAAAGCTTTGGCCGGGATAATCTAGTTGGGGATGGTCCGGCTTTGAGCAGGAAGTTGGACTAGATGACCTCCTGAGGTCCCTCCCAATCCTAATAGTCTATGATTCTGTAATGATCAAAGTTATCTGCATGATTAAATATCTACCCAACTGGGACATAAAACACCTGTTGCAAGAAAAAAAGATTAAGCAAAACATCACTTTTCTTTCCCTTATCCCTTTTTTTTTTTTAAACAGAAAAGACCTGTTGACCAAGTTTATGATGGAATCCTTTAACAATACTAATGTGAAACTTTTCTTATTTAAATATGTCTAAAAATAAATGGCATGCTATAAATTTTCAATATCTTCATTTATGTATTTTATAAATCAGTGTGTCATAGACAACTCAAATCAAATGATTTGTGCATTCCAAGCTATTTTATAATTTGATTTTGTGCTGTGTAGCTGTACAAGTTCTTTGATTAAATCTTTTCATTCTTAATATACATTCTTTTAACAAACAGTTATTTACATCTTTGCTGTTTTCAGACATGGGAGGACCTGGCTACTGACCAACTCCAATGGCACCGTAACCTCAACCACGTAGCTGCCCATTTTGAGGTAAAGCATCTTTCCCTTGAACCAGAGAAGAGAGAGTGGAAGAAGGAAAAGGAGAGGAAGCCTGGCTTATGGCCTACCCTCCCCTGTGGAAAGACCTGAAACTTCTGCAGATAGATCTGTGGCTCAAGGATTGGACTCTTGAGTCATCTCAAGACCCATCAATGAGTCGTGGTAGAAATCCTTCTTGAATTGAGGGATTGCTGACAATGACAACAATGACATTTTCAGCCACATGCAAGGGAAGGAAGCTATTACAGTTTTCCTTTCAAGAAGCCCCATCTCCTTGATTATACGCAATTCTTACCCTCTTGTGGTACGTGCAGTCACTATAAGCTGTAACGCTTTTGCTTGCAGTCTCATGTGATGAATAATGACCACTTGTCTATTTTCCACTCCACTGTACATGAACTCCATTTTGTAAGTTTCTTCCATAATCTACAGTATAGACAACATGGGATTAATTGATTATCAAACTGTTAGGGGTTCGACAGGCGCAGTCATCGATTCTACTTCTTCTGCCTTTACTGAATAGTATATTATTCCACAAGTAGCCCCCATTATTTCAGTGGAACTATACCCATGGAATGAGGTAGAGATCAGAATGCAATATTTTACAGTTAGGGCCAAAATCTGGAACCAACTTCCCAGGGAAATGGTCCTCGCCCCTACCTTGGGCAAATTCAAGAGGAGGTTGGATGATCACCTGTCTGGGGTCTTGCGAACCCAGCATTCATTCCTGCCTGTGGCAGGGGGTCAGGCTGGATGATCTGTTCAGGCCCCTCCTGACCCTAGCTACTATGATACTATGATGTACTACCTAGCAGGCATAAGGGCATCAGAACCTAAATCTCCGTGTAAATGAAAGAAATACAATGCACAACCCTTGTGGAAACAAGCATTCCTCTATCTATGTTTCTCCTGAATCCGGTCTTCCTCGCATCTACATAGTAAGCTCTTCAGGACAGGATACTCACTAGCCACACACTATATTACTCATGCTAGCCTGCTGTATCAGTCTAAGACAGTGACTCTGAACCATGGTACCATGGGACCCTGGGGTCCCTCGAGATCCTTTCAGAGGTGCCATTTGGTCTCATCCAATATTTGCTCTGTTAGGTGTGCAGATGTGATTCACAAGATAAACTGAGAGATTTCAAATAGGAATCCAGTGTTAAAAACATTCTGCCCTGTTGTAAGCTTTGAGTTCTTTGCAACCGAAGACTTGCCATGGTATTTTTCTGTAGTTAAAAACTGAGCAAAAACAAAGAGCTTATCATTTCCAAGGGGTGCTTTGAGCCTGCAAAGGTTGAGAACCACTGATCCAAGAGGTAAGCAGCAGAAGGTAGCAGACTTATGCATAAATCCAAAGAGGAGGGTGCTTCAGATCTGAAATAAGTGATTTAGAGTCCTTCAATTCAACAGCACTAGGCTGTATTAACAGAAGTATCACTTGCAAATCAAGGGAAGTGATTCTTCTGCTCTATTCAGCACTGGTGAGATATCATCTGGAGTACTATGTCCAATTTTGGACCCCATTCTAATATTATAAAGGCCGTAGTCTGCTTGTCCGTAACACTTTATTCACGCTCCAATTGATTGTCTGAAACAACCAGAGTGCTCCAAGAGATCCTGGACAGGAGGCAGAGGTGGGGCGCACCATGATGGTGGGGACAGAGTGGGCAAGGCCAATACCACTGGCCTTCTCTAACAACCAACCTTACAGTCATGAAATAATTCACATCCCATTTTAAGTGTTAACTACACCATACAAGAGGGGTGCACTGATAAAGATTTTTTTGGCCAATACCGATGGCCAATTATTAACCAGCCATATCGGCCAGTACCAATCCGATAACCCAGGGGTGGGCAAAAAACAGCCAGTGGAGGGGCTTTATCTGGGCCTGCAGTGTGTCCCTCGATCCCGCTTGGCACAGGCACTATCAGGTGGAGGCACATCCTGCCTCCCCCTGGGCATGCAGAGGGGTTGGGGCAGCTCTGCAGCTGGACTGCATTTCTAGGCAGACCAGGCAGTGGCAGCTTCCTGCATCTGCCGCCACTGCTGGCCCAAACCCTGTGGCAATGGTGGGGACCCACGCTGCACAGCCCCGACCCTGCGTCTGCTCTGGGCTCACCTGCTCACACTAAAACAGCAGCAGCAGCCAGGCAGAAACTATTGCTCAGCGCAGTGGAAAAGTGCCCCCATCCCCCTTGCTGCTGCCCGCTACTCCCTGCTTCAGCTGCCCAGCCAAGGCATTGGGCTGCCCTGTGGTTCTGCTGCTGTCACTGCCACCTCTGGGCTGCCCCATGAAGCAGCGATGACAATGCAGAGCAGATGCTGGGCAACCCTGCACGGGCTCCAAATAGCTGTACCAGTGAGCACTGGGCAGCAGTGATGGGGAAAAGCCATATTTCCCCAGTGCTGAGCAACATTTTCTGCCTGGCCAGCACTGCTGCTGCCACAGTTTAGTGTAAGCAGGTGAGTCCGGAGCAGGTGCAGGGTCAGAGCCGTGCAGCGCAGGTCCCCACCAGTACTGCGGGGCTGGGGCCAACAGCAGCACCAGGTACAAGAAGCTGCCGCCGTCTGGTCTGCCTAGAAAGGATGTAGCAGGTGGCAGGACATGCTACAGGTGGGAGGTATGGAACAGGCACAGGGCATGCTGGGTTGGAGCTGTGCCTGGGTTCTGGCTAATCCACTCCTACTGGGGTGAGTCTGGAGTGGACACAGGGTGAGACTGGGCGCTGCTAGGGAGGCACTGCAGGGCGCACAAGCACCAGGCTATTGTAGGGTGGGGGCAGGTGCTAACCAGCTCAGGGGACGCACACAGGGGTCCCATGCACACCCCACCACTCACAAACCCTCCCCTGCAAACCCCACAACCACATCCTCCCTCACATCCCCCCACACCCTTCCACACAAGCACTGCCCACACACCCATGCGCCTCTGACAGGGATCCCACTCACTGCTATGTACCCACACCCCCCGCCCACGCACACTCCATTCCCACCCCCCACACATACCCCCAGCCACCCTCTGCCTCCACACCCCCAACCCCATACCCACTCACACACCCATCCATACATCCCCACAAACCCCCATACCCACCCACATTCACATCTATGTGCACAGCCCCCAAAAAACCCCACACTTCCCCCCAGATCCCCTGCAATATACATGAGTAAGACTTCATTTTGAGCTATTATGCAATCACCTCTATATACATAATGAAAACACACACAAATCAGGAAAAAAATATTTTAAATAAAATTAAAATATATTATTGTGGACATTTGATTTTTAGTATACAACTTGGTTTTTTTTCAGTTGCAAGATGGCAAACCTCCTTCCCAAACACTACTTCCAGGGCAAGAGGAGGGACATCAGGTGGCAAAGGTCACAGGTTAGGGGGTGGGACTTCCACTTAGCAATCATGGGCAGGGCACCTGTCAAGGGGCAGGGCTGCCCTTGCAGCCCTCGACAGCTCACCAGAACCCGTTAAGCAGCCCTCCAGTCAAAATAATTGCTCACCCCTGCGACAACCGATATGCAACCCAGTAGCCTGGACAGAAGCATCCAGCCAGCAAGCCTCTGTGCGGGGTGAGGGCAGGCTGCTAGCTGCAGGCTCAGGGCCAAGGGCTGCACCGGCTTCTTCCTGGCAGTGGGGCTGGGCCAAGGCTGTGCTTGGGGTGGGCGGAGCCAGAGCTGGGAGAGGGGAGCCACATGGTGGGCTACAGCCACCCAAAATTCCTTACAGCCCTCCCTCCCAGCACTACCATTGCCCACCCTGAGCACAGCCCCAGCCCAGCCCCACTGCCAGAAAGAGGCCAGCGTAGCCCCCAGGTCCAAGCCTGCAGCAGGCAGCCTGCCCACGCTCTGCGCACAAATACTGGGGGGGCACATTCCCCCCCACCCTCCCCCTGGGTACACACAGCAGCAAGAGCCACCCCCTCCAACCCCTGGACAAGCCACCCACAGCTCTGCCCTGTGCCCCACCCAAGCCAGACAGCACCATCCCCTGCCCCGATCTACTCCCTCCTTCACTGTGGGGACCTCAATTGGTGCCTCCCCTTCCTCCAAACAGATTTACCAGCCAAACACTGCTCTCCAAGCTGCCAGGCTACATTCCTGGCCGCGTGCATGCATGTGCATGGCATTTATCGGTGACATTATTGGCCACATTGGCCATTAAAGCCAATTCCCGATAATGTCAATTTGCCTAATTTTACTATGTAGACCAGTGATTCTCAACCAGGGTGCCATGGCTGTCTAAAGAGGAAGGAGGAACCACAAGATCTCATTAAGGCTGCCTAGTTCCTGTACAGAGAAGTAAAAGCTCTCTTCCCCTATCTGGCTTAGAAGCTCGATTCATCCCTTTCACACTTCCCATGCTCCTGGAACCAGCAAGAGGAGCTTGGGGGTCACTGTTGGTACACAAGACCTCACAGGGGAAACATTAGCAGCAAGGGCCACCTTCATCCCTCAAGTACAGACTGAAGGCAAGGAGGGGACACAATGGAAACAGCATAGCATGGCAGGGTTAAGCCCTGCCCCCACTACCCTCAACTAGATCAGTGGTTCGTAACCTTTTTAGTCTCAAGACTCCCTCCATCTCTTTTCTGAATTTAGACTAACTCGATGATTCTCAATGGGGCTGTTGCAAAATTCAGAAGAGTTATGGAGGGTTGACTTGAGCCTAAAAAGTTTGACAGTCACTGAAATAGAGGAAGATAGGTTTATGTAGAAGAAAGAAGTACTTGAGTTAAAGGTAGCTAGCTTCTCTATAAATCAGCATTTCACACTGAACTCAGGTACTGGGAAATGACATGATAGGAAAGGCTCCCTCTCTTCCTATTGGCTGCTAAGTGATCTGTAGGTACAATGAGAAGAAATATCAGCCTCCCTGAGGATGTGCTGCTGGGCAGAGCTCCCAAGAAAGATATTGCAATTAGAGAAAGATTTACAAGGCTGATAGACGTTTGTTTCCTCCAGTCTCTGGGGGCAGCCGTCTACAACATAGAAGGCTCTGACAGACAGAGATAGCTACCTCTCGCTACATTTTAATTAACTGCAGACTGCGTGCGGTCAATATTTTTTCCCAGCAGGTCGACACACTCCTTGCTAGCCTAGGTTTGTTTCCAGATTGTTAAATAGCTTGCTTTCTTGTCCACTTTTATTTAGGTTCTCCAGCTTGGGGGGTTTTTTGCACATGGTCACCATTGTGATTGCAGCTGTAGCCTTTGTTGACTCACAGATGGCTCTTATCCACACTAAACATGGGCACGAATCAAGGTTTGGTTTTGGATTCACAGTTTTCCTAAGTTCAGATGTTCAGTTCAGTCTCAAACCTGAACTGAACAAAAAGACTTGTATACCTCAGGTCCAGCTCATAGACAATGACATGCACTCCATCTCTAAAGCAGTCATGGATTCTACATTTCTAGCTTTCACCACTGCTCCACTGTCATTTAAGGCACTTTTAAAACTGGCTGTCAGTGCTTAAAATACAGACTGTCACATATAAGGGGGCTGGAGCTGAGCTGATCTTGCAAGCTGAATCTCCAGAAGGCCATCAGAATCCCTTATCAGTCTACCCAGATGACTATCAGCCTCAGATACAACTGGAATTAAGTCAACCACCTAGCTATATCTTTTGACATTGACACAGAACTTCTAATTTTCAGCTATCAGTTTAGTTATACTGAAGAAGTACTCATAAGCCTAAAATCTTGGATACGGTTAATTTCTCATAAACTATCACTTGATTACCTGCTACTTACATAATTATTTTCTAAATCAGCATCCAGGCAATAAAGTATCTCTCCAATTATCCAGGAGTCAGGAGCAAGTAAAAAAACCCTCATGTTTGGCTCATCTTTTACACAATTCACATGGCTTTTGGAATCCAAGATTACTGGCATTTTTCATTTATGTAGGAGTGTCATAGGCATAAGGCACAAAAGAAAAGGTCTCTACCCAGAGGACCTGACCCTGGAAGACATGGCTTCAGTCTCACCTGTCTTGCTGCTGCTGATGCCAATGCATTCTGCTTCAGGTACAGAGGAGCTGCCACATTCCACAGTTTTTCCTGAAGGGCCTACAAAAAAAAACAAACAACCAAACCAAACCATGGACAGTTCATAATTAGCTAATACACTCTAGTGGGAATACGAAGAGCTCAATAGATTTAGGAACAAAGACTAGATAAGCTTGGCGTTCTTCCCATACAACCCCTCTGTGCTGGTCCAACAGCAGCATTGGCTTTCTTCTTCCTCAAGAATGTGTCAGCACCATACTGTGGTGCCCTCAGGAATAAAAATATGGTGGGGTCACAGAACTCCAGATTTCAGGCACTAAGAGCCAACCCCAAAAAAATTCTCAGCTCCAGGTATCCCAGAACATTCGTCCATGACTCCACCCCCGCAAGAGGCCAAGATGATAAATAAGCACTAACAGCAACTCATTAATTAGAGACAGCAGAAGTAAGAGGTAGCAAGGCTGATGTTCTGCCCAGACCCACTGCCTCCATCCCACCTCCAAACTCTTTTTCCTTTCCATATTGCTGAACAGGAATTCCTAGGAAGCCGAGTTTCAGAATACGCAGAGTATACGCACCATCTGAATTAGCTCTCAAAATCCTGGTCCATCACCTCCAAAAAGAAGGGAACACCTATAGTTCTATGTCAGGAACCCTGTCAGCCCAGAGAGACTGGGAAGGTACGAGCCACTTCTATTTTGTGGAAGATAATACCCTTTCCTGACATAGTATTTTCCAAATGAAAGGGGTTGGCTTGACACATAAGGGTTTTCACTTTGTAATCTATTTAGGAATATAAATGGTTTGGTGTTTCTGAACTGCTTATGGTTTTTATCCAAATTATTACGATTATTATTACAACATTTTTCTATGTGATCAAACTTCTCATTTAAGAACAGTTCCCTTGCCCAAGCCTCCCAGTTCTTACAAACAAAGCAACACGTCTTTGCCAGAAGCACAAGAAAGTATCCTCTTAGCCCCTGTGTACCTGTTCACTCCAATTACCCTCTTCCTAAAGAAGAACGAGTCTCAAAATGACTCCCAAATCCTGATTTTCTGCATGGATAGCACATGCTGCTTCTGCAAAAAGTTGCTGAGTCAGCAACTGAATAGCATATTAAACTGTAACTGTGCTTATGTAGAATATCTTTGGAGTGAAAATGAGTCAAGGACTTGCTAGCTTGGTATAAGAAATTCCAACTTGTAAATTCACCCTGAGCAAAGAAGCTGATTTCCCCCTAACTTTCATAGCAGCACTGTATTTCAGTAGGCAGTCATGCTAGTCTTCTGGGAAACTGTTTACAAATTATTCATGCTTTGCATTTATATAGGTCACCTTCAAAGCAAAAAAACCTAATTTTCATATCATCCCTAGAAGCCTGGTAAGCCTCCTTCCCATTTTGAAGACTGGAAAATGAGGCAAAGAGTACAAATTCCCAAATGCAACAAGAACATGACCTGGTTATCAATAATGGCTCCTGATGAATCAGTTTACCTGCTGTTATTTAAAAAAAATGATGGGACCACCTTTCAATAACACAACTGAAATTGGGCTTGCCTGAGTCTGAAGTATCGTTTCTACAAAGGTGCTAAGGGTAATTTTCACCCACCACCAGTTCAACCAGTTTTAAAACCAGTTCAGCAAAAGTACTTGCTGACAGCCATGAATAGGAAAATGTAAATTTCCTGTTGAACAAAGCTTCTCAGTGATCTTGTCTGCACTCACATTTCAGCCAGTGTAGCTGTACTGTGCAACCCCTGGCACAGACACATTTTTTACACTGCAGATCACAATGCAGACCTCACATGCCAATGTAAACCAGGTATATACACGAGGAAGTTATGAATGCAGCTGTACTGGTGGATGAAATCAGTGTAGACAAAGTATAAAGATGATTTGCCAAAGCCACAGTGGGAAAGCAGTGTCAGAGCCGAGTTAAAAGCTCCCCAGTCCCAGGCCTGTGCTTGGAGTACCACTGCATCTGAGACTACACTGTAAATCAGTTTCCTAAAGCAGACCTTAGGAATAGTTTGATCCACTAACAGGGAGAAAATGTGAAATGTGCAAGAGTTGCTTAGCATGCCACTGTGAAATGCAACAGCCAGTTACAACAGGATTCCAGCTCTCAGAAATGCAGAGGAAGCCAAACCTTGATGAGAAGCAGCTGACACCGAAGGTAAGTTGCAGTGAAGTCTGCCACCCCTGCCAGTTCTGACTGCAGTTCTCCAAGCCTCTGGAGGTCACTGGAGCAGAGACAAGAAAAAGCAAATATCACTTTCATGATGATGATGAAAATAAATCACCATAAATGGCAAATCTCAATGCATTGCAAATCCTACAGCAGTGGTAATTCTGATGTTACCTACTCCTGAGCCTTGCCTCTGCCCAGCCCCACAAGCAGCGGTAGGAAAACAGAGTACAGATCAGCCTGCACCTTGGGACCTGCTCACTTCTCTCCTCTTCCTGAAAGCTGACACGAGCACAGCAGGAGAGGCAGTTAGTCTGTCAGCCTGCATTACTCTGCAGCCCTATGGGAACTGTATAGTGTAGCAGCTTCAAATTTAACTCAAATGCTTCAGATTTTTTCAGAGCAGCAAACAGTCCATTTGTGTTAATCAGCTGGGAAATCTCACTGCTGGTACTGGCTAAAATAGATGGGTTTGGAACATGCTGGGCTCATGTAACCTGTTATATTTGAAATATAGCTGCATTTTTAAAACGTGGTTTACTTTGAAAGTCTGATGTACAGTCTACAAGATATGGTTATATAATGTAATACATAACAAGTAACTACTTGAATACCAGTGGAGCAGTAAGCCATGTTGCCTCTCAGAATAAACTGGGCAATCTAATAGAACATGCAAGCTTTTACTGCTCCAGCTTTTGTGACATTTTAAACCAAATCTAGGTTTCTAGCAAGAAAACATCTGTCTCCAGTTCCATAGAATTCCAAGGAATAAACAGAGTCCATCTCCTTGTCATTTGTTCTGCATTCTGCTTTGCAATGTATTATTTTCAGACTATCTTTTAAATCAGCATTGTGGTTCCTTGCTTGACCCCTACAGTAGGCATCTTATAACAATAGGTTGCAGTGGCTTCATTTTAATTAAACATGCTGTACGTGAAATAGTTCCCAGCTTAAGGCAGTACTAAACGTGCCATTTGTTTTGCCATTTGCTGTCAATTTGTAAAGACTCTATAAGAATCCCAGTCTCTGCAGCCATGAAGGATCCTTCCCACACAAAGCAGCAGCTCCTTCCTTAGACACAGCCACATAAATCCAACTTGGGGTGCACAGAGCCATTCACGCCCACCCTTGCCATTTTAGAAGAAAGAACCACATACTCCTTGTGGACCATTCCCTGTGTCCTGCTCAATGAGTGCTTATGTTCTGAGTGGGGGAGAGCTGCTTTCTAACTAACAGTCAGCCAGAAAACTCCTCCTCCTGTGCTTTGACAATGCAGTTAATGCTCATTTCTATAGCAACATTAATTAAGCTTCAACACCCTTGCAAGGCAAGCAGAGTTCTGAATCTGCAGATGGAAGAACTGAGGCAGAGGTTAAGCAACTGGCTAAACTGTTTCTCTCTTCCTCACCCCCACCCACATGGCCCATGCTCTAACCACTAGCAAAACTGCTGCAGTTAGAGCTGGAAGTGAGAACCAGGAAGACATGCCACTTCACTGGGCCTGTACATGACTTCTCTACCTAATACTAATGGCAAGGGAGGAGGGAGTCTTCTACTACTTCTTCCCTCCTTTCCCCCTACCCAATAGTCAGGACAGCAGTCTCTTGTACACCCCCAAAAGCCTTGTATTACAATCAATTGTTTTAATTTGTTCGTGGGGGTTTGGGAGAGGTGGAGATTAATCAATCCGGAGATGAAATGGGAGAGGCAGCACAAAACCTCTACTTCCAAGCTCTACTGCACCTGCATCTAGACTAAGGCAGGCTGCGGGGCACAACAACTTTGAAAGTCAAAGATCATCCCCAAAATAACTGTACTGGGGGGGAAGGGCCAGACTATTCAATTACACTGATTGGTGGGAAGAACGCCCACCGGAAGTGCTACTTCCCCCCACCTCTCCACCCCTTATGGGCATTGATCTCTGGATTTTGTGGCAACTAAAACTGGACAAGCAGAGGTAGGGATGCAGACCTTAGGGTCAACCTAAAGGTTTCAGACAAACAGAAGAAAACTCTGAAGACATCTCATCTGCCTGTATACACAACATGGCCACTCTAAATACACGGTAGCTGCTTAGTTTCCATGCCATGGGGTGGGGAACACCCATTACATTTCATATAACCCAAGTACTGTTCATCAAATTATTCTCTCCAGCAGAGAGCTCAGCCCTTAGAAACTGGGAAACTAAACAACAGTACTGGGAATCAAGGAGCTATTTCATAAAACCTGGGAACTGGTTTCCTGTCCCAAGAGCCACTACACCTTACCTTATGGTGAATTCGAGCAGTTCCTGTGTGCCCTGTGGGTCCAAGTGCTGAAGATTGTAAACTCGCTCAAGACTCTGCTGCAAGAACTGCTGGGAAGGATCTTCATGTGGTGTAACACTCTGGGACACAGGGGAGGACACCAGCTTTCTACCTGGCAACTGAATAAAAGGAAACCAAAAAGTCTTAAGTTCGGATAACAGGATCTCAAAACGTGTCCAAAATTAAACAAGACGACCCCAAAGTGAGAACTTCAACACTTTTTAAAGTTCAGAATAGCCTACAGTTTCATATCTTTGTTGCATAACACTAGTTCCCTCTTGCCAAAGGTCTCAAGTACAAGACAATTGAAAACTTCAACACCTCTGAGGGAAACATCGCCCGCTTACAGAGAGGAAGAAAGTAAGGCTAAGTGACACTGCCAAGATCACAAAGTGAAATTCACCCCTGCATGCAAAGCAGGTGCGCACAGGGACCCACTTAAGGCCACCTGCTGTCTCAGGACATAAACAAGCAGGAATGCAATCAAAATCAATCAGAAATAGTTAATTGTGCACACCATCCACATGACCTGAATTTCACCAAGTCACAGGCAGAGCCGTGAAGATCTCAGGAGTCCTGCCTCTCAGTCTCTTTTTCTAACAACTAGTCAACATTGCTTGTCACAGGAAAAAAAAAAAACCCCTGACCATTCTCTCAGACACCGTAAAATATTACAAAACCCACACTGTACTTATTTCATGTTTTTTTGCTGCTTTTACAATACAAATGCAAATACTCACCCACCTAAAGGAAATAAGTGGTTAAGGAAGGCCAGTATTCTTTAAAAAAGAAAAAAAAGTGAGGAATACCTCCACTAAATATTCACAGCAATCAAGAAAATGAGTGGTTATTTCCAACACCAAAGTGCAAATCAAGGTGACTAAACTTACTCTCAATGGAGGGACAAGATGAGAGAGACTGTCACGAAGATAGGCATAGTGCCTAAAGGTGTGATCTGAGAACAACGCTGGCATTGTTGGGCAAGTTTTAGCAGCGTTAAAAATGAGGACAAGAACAGCAATATCTAATTTAATTGTTAAGGAGAAAGGGGGGAAAGAAAAAGGTGATTTTAGATTCTTCAGAGAATGGCAATTTAAAAAAACACCGACACTTCCTTGCCTGAAGAGTATTTATGAAGTTCTGTACAACAAGAATGCTGAGTAATAATCATCATCATCAACAGTTGTCTGACCAAGTAAATGTGTGATACAAAGGCACTAAATGTTTCAGTGTGGTCCACAGACTGGTGCATCATCATACTGGTGAAGCCGAGAAGCAATGGAAAGGAAGAAGGCAAGGGTACATGCTATACACTGCGCTACATGGATACCATGACTGAACACTGACTGCAGAGTGACTCCACAGCCTAGAAGTCAGGACACTTATGTGAGAGCTGGGACACCTGGATTCCAGCCCCATATCCAACGAAGATTAGAGATTCTTACCCAAAGTGGAACAGCTCTAAAGAGGCTCACAGCACCCTGCCTCCAAACACCCTGTGGCCACAGGGGCTAGGGCAATCTTCTGGGAGTTGGAAGGAGGGAATCCAACTTGTTTCCCCTACAGCCTGCATGAATGCCCTAACCACAGGTTGGGTTTAAAAAAAGTTTCTCCAATACATTTACTGTTTGGTGAATCTACTCCCAGAACATCTTCAGCTGAAACTCACTGACTAATTCAATGCAAATTTGCAAATGATTTGGTTGAAATCAAAGACACATTTTGCAGAGAATGACTTCTTCACCAACAAAGCGCATTACTGAACTTTACTATGGAGTTCCTGGCTCCCAGTTCTGTGTTAAGACCAACACCTTCTTCTGACGCAGGAGTTGTACACACAGTCATTTGGGGAGAACTTGTTAACCAACCTCCTCTGAACTCAAATAAGAAAAAAAATATACAACCGAAAGAGTCTTCTTCCTCTAAGTTCTTCTAATCCTGGATCAAAAGAAGTTTCAATTTATTGTATTTAACTGTCTGGTTAGGTATAAATTCTTCTCTGAACTCATTTCAGATTCCTTTCATTTCCCTTGGGAAATGAAACTTTTCTCCGCACATATTGTAAACAATATCATGTCTGCAATTAGACAAGTGAGGAGGATAACCAATAAAAAAAACTGTATTTTATATTCCATGTTAATGATGATGATGATGACAATGGTAACTAATTCTAGTGCTTTAGATGTTCCAATGCAAACAGTGACTAAGCATGTTAATTTGTAAACTTAAATTAGAATTTAAGGATTTGTTAAAGAAAACAGAGGCCCAAAGACCATGAATTACAGCACAAATGGACTTCAGCCACCTCTGAATGAAAGAAAGTAGCGAACCAGTGGAATCTACAACAGTGAAATAAGGGGAAGTTTTGGCAAAGGTCCCAAACACCCCCCTCCTCAACAAAAGGGTTAAAGGAACCATACACCCTAACATCAGCACTAT
Source organism: Alligator mississippiensis (assembly GCF_030867095.1). Classification (NCBI taxonomy): domain Eukaryota; kingdom Metazoa; phylum Chordata; order Crocodylia; family Alligatoridae; genus Alligator; species Alligator mississippiensis. Next base: position 465,193,948 of record NC_081824.1, on the reverse strand, counting down.
GATGGTTTGACCTGATGAACTACAAATTTCATGGTACCCAGTTTATTCCTCTGAGGCATAACAGGCTAATTAGAAGCAGCTGGGATTTAAAAGGATGGTTCCAGGTAGCCTGGTTATTTGAAAACCTGATCCACTCTTGGATGAGTAATAAAACTAAATGGCATAATAAATTCTGAAAACAGGATTTGCCCGCTGTAGGCTTTCAGGAGCGTAACAAAATTTGAGAATTAGACAAATATGTACAAATTCGAAGTTAGCACAACCATTTGACAGTACAAAAAAAAAAAAAAAGATACAGGCTGGGTCATCCATATCTGGCTCTGGCGTGTCGAAAAACGGGTGTGTACTCAAGAGCTCTGGGACCAGTGGAAGCACCAGAGTTGGATGTCTGCTTCCCAAGAACTTCAAGCATCTGAAAATGCACAGGCAAGAACACTTTTAAACGAGGGGCCATTTAGCAAGACGTACAATATTGTGATCTTTGTCTATGTTATTTACTTATACTGCAATAGCACCCAGAGGTACCAACTAGAACCAGGAATTACCCTACTCTGAAGAACAGTCTTAAATATTTCATTAATAGTTTATGAAGCTTAACAAACCGAAAGCATAACTAGAAAAAACACAATCCAAAAATATAACTAGAGGGAGAAAAAAAAAACATCAAGCAACAGGCAGTAACCATTTTGGGGCAAGAAACTGTCTTACTACATGTCCCTAAAATACCCGGCATATTTTGGGGCAATATATTATGGAAAAAGTCAAATCCTAAATACTAGCAAATAACCACCCCTCCCTTTTAATTATTATATATATTTTAACAATAATGCAAGGTACAAGCCTATTAGGAAAAAAGCAGTTAAAAGAAATACATCTAAGAATCCCAACATTTCCATTTCAATCCAAGGGCTTGATAGGATTATGTCTTTTGTTTCTGTTTATTGCTCATCTTACATGAAAGACAAAACCCAGATGTTCATCATAATGCTCAACTAGAAAAAAACCCTGCATACAACAGGATAATAACCCATAACCAATATATTTGTCAATTAGTATATGATGCAAAAAGTCAGAGGAGTATAACATTAATATTCAATGAATTCTTAAGTTACCAGAAAAAAAACCCAAAACACTCACACAACAAACCATAAAACGATTATATTTAAACTTATGAATAAAACTAATCTACTCTGGAAACCTTGGGAATACTCTGAAGTGACTACTTATGATAAGGAAGTGATCAGTGGAGTCATCCTTAGTGGGATTCAGCTACATCAGGGGTAGGCAATTATTTGGGTGGGCAGGCCACTTAAGGAATTCTGGTGACCTGCTGAGAGCCACAACTCCCTCCCCCTCCTCACCCCTGGCTGCAACCAGTGTGGAAACCTGAACCTGCCCTCAACTTTAGCGTGCCCCCCCCACTTCTGCAGCACGAATCCACCCGTTCGTAGCTGTAACACATCCCACCCCTTAAAGTCCAGACCTGGCAGCTGCCAGCCATGCCTACAGCTGCCCAAATGTGGCCATCAGCTTCCAGGTCAGGGCTCCAGAGGGAGGAGGGTGCTGGGTGTACTACGCCTGTGGGCAGATTCATGCTCTGCCATGGGTGGCAGCTCTGGCTGCACAGCACCATGCAGCTACTAGAGCCAGAGCCACCACCCCCTGCAGGCCAGATCTGGCCTGTGGGCCATATTTTGCCCACCCCTGATCTATAGGCATGCTGGCAAATATAGCTGGTAGCTAAATTCTATCTGAATGTCTACCTCAGGTATCAGTTAAACAATGTTTAGTACCATTTCTGTCCTCAGTTTCGACAAGGGTACAGGAAGTCACATCAGTAGTGGATGTGCTTCATTTAAATAAAACATCCAGGTATTAAAAAGAATATATAAGCATCCTAAGAAAACAAACAAGTGAGAACTATGCAGAAAAGCTATACTTACTTCCAAATGGACTCTCTGTCAGTAGGATACTTAGTTAGGTTTTTCAGTAGCTCCACAAGTGCAAGGTGGATGCCTTCTTTCGTAGAAACATTGGTGCAACAGAGTAGCTCGTGAAGTGCTTCCCGAATGTCTCGGGAGGAATCCTAAAAAACAAGACACGTGTGGGTGTGTGCATATTTTAAAGATGTTGCCTCCTTTTATGTGTTTTATAGAATTAAGCCCATAGGTTCCCTGAATCCAACAGTTAAAGCAAAATACACAAATAGGTAAACCAGCTCAACAGCTGCGGCTTCTACTGCTTTTGAACTCAGCCAAGATACCTTATATCAATGCTTCATTTATGGAAATGAATGTGAATTTCTCCGCCATTAACCCTCCCAAGCAGAATGAGTACAATTGTTGTTGGGTAGGAGTAGTACAGTGCCCCCAAGCACAGTCTATGGCAGATATACAGAAGTTCTGGGAAACTACTGCATGGCTAAGATGATAATGGCTGAAAAACCACATTTTCCCTTTAGGAAGAAATGGTCCATTATTCACCATTTGAAAATCAACCCTGAGGGCCACTGAACAGGGAAAAGGCCTCTGTTCGGTTTAGTGAAAGATGCTGTTGGTCTTTAGTGGGTTTGCAAAGATGCCCCCAAGGACATAATGCAGCCTGGAGAATGTTTATTAGTGCTGATAACATACAGACAAGAAGGATGCCAAGTTCAGCTGGTGGGACTGGGAGTTCAGATTTAAAAAAAATATATTATATATATATGCACAAGCTGAATAATGCAGTCCAATCACACAATACATTGGAACTGCAAAATACCTCATTTTTACACTGACTTTTTAGGATGAAATGACACTTCAAGGGGCACTTGGCTGTCAAGAAGTGCCATGTTAACATGCACCGTAGCACCAAGGTCTCCCAGCACCGTCCTTAGAAATGTTAGACATGATGCTGTGGCTGAATTCCAATTTGGATAATTACATTCTATCTGCCTAAAAACACCTTGCAGTTGCAAATCAACATCCCTCGTCTGCCAATGCTTGGGGCGTGTTGCTCTGCACCATTGTATTTCCATGGTTTTACTCCAGAGCTGAGTGGATTGGTTTTACTCATGATCTGCTGAGCACAGACAGCCTAGTCAGCACTGTCTCGAACAAAGGAGCAGTGAGGCCTGGCTGTCAAGGAACGCAGTCTAAGCAAACAAATCAATGTTCAGAAGCAGTGCAAGAAATGATCAAAGAATGGAGGCATGACAGTGATGTTCAGTATTTTTTTATTTGAGGGTTGGTAAATAAATGGCCACTGCTGAGTGGACTAAACTTCAAAAAGAAACTGTATTCCATCTAAAGACAGGCTTCAAAGAGATCACAGTGAAAACACCAAACTCCAGGACAGGACACGTAAGAAATACGGCACAGTGACAAAAGTGGAGATGGCCATAAAGGGTTGGATAGTTGCAGGGCTTGGGAGGAGCTAAAACAGAGGGGAATAAGAGATCACAGAAGTGACAGAACTGAGCAGAAACAAGGAAGTGAAGAAGAGTCCCGGTTTGGTAAAGCACGCAAACAGCAGCCAATGGAGCGATCCAAGGAGGAGATAGAGGTAGCAGCAGCAGGTGACAAAGCAACAGAATGTGAGGGAAGCAGCAATAGGAACGAACAGCTCCAAACCTATCCTCCTCCGTGCAGTTTTAACTGCCTAAGTAAAAGTGATTTTTAAAATCACTTATGTTGGAGCCCAAATATGATTTAGCTGCCAAGTTGGGAAGTGTTAGCTAAAGCAGTCTGAGACCTTTCAGGATGAGAGAAACTATATGGAGACTGCCTGTACATACCTTAGGAACACTGGTTGCCAATCAGGGAGATTAGGGGGGGTTGGGGGGGGGGAAATAATCGGGTGTGGGCTCTTCTCCCCACCCCCAGGACCAGGGATTATTTTTAGCCCCGCAACCCCTCCATGCCCACACAAACACCAACCCCCACCGCAGCAGACCAACCCCTATCCCTCTATCACCAACCCCAACTTACTTACTTGGCTCCCAGCATTGGCAAACACCAGCAATGCACTAGAGGCAGCTTGAAGAATGGGGGGTTTGGCAGGCTTGGGGGCTGTTTGGTCCTTGGGGAGGGGGAGTAATAGAAAAAGCAAAGCCCTGGGGCTATGGCCAGCAGCTGAGCTTTCCCAGCCCTGGGGCAATGCTGGGATCTGTACAGAAGTTCAGTTAAAATCAGTCTTGCCAGACCCAAATCTAAGTCAGATTACCTCCAAGGTCAATTTAAATTGGGTCAGCCATTTTTAGACCAATCTAGCCATCCTGAATTTCTACATTTCATACTTAGATCCACCTCACTAGGGCTTTGTGTAAGGTCCACACCTGAGCAAACGAAGTTAGATGGGGTAGCCATTTTTAAACACGATCTAACTTCCCCATAAACCTCTTTGAATGTCTGTATATACCCCTAACGGTAGCTAAAGTATGAAGAGAAATTAGAATAAAAGAAAAAGATACAGGCCTAAGTTTTCCAGAAAGACTAATTATTTTAAGTGCCTCAATATATGAATGCTCAGCTTGAAATACCTTGAAGGGGGTCTAAGCTAGGTACCCAAAATCTCTAGCCACATTTGAAAATTTCAGCTGTATTCTACATAGTCTAAAATTTGATTTTACACAGAAAAGGTAATAGCTCTAATACTCCTACAATGGACACAGAAAACCCCTCCCAAACAGAGTGCTTACCTCCAAGACAGCCAGCACAGTATCAAGCTGGTCTTCTCGTAGAGTGATGTTGTTGGAGATCTTTCTCATGGTGTGTATTGACTGCAATCTCACCTCTTCAATCTCGTCATTAAACATGTCTACTAGAAAATCAAGACATTTCTCTGCAAAAGAAGGTGAAGACTGAGCCAGCATACAGAGAGCCTCGACTGCAGAAATCCGAACCTCTGAAAAGAGAAGAAAAAAAATCCCATGTTAAATTGTTCACTTTAACACTGGTCAAAAAAGCCATGCCACCTAATGGCCAAACTAAGCAAAACTCAGGCCTATGATAGAAGATTGCTAAGGAAAACCCAGAGATACTTCAGCAGGTAGAATTCATCCTTGCCAAGCTAGTACTGAATGAATGCCTCTAACCTGGAAGGTATCACCTTCAGCATAATACATGCTAGTATTTACAAGTGCTGCTAGAGGTACTGTCAGGTACAACACCAAGCCCTTACCTGATGCTGCTCGAGGCATACCATAGTTATTTGCAGGCCACATGCATTTCCCCTCCACCTCCCAGAATAAGCCAGTCAAAATTGGGATGCATGACACAGGCCAGAAAACTGATTTCTGTGGGGGACTGGCAGTAGTGGGCTGTGCTCGGCATGGGGCAGACTCCCACCAGTCTCAGCATCACTTTCCTTCCACCTGCTGCAGGGCCAACCCACCTATAGGTTTAACCCTCTAACAACCACTGCTGAATTGCCAGCAGCTGTGTTAAGGAAGCAGCAACGGGAAGGGAAGGGGAGTGACTGACAATGGAACTCCATCCCTGCTACATGTGCCCAACAGATCCAGTCTTGGCTGAGCCAGTGCTGTGACAGGGAAGACTGGAGAAATCTTTTCCTACATTCTACCTTCCCAAAATAAGGAGCATGTTTTATGTAGGGCAGCAGGGAGAGGGTCTGTGGTATATGAATAAATGCAGCGTTTTGCAGGACTAGATTTCTAACCCCAGTATCCTGGTCCAACACATTAAGAGCATGGCATTCTACCTCCCTATACATGACCTGCCCTTTCAATTGGCTGAAGTATTCTTCACTTTCTTCTTCAGCTTGTTGTGCAGTACTCCACATAGTACTGAACAGTAGCATTCATCCAAAAAATGATTTCACTTCAACATAGTCAAAGCAAAAAGTTAGCTCGCTTAGTGCTTAGAGCCTTTTCCCTTCTACTGAGAAATCCCCATGTGCATGATTAACATCCATATTATTAGAATGAAGGTAAGGGGGGCGGTATATTAGAGACTAACTGGTTCAGAACCATAAACTTTCATAGGCAACAGCCTACTTTTAAAATTTGCTATCTGACAGCGCTTGCTGATGTCACAGAGCAAATTCTGTATGTTGGCTTCTGACAAAGTTAAGTTGTTGCCTGCAAAGCTCCTACTTCGCTAAACCTGTTTGTCTCTAAGATGCCACTCTACCCTACCTTCTGCTTGACTTTCAACTAACAGGGCTAACCATCCCTATATGCTACTGGCCCAGTAGAGATCAAAATACTTAGAATTTATTCATAATATACAAATATTGTGTGCATCTGAAGAACCTCCAAACATAGGAAGTTTGTGACGATAAAAGATTATTTCCCTCCAGTTTCTGTGACATGTGCACCAGAGCAGAAACATAAGAGAACCTAATCTGACATGTCGCAACTTATTGTTTAATGAAATTTCTGTTTGTCATCCAAACTCAATTTGGGAACAATTAATTAGGTTTGGAAATAAAGCAGGCTAGGCTGTATGATGAATTTGTTTTGATTTCTGATGCCTGTGATTAAGTAGAAAGATGCAACAGAAGAAGATTTCCCCCTATCCACCAACCTCCTCTGCAGTGTTAAGGCACCAGAGATGAACAATTTCACTGACAGTGCTCTGACAAGCTGGTAGACTAGGAGATGGCTTCAAAAACTGAACATGAAAAGCAAGGAAGCCTACAGTGCTGTGCATTACAGTGGGATTGGGAGCAGTGGTCAGAGGTGTGATCACATTACTGAATGGATGTGAGTGCATTCCAAGTCAGACTATTTTAATGACAAAAGTTCTACTGTTTTGTCACTGTGATGCCAACAGTTATGGGCCAGTAGGCTTCACACAGTGGTTTATAAATCCAACACAACTGTTCCAAGAGAAAGAAAATCTGTTATTGTTAAGCTAGAAAGAACCAAGGCTTTTTGTCAGATCCCAGGATGAGCGTGCTGAAGAGCAGGGGTGTCAAACACATAGCCCATGGGGGTAGGGTAGGGGGAACCTTCCTGTGGCACTGTAGTCCCAGCAGCACCACAGGAAGAAACCTGGCACCATGACTTGTTCTGCAGCAGCAGCCAAGCACCTGGAACACCAGGCTTCTTCCCTAGTCCAGGACCAGCAGGAGCTCGCATGGGGGGATGGGGAGATCCATGGGTCTGATTCAGCCCATGAGGCCAGACATGTTTGACACCCCTGCTCTACAGGATGTATCGATTTCTAGCAAGAGCAACAAATGGTTCCAGCTTAGGACGTAATCCAATTATTTACGTGAACCGGAAAACTCCAAATGGGGGTTTTCAACAGTGGAAACAGCTTCTCTTTTTAAAGACACTTAACTAAGAATTAGCTGCTTCTTAAAAACTACTCATCTCTGGGTACATTATTGACTGTTTCGCTTGTATCAATACTTATATTACATTATATCAGCTGGGCAAAAGCATGAATAACAACAAAACCAGGAAGAAAAGCTGCCCACATATCATGGCCACTGTAATTGCAATGAGAAGAGTTTTGCAATAAGGTATTTCACTATGGAAAATAAAATAGTTGGGGCAAATGGAATTTTAAAAGCCTACAATACCCAATACATCCTGGACCTTAGATGCAATTTCTCCCTTTTCTACCTACCATACATCTCATCTTCCAGGCCATGGACAAAGGCCCCACAAGCTCCCGACTCAATCAAGTTCACAGCACCCGTGTCTATTTCTTCTTTGGGGGCATCATCTCCCCATTTTCTGCCACTTGAAAACTCCCCAGAGCTGTAGAGTTCTTTGGCTCGTTCATGTGCAGTTCGCTTCCTCTATACAAACAAATTTTACCATTGCAACCAACAGATTTTAAAAAAATGAATGACTAATATACTGAATAGTCTGTCCTAATTCCATAAGAAGGTGTAGCCAGCAGTTTCAATGTTGATAACAAAGAGAGAGTCATCATTACCAAAACTGAAAATTACTATCTCCATATTTGAAAATTAGTAATCACAACAACAATTTGCTGGGAAAGGACAAATAGTTTAATTTATACATTGTTAAATGTCACTTTTATTACACTTGTTAAGCTGTGGTTAAATCCTAATACTGATGCTACTATTTCTGTCCATTTTACATGATTTATGACAACCTATTAATTAAAATGTGTCAGTCAGCATCTTGTAAAGGCTTCACTTGAAGTGTATGCATGTGTGCGTGCGTGCGCGCGCACACACACACACACATAATTTTAGAGTACCTTCCATACAAGGTTCCAAAGCACTTTACAAAAGATTAGTGAATCTGGAATGATCACCATTTTATATGGAAAAACTGAACCAAATGAAGGGTTTCTCTCAAGATATTAAGTGAATCAATCATAGTCAGCAATAAAATCCCAAAGCCTCCCAATTCTCAGTCCCTTGCTTCATCTGCTATCACTTGAAATGACCAGCAAGACCCTGCGTTTCACTCAGAGGTGCTCAAACTCCCAACCATTATGCTCTGCCATCTGGCACACAAGGGTTAGGAACGGGTTAGGAAATTTGGTAACTCATTTCCCCCACTATCAAATTTCCAAAACCATGAAAAGCCCCAGGCCCCCTGCACGCTAGATCTGTGCACCCAAACCCAGTGCATAGGGCCAGGTGGGGGCAGGCTGGGCCCCAGGACCCAATCCCAGCATGTGGGGAGTGGAAGAGGCCACTGCCAGTGCTCTAGAACCCAGTCGTGGAGCATGGGATCAGGAAGAGTACGGTGCCAGGACCCGTGGCCAGTCCAGCCTGCAGATGGCCTAATCTGGTCCACGGGGCCAAAAGGTTGAGCACTAATGGTATAGCTTGTTCCAAAAACTAGAACTTCATCTTCTTGTTGTCAATGAAAAGCCATACAACTACAGGGCTGTTAGAAGTGCTTGCTAATGTTCCCCTCACCACCAAAACCTAAAATAGCCTAAAGCAGTTTATTACAAGAACACAACAACTAATGAAACCTAAACTGGAAAATGTTTCATTAACTTTAATCTAACAGAAAACCCGTCATCATCAATTAGTTCTCACTTGCCCTGAGGTGTGAATTGGATAAACAAATCAGCTTGGCATTAACATACCTGTTGTACAACTGCAATACACTATGCATAGTACAAGATAATGAAGACAATGTTCACGTACCCTCAGATCAGACATCAGCTTCTTGTCAAGTGTCTGTTCTAAGAAATGGGAACTCACTTGCTGCATAGATCCCTAGAAAAAAATCCCAAGAATGACAAAGAAACACAATTTTTCGATTTAACACAGCAGAATCTGTTAACTAGCACTCCCAGCATAGATAGGCCCAATTTCCATGTGTTAAGGATGTTATGTAAGTACTCATCTCCACAGTATTTAGGAGAGTAACAGTGTGAGTATCTGCTTATAAGTTGATTTTGCCCAATCTATTCTCTCCAAAATCTGTATCAGTTGAGGATCACAAGTCTAGGCTTTAAGTGGTAGGATGAGAGAGTTGTGAAAGGAGTATCTGTTTGTGCTGGGGAACCCATACTCCACAGGAAGGACAACTACAGAGCCCAGCTTGGAATCCAGTTTCTAATCTCCTGAACATAAGTAATCCCCACCCCCACTTTCACCTTGAAAGTGCCTTCAAGTTGTGGCAAAAATGAATTGATCTGAACACTGGACTATGCACTCCCAACCAGCAATAAAACCCAATGTTCTCCTCATACCTCCTAAATCAAACAAACATTATGACCCTCTATGGAGATGATAGGAGAAAAATTAAACTTACCAACAGTTTAGCAGCTTGCACTCTAACAACCCATGAGCCATCACTGACCATGTGACAAATTTTTCCAAATGCATCATCCACTAGGCGGATTTCTTCATTGGAAGATGGAATCGGGACAATGCTGATCAAGACAATAGCACATCATGTAAACTATATTGCTGAGATTTTGTATAAAATGTTATTCATGGTAAAAGCCATCAAAATAAAGAATAATGCTATACATCTACTGCTGTAACACAATGATTATAAGGAAGAGTTCCAAAGTTTTCTAGGCTAATCTCTCTGCCCTTTTTTGATTTATCAGGGTATAAGCAAGTATACAGGCATTTAATATCCAACACTCTTTTAAATGGCAACTCTGACACTGAAAACTAAAAGAATAATACCTCCTTCACTTTTCTCTTAACTTTCATATGGTACATACCTTTCTGGATACAGCTGACTGAGGACCCATACCAAGTGAACTGCGGCACTGCGCACTTGTTCATAATCATCTGAGAGCAGTTTGCAAGCCTGCAATTAAAGTTTCCAAATCAAATGTGTTTTAAAATCCTCCACCAAGTTTATTAAAGTTCTCATCAAACTCTTATAAAGGCTGTTTTATCAGCTAGGTAAGATTAAAGGTCAAAATACATTGGTCTCCCCATCGAGTCCCAACCAGAATGTTGTCCTTTCCACTAATTCTATGTAATATCTATAGGCTCAGTTCGGTCCAACTCAGGAGAGCCCTTGGACTAACTGAATTAACAGAGAAGTGCGAAGAATGTTTGATAGTATCTATCCTCACTACAAGGATCTATTATTCAGGTTATTTTCACTTTCATAGGTCTTGATCCTGCAATCTTACCCATGCAGTGGTCTCATATCACATCTGAACTTCCAAATGATTCTACGTATGCACACTGCAGGCTATAATTAAATGCTTTACTCCAACCCTTTCTGCCCTCCAGTAAAAATATATATCTGAGCACAACAGGATTTGAAAAAGACTTACATTTTCAAACCTAGTTTACTAAAGACAATGAATGATGCATGGAACTTGATTATATCCTCAGAAAGCAAATACCTCTCTGTTCATTGACTCCGAACATACTACTTCCCCTCCCCAGACTCTTGGATTGCACAGAAACCAAAAATAAATGCTCTAATATTAAACATAAAGCATTACCTGGCTGTAAATAGTCTGCTGCAATTTTAATCCTCTTTCATGCAGCTGCAGCTAGAGAAAAAAACACACCCAATATTAAGATCAGAAATGTTAAGCAAAACGTTCCATGTTCCTTGCTACTCTCCTGCCATTTGATCATCTTTAGCTACTTACTCTTGTTGATTCCCTCTATATTTAACCAGGAATTCTACTGAGTTATTAACCATCTCATTTTATATTATAAGCAAGGCAATTTCTTCCTGCAAAATTGTAACCCCAGGTCTGAAATACCATATTTCTTTGAATACGACTCTCTTAAATTTATGACCTACCAAATTTCCTGAGTCTCAATTTAAGAAAGCAAAATGAAACAAAACCAAAACATTATAGAATCACAGAATCCTTACTATTTCTATCAAATAAAGGCACATTTACAAGAATATAACATCTATGTTGCTTAAGACAGTGTTAAATTTTTTTAAATTCTAACTTAAGCAGCATTTCATTGTAAAAACTGCTTCATATATTCAAAAGACTCCAGTAAATCAGATAGGACTTCCACCCTTCCCTTCATTCCTTTATAAAGGAAATATGTATTTGGTAAAGTGTTATCAGCTGTCATTAGAAATAAAATGTGTTTAACGTTTCTAAGCTGGCTTTTACAAATGAACTGCCAATGAGATTACTCTTGTCACAACCCAAAGTTGTGATTTTTTGTTTGTGCGTGCGCTTCAGCACCGCTAAATTATTTCCCGCTATTTGTCGCTTTCTTTGCACGGTAGAGCTCTCTGCTGCAAGAGAGAACTCTGGTGCAACGGGGAATTTCCCGCCAAATTGTAGCTTCTTTGCAGTGTGCATCTCTTTCTTGCATCGTAGTGATACACATTGTAAAGAAGTTCCCGCCATTTGTATTAGGATTCACGCCACGTTATTGGCCCATTCCTAATGTAGCAATTGGCTTGCTAGCCATACAAAAGGCTTGGGTAGTTTCCGCCCAAGTCGGAGGAGGGAGGACAAGAGAGATTCTGTGTGAAGATCTCCAAGTGCTACGGACCCTCGCGGACCTGGCGCGCCTCCCCTAAGTAGGCAATAGAGGCAATAGAACCGGGTCTACGGAGCTTTCGCTTCTCGCCTCTCCCCATCGCCGAGCGCAATCCTAGATGTATCCCTTTCCTGTAATTTCGGACCCACGGAGCTTGAGTAACTCCGGGGAAACTTTTCGAACCCAACTTAACCGGACCCGCAGAGCCTAGCAAACTCCATGAGAGCAATCGATTTGTCAGAGTCCTCCAACGAGGGTTCAAGCGGGAGCTGTGCCTGGAAACCTGTCCAGCCTACACCAATACCATCTTCGGTGTAAGTAAATAATCTTTTCAATCAACCATTACGCCTCCGTAACTAATTCTAACTCGCGTGCGCTAAACCGCCCCGCGTGCCCGGGCTGCTGGCCACAGCCCGTGTGCACCGAAGACGGGTCCGGTTTGACCCCGGCTCACCCCCGGCTAGCCCATGGCGGCCAGAATGGGATCGGAATCACCGCCGTGCATGGCGACGAGGGCGGGATCGGGGCCCGGCCCGCACAGCTCTAAAGAAAAATGATTAACACAGTAGCAAGAAAATGCAGTCAAGACTGTCAAAAGTGGGTAAGTAATTTTGAGTACCTCTAAAACCTGTTACAAAGTTTTAAAGAATAGACTATATAAAACACTTGTCTCAGATGGTTTAGGTAAGAATGATCCTACCTTGAGCAGTGGGCTGGACTAGATCAGGGGTGGCCAACCTGTGGCACATGTGCCACAAGTGGCACTGGTAGTCTGTGTGTGTGGCATACGGCAGACCAGGGGAGAGGCAACAGTAGCAGACAGGGCAGGGAGCAGAAAGCAGAGCAGCAAATCAGGAAGGATGCACAGGGCAGAGGGGAAAAAGCAGCACAATCAGGGAAGGAAAAGTGATGGGAGCATCACTCAAAGAATGTCTAGGGATAATTTGTGGCGCACCTGCCAAAAAGATCACCTCCATTAGATTCAAACTCCTGAGGTCCCTTTCAGCCTTATTTTTCCATCATTCTATGTATCTAGCATAACTCAGGCAAAGAAAGATTTCACGCCAATCTAAAAGGTGAGTGCTATGGTTACCGATACCAACAAAATACGATACGGGCTTCCAAGGGAGGTGGTGCTCTCCCCTACCCTGGGGGTCTTCAAGAGGAGGTTAGATGAGTATCTAGCTGGGGTCATCTAGACCCAGCACTCTTTCCTGCTTATGCAGGGGGTCGGACTCGATGATCTATTGAGGTCCCTTCCGACCCTAACATTTATGAATCTATGAAAAACTGCAGCCACTACAGTGAAAATGTTATGATACTTTTAAAAATCTAAAATATTGTGTAAGACCCTAGCTCTCTCTTCCACTTATTTAAGATTCATTTTATTGTTACTTGAGTAATGTTAATTTTCACACTAATCAAAATAATTTACCACATCACCTCCCCGTCTGAATTCCTCTGGATGCATTTACAATCTTGTACAAGTTCTCTTGTAACCAGCCACCCAATTTACTCCAATGCACCAAGAGCGTTTACCATAGCTTTTATAGCTGCAGTCCTAACACGTGGGTCCTGGTCACTGAAGTGGTCCCCAATTATCTTCTGGACATCCTTAGTAGCTTGGCTTTCTGCTTCTTTTGTAACACCTTTTTCCACAGATCCAAGATAGCCTATTAGCTGGAGGCACTTGTTTCGTACACCATGGGAAGCGTCTGTCAGATGCTATATAAATAGGAGAGAACAAGATATAACTGGGAACTTTTATCTTGGCCTTTTCTTCTCTCAAGCAGAAAGACACTGGACAGAGATTAAGTCTCCTAATAGTTTTGTTTTAAGTTAAAATAGTGGTTTGGTTTGGGGGTTTGTTTGGGGGGTTTTTTGTGGGGGGAGGGAGGGAAGGAAGATTTCAAAGACATTAGGGCTGGAAGGGACCTCGGAAGATCGAGTCCAGCCCCCTGCCCCAGGGGCAGGAAGTCAGCTGGGGTCATAAGATCCCAGCAAAAAAAAAAAATCCAGATTTCTCTTGAAGGCGTTCAAAGTAGGTGTTTGAACCACCTCCGGCAGCAAGCTATTCCAGACCTTGGGGGCTCGGACAGTGAAGAAGTTCTTCCTTATGTCCAGCCTGAAATGGTCTTGCAGTTTATAACTGTTCGACCTTGTCATCCCTTGGAGCACTCTGGTGAACAAATGTTCCTCCAGATCCTGGTGAACACCCCTTATAAACTTATAGGTGGCCACCAGATCACCCCTGAGCCTGCACTTTTCCAGGCTGAAGAGTCCCATAGCTCTCAGCCTCTCGTCATACGGTCTGTTTTCCTGACCTCTGATCGTGTGTGGCTCTTCTCTGGACTCTCTGAAGCTTCTCCACATCTTTTTTGAGTTGTGGAGCCCAAAACTGGACTCAGTACTCCAGTAACTTCCCTGCAAATATTGGATCCTTAGCAGTTTTTCCTAAATGCCTCCTCCAACTATGCAGAGAAAGTGTTATCGGACATAAAACTTCTGTACATAATTTTAAACAATAAAACTACATTGTCTGCTTAGAGAGTTGCTTTCTTCAATAAGAGTTAAAACAGACAGTCTCATATAGCAATATTTTTAAAAACAAGTATCCCAGTTATGCCTGCAAAATCCTGCTCAAGCAGAACACACCAAATGAGCAACTACTCATGCAGCAATGATACCTGACACGTACAAATATCATCCGCACATTAGACTGACAATTTTATTCCCAACAGATTGCCTAGTTCCCAGCCTGTAGTCACACCCTATCAGTCTCTGAGTTTATGTTACCATAATTTATCTTAAAATATATTTTCAAGTTTATTAGTGCTAACAAGAATTTGCATCTTGCAACAAATTCACTTAAAACTCCAGTTGATTCGGGACAAGAGAGAGATGAAATCATTGCAGATATAGCTAGCACCCTAATAGAATATTAAAACAGAAAATCCTCCAGAGATAAATTCTCAAACAGTAAACATAACTAGGCACTATTTTACCAATCTTCCATATCAATGAAATATACCATTATTAAATCCCATTAATCCATTATTTTAAAAAATATTTTATTATAATATTATTTCCTTTTAGATATCCTCCACAAAATATTTCAAGAGAGGATTCATCACAAGACAAATATTAAAAGGCATATTTTAAAACATAACTAAAAGAAACAGCTCAATGACTCAGTTAATCTTTATAATGAAAAATAATATGCAACAGTTCACTCTGATTTTTATTCAAGGTGGCCTATACTCCATAGAGCATACTTCAAGGATACAGTTGTAACAACTGTTGAGTATGGTCAAGGTTTGATTTTTCAAAGTAAACAGAGAAAAATGAGACAAACTTAAATAAAACATTTTGCAAAGGAATGCTCCACCAGTGATGCAAATTAATGTCAGTAAAGAGTATGTATGAACTTCCTATTTATTCATTTCCTATACCCTTTTTGTAGGTGCACTGACATCTGGCCTAGCGGGGTGCTGCCCTGGGGCCAAACAGTTGCAAGTTCAAGCCTGGGTATGCACCCAGACTTCCGGCTGGACCCCCACGTCCAGGAGTTGTTTTAATTTACTTTAAGCTTAGGGCTGCCAGGCTCTGGAATAGGCTTCCAAGGGAGGTGTGTTCTTGCCTACTTTGGGGGTCTTCAAGAGGAGGCTAGATAGATATTTGACTGAAGTGTTATAACCCCAACACTCATTCCTGCCCAGGACAGGGGGTTGGACCTGATGATCTGTTTAGGTCGCTTCTGACCCTAAGCACTATGAAACTATCTATCTCAGTCCATATCAGATTGGCACCAATAAAGGGAAACATTGACATTATCGGCAATCAGCTTTTTTTGGCCAGTGTAGCTGATAAATGTCACCAATAAATACTGTGTGAATGAGCACAGCCGCAGCATGCGCCCCGCCAGGAATGCAGTCTGGCAGCTTGGAGAGCAGCATCCAGCCGGTAAGTCTGTGGGAGGAAGGGGTGTGGGGGAGTGAGGGGATGGGGGAGGCGGGAAGACTGAGGCCTCTGTGGTGAGAGGGAGTGGGGCTGAGGCAGAGACAGGCTCTGCCCAGCTGGGGCAGGGCAGTGGGCAGCCCGCCCTCGCCCTGTGCATAAATCTGGGGGGGAAGGGGGGACAGGCACATGCCCTCCATGCCTCCCCTGGGGACACACACAGCAGTAGGACTTGCCTATCCTCCAGTGTCCCCTCCCCACCCCCTGGACAATCCACCCACAGCAGCATCCCACACCCTGCCCAGGCAGCGCCTGCCCCTGCCCCACTCCCTCCCTCACAGTGGGGACCTAAATAAGCCCAATTCCCTCAGCCTCTCCTCACAAGTCATGTGCCCTGGCCCCCCTCACCATTTTCACTGCCCTCCGCTGGACTCTCTCCAATTTGTCCACATCCTTTCTGTAGTGGGGGGCCCAAAACTGAACGCAGTACTCCAGATGTGGTCTCTTCAGTGCAGAATAATCACTTCCCTTGACCTACTGGCAACATACCTACCAATGCAGCCCAGGATGCTATTAGCCTTCTTGGCAACAAGGACACACTGTTGGCTCATATTCATCTTACTGCCCACTGTAACCCCCAGGTCCTTTTCTGCAGAGCTGCTGCCCAGCCAGTCAGCCCCCAGCCTCTACCAGTGCATGGGATTGTTCCGTCCTAAGTGCAGGACTTTGCACTTGTTTTTGTTGAACCTCATGAGATTTCTTTTGGCCCAATCCTCCAATTTGTCTAGGTCACTCTGAATCCTAGCCCTACCCTCCAGTGTATTTACTACTCTCCCAAGCTTGGTGTCATCTGTAAACTTGCTGAGGGTCCACTCTATACCATCTTCCAGGTTGTTGATGAAGATACTAAACAAAATAAATTGCTTGCAACTTCCTGTGATCACAACAGGAGTTGTAGCAATATAAAGATGCAGAATTTTGACTTTACTGCATGTTTACTACATCAGTAAGGTTATATTACCTTGCAGGCTACATCTACCAGTCTCATTCTGACAGCTGCATTCTCCGTGAGTTTAGCTCCAATCACCAGCAGCGTATCCAGCAGCTGAGCAAGAACTTGGTGGGACTCTGTAAAACAAAACCGTGAAAGGCTCCCATATCTACTGAACTCGTAAGTTTAGAGAGATCTTATTTGCAAGTAAGTATTATGCTTACTTGCAAATAAAGGGAAGGCTCTGCCCAGCTGTGCAAGAAAGTATTTTATATATATATATATATATATATATTTGCAAGTAAGTATTAAACTTATTTGCAAGTAAAGCAAATACACCAGAGTGTATTTACATTAAAGATGATCTCTTAAAATGACAGGATCAAAGGCAAGTAGGACTGGAAGGGACCTCACAAAGTCATCTAGTCCATCCCCCTGCTCAAAGCAAATGACTAAAATCATCCCAGCTAAGTGTCTGCCCAACCTACTCCTAAAAACTTCTAGGGATGGAGATTCTACAACTTCTCTAGGTAGCTTGTTCTAATACTTGACCCCCTTCATATTCAGAAAGTTCCTCCTAATCTCCAATGTACATTTCCTCCGCTGCAGTTTGAGGCTGTTGCTCATACTCCTGGTCCCCTATAGCCACAGAGAAAAGCACATCTCTATTCCCTCTATAATTGCCCTTCATGTATTTGAAGACTGTTATCAAATTCCCCCTCAATTTTCTCTTCTTCAGACTAAATAACCCTAGTTTGTCAGGCTTTCATTGTATGTCTTGCTTCCCAGGCCTCTAGTCATTTTTGTTACTCTTCTCTGGACTCTTTCCAAACTTAAAGCATGGGGTCCTAATCTGGACACAGTACTTCAAGAGAGGCCTTAGCAGGGCTGAACAGAATGAAATAATCACTTCCTTTGATTTGCAAGTGACTCTTGCAATATGACCCTGTATACTGTTGGTCTTTTTGCAACAAAAGCATGGTTGTCTCATATTTGACTTATGTTCTACTGTAATCCCAGGTCCTTCCCTGTATTACTACAGCCTAGATTGGGGAATGCCTGTTTATATTTATGTATGCAATTATTTGTTCTTGCTGAAATCTCATCTGGTTCTGGACCCTAACCCTACCCTCCAGTGCCTCCAACTCAACACAACGTGGTGTCATCTGCAAATTTGCTAAGTATGTACTCAATTCCATGACACAAATTATTAATGTATTTGGGGGGGAGAGGGGGAACTTTCCAAATTATTTAATCCCAATGACTGGCAATAGGACTCGTGCTCTCAAATCAGTTTCTTGCTTTTTGAAAGCTTTCCTCTGTGGTTTTTAATTAGCACACTCAGGGAGATGGAAGCCTTTTAAAATTAAGTAGTTTTTTCACAGCTACTTAAGTGGATAATTTGGGCTTTGTTCACTATTCTCAGAACAATGTTGTGGACAGATGCTCCTGTGCAGCTTGGCAACTAATTTCTGATGTTTTATTCTGTAACAGGGTAAGAAAATACTCTATTTACAAACAAGATCGTTGCCTAAAAACTGAACCTTGAGAACACAGTGGCTCTCACCCTATGTTGTTACAACAAAAGACACCACTCCCTTACTATTTGCATCTCTAGCCTGAAGTTATATATAAAAAAAAAAAAGTACTGCTGAATGGTTTGCTTGTCCTAAGAACGTGATAATAAGGTTTCTTCTATCTATAGCAGTGGTGCTTAACAATTCTTGCTGGAGGGCTGGATAGGCAGTGCCCCATCCATCCATGGGCCAGATCTAGCCTGTAGTCCCAATCTAGCTCCCAGGGTGGTTGCAACAGGGCCCCAACCCAGTTGCAAGGGGGGAGGGGAACTGGCCCAGTTCCAACCAGGCCACACAGCTTGGGGTTTGGGAATTTGGTGGGGAAGGGAGGAGGGTGGCCACAGTAATAGCCACTGCTCCCCTGCTGCCAAGTTTCCTGGCCTGTGGGAAGTCCTGCAGACCAGATGCAGTGGTTCCAAAAGTCACATTTGCTGAACATCCCTATCTATGAAATAGAGAATAGGATAGGGTGGAGGAGAAAGTTTTCCATCCGACAATAATCCTCACTCACACACTGCTGTTCTTTGTGCTCACGTAGCAGTCCTGCTGCCATTTCACATGTATAAATATTAGAGGATTTTCACTGGATCCCCAACACAATTTGAGAAGTACAACTTACTTTCATTTTGAAGCGCATTAATGGCATCATCCATAATGCAGTCTGGAGAGAATCCTGCCGTTTTTGATAGCAAGCCCAGCAAGGAAGCAATCTTTAATCTTACAGAGGTATCATTCTCCTGAGATGAAAGAAACAAGTTACCCAATGCATAAACTGAACACTATAATGTAGAGAAACTGGCTAAGACCCACATACAGTGCAGCACTAACCACTGAGCATGCAACATAACTATACCCCATTTCTCCAGCACACCCAGGCCAAATTCAGCTGATTATTGAGAGCTCTGTGGCAGTTCTACAGTTCTAGAGAATTCATCTACTGAACACAATAATAAAGGATACACTGTATTTTTTTGATTAGATGAGCTCCAGCTGCTGCATGCCCCGCACTGCCTGTGCACTCCCCACCACTCCTCCTCTGCAGCCTCAAGCCCTTGCTGCCCCCAGTCTCTCCCCTGTGCTGCTTCTCCCCACCCCTGCTGCACTCTTCCTTACCTTTGCTCATGCTGGCAGGTTCCTCTGCAGCCTGGAACATGTGCTCCAGTCTGGCCCTCCGCTGCTATGGGGCAGGCTGGAGCCATAATCAGTGCTCCAGGCTGCAGCATGAACAGAGAGGCTGGAGGGAAGTAGAAACTTAGACACTTCAGGGCAGGTGGAGGATGAGGAAGGGGAAGCAGAAGCAGCATGGAGTCGGGGGGGGGAGGGAGCGAGAGAGAGAGAGGAAGGGGGATCGAGGGCCTGAAACTGGGGGGAGGGGGCAGGCATAATGTAAGGGGGGGGTGAACAAGGGCTGGGGGCAAGCCTCGTGCTGCCTGCCCCACTGCCTGCTCCCTACCACCTGCCCCCCACTATTCCCTCCACTGCCTAGCCCCTTACTGCCCCCCACTGCCTATCCCCTTATCAGCTGCCCTATTACTGCTCCCCTCATCACCACTCCCTCTACCACCTGCAGTAATAAGGGAGGATGAATTTAAGATGATCCCCCAATAATTAGATTCCATTCATGAAAATTATAATTGCATATATTTTCCATGTCCAGAATCTAATTATTGGGGGGTAGTCTTAAATTCAGGGTTGTCTTGTATTTGGGTGAATGTGGTACTTACAACTGGGTTCTGGGGGGGTTTGCAGCTGAAGGGTTGTTGTTATGGTACTAAATTCTTATGGTTTTAAATAGCTCTGTTTTACACTGTACATTTTCGGTATTCAAACAGTAGGAGAACACACCAGCATTCTACCAGTTGTTAAGGGGAGAAAAGAGACTTTAGAAGGCAGTCAGAGGAAGCTTGAATTTGAGGCACCCAGTAAGCATCAGGATAAAAAGTTTCTGAGTCTAGTACAAAGGAAGTCTTTTAGCAGCAGGGAGGAACCATATCTTGTGCCTCTTCCCACAGAAAGAAGACAAGTGCCTTCCTGCATCCAGAACAATGGATAAGTATATTAGCCACAGCTTCCTGGTAAATTCAAGCAACAGTGAAAGAGTCCTTGTTGACAACTTCGTCATCATTAGGTATCAGTGTCAACTCATTTACAGTAGAACAATTTGCATATATAACAGACTTATTGGTTCAAGATGTCTAGAGGTAAGTTCTCTCTGCCATGAGGGTCTAAGGGAAATCACTTAGATCAGTGGGGGCCGCCCGTTTTAGCAGGCATGCCACAAATCAGCCCTGCACACTCAAATTCTATTCCAATCTCCATCCTCTGCATGAGCTCCTGCTCTGCCTTCTGCCCTATCTGCTGCTGTGCTGCCTGTCACCTCCCTGATCCATCATGTGCCAAACAGGCTGCCCATGTCACTTGCGTCACAGGCTGGCCACTCCTGACCTAGATTATGCAGACAAAAAAGGCCAGAATTCTACATTTAGGAAGGTGGCCAAGTAATCAAGGGACCTCAAACACAGAATCTATCACAGGGCTTCAAATGAACAGACAACTACTTCAGTGTTCTGTCTCCAGCAGCAGTTTCAGTAGCAGATACCCCATAATACAAAACAATGCGTCAACGGGGAGAAACATTTACCTGACTCCAGATGGAGAATAGTGTATACCCTGAAAAATGAAGATAAAGTACCCTAGCAATGTGTTGCTTAACTTAGCTATTGGCCTCAGTAATACAAGCTGTACTTCCAGAGGTTACTACACAAGGTGCTTCCACAATTTCTTATGCTCTTCAATTAAGAGAAAACTATTAATTGAGAACAATGGTATTCAACCTTTTTTCCAGGGGAGGGGGCAGCAGCAAATGGGCAGTACCTGGTCTGCCCACAGGTCAGATGTGACTGGTAGTCCTGCCTGCCCAGGGCAGGTGCAGCAGGCACCCATCCAGCCACATGGACAGGGGTGAGGGGCAGCTTGACTCCACAGGGAAAAAAGGGGGCATGGCTGTGCAAAAATGGGGGCAGGGCTATAAAAAACCCAGCCTGCATGGGTGGGGCCAGACCACGATTGGGCCACAACCTGACCCTGCGGGTGGGCAGGAAGAAGGGGGCATGGCCTGGTTCCAACCTGCTGCACAGAGCTTGGGACTTTGGCAGCAGGGGTGGGTAGCTGTATTAATAGCCACTGCTCCCCCACCACCAAATTTACCAACATGTTAGGAGCCCTGCAGGCCAGATGCAATGGCTCCATGGGCCACATCTGATCCATCAGCTGGAGACTGAGCACCCACAATTTAGATAATGGTGAACATGAACCATTTCCAATGTTTTTGACAATGTTTCATAAATGAGAATTGTGATTTTATTTTATTTTTTTTAATTTAAAAGACTTTTGAATTGATTTTCCTTTACTCCCAGAAAAGCCAGGGAAACCTACCCTACCCTCTAGGCCCAGCGATCACCTCATGGACCAGTACAGAAGTGACTTGTAGCCCCTCTTCCTGGTGAAGTGAAAGAGCTGGGAAAAGGTTGTCTAGACTGTTCTAGTTAAAACGGAGAGTCCTCAAAGGTTATATTTTCAAAACAGCACAGCTCTCACCCCATTTAGGCACCAAGTGAGTGGCCATGTTTTCAGAGGAGTTCAGCAGGCTGGATGCCAGGCTCTTTAAAAAGTCTGACCAGGAGCACCATAACCAGAGTTAGTGCATGTCGAAAACTGGCCCCTATTGCAGAGGCTCAGTACTGGAAATACTGGCCTCATGTGCGGATTTAAAACTGTTCCTTCCAACACTGGCTCACTTGTCCTTATCTACGCAGAATTTCATCTACCTTCTGATTGTACAACGGCTCCCAACAAGATGATATGCATCTGAACCCTAGATAAGTCCCCTGAAATACAAACAGTGCTCAATCTCTAGCCTGCGGGCCAAATCTGGCCTGAGCAGCCATATCATCCAGTCTGTAGGACTCTTCATGGTGGGAGGGGAACTGGGCAACCTTAATTGCTGCTCCCCTGCTGCCAAGTTTCCAGACCCATGGGGAGCCCAGCAGACTGGATAGCATGGTTCTGCAATGGCCACACAGGGCACAATCTAGACACTGACTCTGCACAGATCTGGCCCGCGGACTGGCTTCATGCTACTCACCCAGCCCACAGGGCCAAAAGGTTGACCATATTCTAACGAATAATAAGCATGCTACCTAGACAGTTTCATTCAACTGTTCCTACTCAAGATCACAAAAAAGAGAGAAAATCATGTTACAGGCAAAATGTTCCAACACCTTCTTAGGGTCAGGGCCTTGATATATTAGGTTCCCTACATTGTGGGGTTTTCTTTTTTCTAAGAACATTGTAAATTCATATTTGGAAAAGAACTAGTACAGGTTTCCCTTGCTTTATGCAGGTTCTGTATGTGTGAAATCGCTCTTATGCAATGACTCTTTTTATACCAAACCTTTATTATATGCAAGATAAATTCACTTGTATGCAATCAGTGTAGTGGAGGCCTGCAGTCAGTTGCTTTGTGCGGAGCATTGTGGGAGTGATGCCATAGACAGAGGAAGAAAAAATTGGGGGGGACTGAGCCGGGTGGTGGTGCCTGGGTCAGGCTACAGCACCAGCCCCTACAGCCTGACCTAGTCCAGTCCCATCAGCGCAGAGCCCTGGCAGCTGGTGCCCGTGCTTCTGGAGCCACAGCTGTGCTTGTGTGTACTGTCTGCTGTTGGTGAATACCAAAGTTATCTTGTAAGAGTGGCAGAAGTGGGTCTGGGGGGCAGTACAGTTGAGCTCTTGGAAGTATCCCTATTTGTTACATTGTAAAGTAGGTCGGTCCCCTTTATGCAAATTCAAGTTATGTGCTGTTTTCCAAGAACTCATGTACACCATAAGCGAGGGAAACATGTGTAGCTGATCCAACATCTTGTAAAGCGAGTAAGAACGGCTATAAGGAGCCTCCACATCATTTGTTTAAACAGAACAGGATTCACGGGGTTAAAAAACAGAGTTCGCTCTAAACCTCTCACCTACAAAATATTTTCTTTCCAGCCAGACAGCAGATTCCTGGGCTGAAACTGAAACTTCCCTCATGACTTCTTCAACAGGGCAAGTGAATGACTGATTTAAAACGAAACTGTTATAAGGATCTGCAGAAACAAAGCTTCAGCTTGCAATAAAGACCCATTATTTACAATAAGGCTATGATTCGCAAGACAAAGCTGAAGGACGACCAAGGAGAAGACCACCATCTTGACAGCAAAATGTGTTATTTCTCTTGTTTTTTAATAAAACTTAACTTGAAGGGTGATGATGACAGAGACTAGATCGGCAGCCTAGAGTAAGAATCTGCCTGTTCACAAACCAGATACAGCAATCACTTTCTAGCTTCTCTCACACCAAGCTACCCCAATAACTAAAGCCTGACCCTGAAGGAGATAGCGCATATGCAGAATATGTGCTAACTCCTTCGCCTGTCTGCTGAAACAGACAACAAAAACACCAAGGTTGTAAAAGCTGCAGTACAATTCATACAGGGGATGGGCAGTGAATAAGGAAGGCTGGCACCTTGGAGGCTAACTGGTTCAGAGAGACAATCTTTTGCAGGTGACAAGCTATTTCATCAAACATAAGGAATGGACGCTCCTCACATCTGATGAAGCTGCTGCCTGTGAAAGCTGGTGCTTCTCCAAACCAGTGAGCCTCCATGTTTGAAGCCTGCCTTACCTAAAGCCTGATTCAGACTAACACAGCCAAGCACCTCTATACAAGCTCATCAGACTCTTGCGTAGTTATATGCTAACCTGTGGCAGGCGTCATGCTAGTGGCACGGGCAGCCTGCATGTGGCACGTGGCAGATCAGGAAGGGACACGCAGCATGGTGGGGAGGGACAGACAGAGAGAGAGGGCAGGGAGCGGATGGCGGAGCCGCAGCCCGGCCCACCTTGTAGTAGTGCTCTAGCAGGATGCGGACGACGCCCTCGACGCTCTCGGCCTCCACAGGCTGGCGGGCGAAGTGCAGCAGGTGCTGCAGCGCGTCGGCGGCCGAGGCGGCCTTGCACAGGTCCACGTGCAGCGCCGCCGACTTGCTGGGCTTGGCCAGGCGCAGCTTCTTGGCCGCCGGCTCCTCGTGCTGCTGCGGGCGGAGGGCTGTTAGTGCGGGCGGGCGGACCCCCCCCCTTCCCTTCCCTTCCCGTCCCTTCCCCGGCCGTTACCTGCACCACTTTGGTGAACTCCTCGTACACCCGCTTCTTCAGGTGCGCCGCCATCTTGGGCGCCACCTTTCACCTGCGCGGCTTGAGCCGCCGCCGCCACCGTAGCCGGCTTGTCTCTCTCAGCGTCCCGCAGCACACAGAGGAAACGAGACGGGCCTCTCTAGGACCGCGGAGGTCTTCCTCTCAATGGTCCACGAAGGGGGCGGGGCTTGCTGTGGGAGCCAGGCTGTCCCCTTTGAGAAATGCAGATCCCTGAGTCAGGAGCTGCCTTTGCAGCCTGGTGCAGGGGCAGGGGGTCATGCTAATGCTGCCACTGGCCTGGCTGCTGCACGCGTGGGGTGCACCACTGAGGCACCCTGTGCGTGGCACTAGGGTGCAAATGAAGGGGGAGCTTGGGGGTGGGGGGGCTCCCCATAAGAGATATAAGATTTGGAAATTATAACCTAGGGAGGGGGGGGTCTCCGAGCAGATTGCTCCTTCGCTGAGCTGGATTTGTTCATCAATGAACTGGTTTAATTTTGTTTGCAGGCTCCCCCGCAAGGGTCCAAGTGTCATTCGAGCCCTGCCTGGCACGCTCTGCGCTCACAGCCGTGGCTGTCCACAAGGATGGAGCGCGTGGTCCTTGGCAGGCACGAATTCACCAGACACTGGAGAGAGACCCACACCTCCCTTTAGCTGCAGTTGGCCGAGCTTTAACAAGCAGCATCCAGGCGTGGCAGGAGATATGCCTCTTTCTTAGTAAATCAGTATAATTTGGGGGCTGGCTCCTCACTTTTCACTTCCCCAGTGTGAGGAGGGGGGTGTATCGAGCACCACAAACACATCCCTGTTTCTGCATCTCCTCACGTACACTGAATTTACAGCTCAGTGCATCCTAATCAAGACGCTGCTCTGTGGGTCCTAGAGCCCCCACTTCATTTCTTGCAAGGCCTGACTTACTTGTGTATGCTTTTGCCTGCGTGGGGTTGCCAGGGGAGGGCTGTTGCTGCTCAATTCAGGGAGGCGGGAGGATCAGTTCCTGTTGCCATTGTTCTTGTTGGCTGGTTCAGCACTGTGCCCTGATCAATACCTGCACGTGTGCTCAGAACGTGGTCTAAAGGCACAGGTAAAATATATAGAAGAAGGTCTCGCTTCGTGCCAATTATTTACAGTTTCCCCTAAGGCTTGGACAACCCGATGTCACTGGCAGTGTGCCTTTGATTGCAGGCAGGGGGCATCAGGTCCTGATCCTGATGTCTCTTTAAATAGGGAAAAATCCCAACCTCTTTTCAAATGGGAGGATTTGGTCTGCAAGCTCGATGAGTGTGCTGCAGCAGGGGTTGGGCTGGAGGCTGGGTACATAAGGGTGAAGCTGTTTTGCCGAAGGTTTCCCGGCCTGATTCATGCGTGATGGTTCAAGCAGCACTCAGATGTACATGAAGAAATACTTCATTGCCTGTTGTTTATTGGTTGTGGTTGGTTGTTTGGCTTGTGTTCTCTATTTTCAGGAAAGGTTTGAAGCTGTGCAGAAGCAACCCAAACTCTCCAAAAAAATGTCTGTTCTAAGATGCGTTGGGAAATTCCAGGACAGTTTATTTGGTTTTTGGTGAAATTAAGAAGACCCTTCCCTGGGAAACTATCTTCAGTTTCACAGGGAGGCTGGGCAGTCCCTCCATAAGACAGGATTTTATAAATACCAAAATTATAAAGGGAACCCAGGTTTTAAACTTTCTGTTTTCCAAAGAGAGAGGCCAAATACCAGTTTTGACTCTGGAGCTGTGTGTAGATTTGAAACCCATTTCCCTCACACTTGGGTGTTTGGATTTGAAAGGATAGTTTCTCAAAATACCAGTCAGTCACATAGACTCATAGAGAAGATATTGGGACAAATGCATTACTGCTGCAAGACCCAATCATGTCTGTAAGGGATACGGGACTTCGATCTATAATGTCTAACAATAATATCACCACCAGCACCACTTAAATTCCATGCTTGAGACGTGTCTTTCTAAACTTGAGGCATCTTTCGTGTTAGTAACAAGACCAAGAACTCAGCTTTTGGGTTTGCATCTGACCATTTTGCACAGCCCTGAGCTTGACATACATCCTCCTGATAGTCCCCTCTGTGACATCCTATGAAATGCTGAGCTCCCTCACCTGTGGTTGACTGCCTTGAAAGCAGAATGAGCTCAGTGAACCACAGGACCAGGTTCTTTTCCCTTGAAGTCAAGGGAGACTTTTATTTCAATGTACCTAGGATCTGAGCTTAGAGCTCTGGACCTTAGAGCAACGGACCTTAGCACTAATTGGGAATGTTGCATGCTCAGGACATTGAGGGTCAGGGCCAGGATTTTCAGAAGTCACCAGGGATAGTGAGTGCTGATGAACACAGAGCTGTTTCCCCCTCCCTCCTCCCCAGTTCCAGCACTCGGCATCCTTCCCCCCACACTCAGCTGAAACAGGAACTCAGAAACAACTGAGAGGGGAGGAGGTGGGAAGCAGTGTCCCATTTCGAGACAAGAAAGATATAGTCACTCTGCTTAAAGGTGTCTCAAGTTGGACACCAAAATTCATACATTAAAAGAAATCATAGAAATACAGGGCAGAAAGGGTCTTCAGGATGTCATATGCTCCATCATCCTGCTGTGAAGTAGGAACCTCCCCAAGATGTACCTAGGCTCTCCCTGACAGCTGTCTGGCTAACCTGTTCCTAAAAACTAGACACAGCCCCCTAGGTAACTTGTTCCAGTGCTTAACTATTCTTATAGTTAGCAAGTCTTTTCTTAAGAGCTAATCTGGATGGCCACTGCTGCAAATCAAGTAGATGACAACTTCTATGCTTAAAAGACACAGAGAGTAATTCACCACCATCCCCTTTAGAATAAACTTCAGTCTGCTCTTTTTAGACTAAGCTAACCAGATCCTTTTAACATTTCCTCTTTCTAAACCTTTTTAGACACCTCCTAAAAAGTTAACTTCTTGCTTAAGCTTCTAAATATTATGGCACTAACCTTCCTCACACTTATTCCTGTTGTCCACAGTATAACTGCATTGGCTCAAGTGGAGTTATTCCTTATTCACACTCCTGGAATACCTGCACCAGCAGTCAGTCCTTCTATACTGTATTTTACTTTTTTAAACCTGTAGTGTACAAGGAGAACAGATGAATAAAGAAGGCCCATCTAATTTGTACAAAGAGGCTTTTAAACATATATTTATTTAGCAACCTGTAATACACGTTGCCCTTGGGGCAACCCATATTCTCAGAGTTAGAGTAAACATACCCACAAACTCGAATGGCCAGTCTAATTTTCCAGGCCCCCCTGCAGCTTTCCATTTCCTTAAAATCACCAACTGTGGCCTCAAGTAGAAAAATAAATACAAAATAAACTTCTGAATCTTAAGAATTTTTCAAAACAGTGTATGAGATCTAATCCTGCGCCCCTGCTCAGGCAAAAATTCTCCACTGAGTTTTGTTTTAGGAGCACTCCTTTCCAAAATCATTGTGGATTTTTCTTACAGCTCGAAAGCCCGCATTCATTTGCAACGTGACGACATTAACAGATGTCGCAAGAAAAGCAGCTAAACACAGCTGCACTCAAGAGGAGTGCATGTTCCTCTTAAATGACAAACAGTTTTTGTTCTGTGTTTGTACAGTACATAGCACACTGAGGTCCTTGTCCAGAACTGGGGCTCTATGGCCCTACTGCAAGACAATACATGAAAATAAACATAATTATATTTGCTTAGGAATAGCTTGTCAGCCTGGACAGCATAACATCTTTCTTTATGGTGAGAGAGGGCCCTGATGATTCTCTTTTTTAATGTGGGATCCTGGTATGGAAAAGGATGACAAACACTATGCAAAGGCATGGGTGCTCAACCTCCAGCCTACAAGACACATGCAGCTTGCAGAGCCATGGCACAGGAATTTGGCAGTGGTGGGGAGCAGTGATGATTAATACCACCACCCTCCCCTGATGTTAGATTCCCAAGTCCCGTGCAGTGGGTTGGAGCTGGGCCATACACCCTTCTTGTGGGGCTGAGCCATGCCCTCTGCCAGACCAAACCCCCTTCCCCTGCATACCCGAATCATGGCTGAAAGGGGGCCAGGCCATACCCTCTTCCCCTCATGGGGCTATGCTATGCTTCTTCCCCACCCTGGGGGGCCTCGCTGGGACCTGGCTAACCCCCTTATGTCACATGGCTGGATCAAGGTCGGGCTGCCCCATCCCGCTCCCCACACCTGGATGGGGCCACATCTGACTTGTGCGTCAGACTGGCATCCAGCCCGTGGACAGACCAGGCACTGCCCATCCAGCCTGCTGGGCAAACTGTACTACAGCAGTGGTTTTCAACCTTTTTTCATTTGCAGACCCCTAAAAAAAAATTGAATGGAGGTGCAGATCCCTTTGAATTATAACTGTGGCTATTCACCTGCTTTTGATTGATCATAGTCATCTTTCATGGACCCCTTAGACATAGTCTGTGGACCCCCAGGTGGCCACAGAGCACAGGCTAAAAGCCACTGTGCTACAGCATTTAACTTCTCAGTGGAGGACCAAATATAACCATGGCAAGAATGAGCACAGCTCCCAGGAGGTTCAATGGGAGTTGCATGTGCTCATATGACTTTCATCTGAATATGTATAACTAATCTAAAGGACCTTCAGAGTGAAGTTATAATCAAACTAAGGACTTGGTGTCCTGCATTTATTCCGTCCCACTGACACTGCCAGATCTGATGGGCTGCTCTACAAAGATGATCCCCATGCCCCTGCCACCCTGGAAATGCAACCTCGTGTCTGGAGGTGGAGCTGCCTATTATCCTCCCTGTTCCTCAAAAATAAACATTATGGATTGGGTCCTTTGAATGTTTGCACTGCTCCCACAGTTGTTTCTTGCAGTCAAACTGGTTGGCAGGTCCCAGAAGGATCCCCACAGAGCCAAGGGGATCTTTTGGTGGCAGTGCATTGCAGAGAGTTTTCTCTTCTACTGCCAGTCCTGGCTTCTGGCATAGAATTAGGTGAGAGGGAAAAGGGGAAGGACAGTGCATCCCTATCCTGCTCTGGGTCCTGACAGCAGTTTTAATCTCTCAGGGCTTTTAGGAATGAAACTGGCTGCTCATTTGCACTAGCCCTGCACATGGCACTCAGGTTTGGGACAGCACAAAGCAGGGGCTTTACCCCACCTTTAACACACGTCCCTCATTGGAGCTGACAACGCACAAGTTAAGTGAAATTTAGCCTATTCTGGATCTGTACTGGCTCTGCCAGGCCTGTCACTTCTCAGGAGAGCAGGCATAAAATGACTGAAAGTTATAGCAGGAATAAGCCCAGTGGATAGCAAAACCTGGATATTTCACGGGGTTAAAACCCAGATGCTTCATACAAACGATCATATAAATGATCTGAGTTTTAGTGTATTACATTTCTATTACCTTTCTATTAAAACAGTCCTGATTCCTCATTAACTTTGCAGAGGACAACACAAGAGATCCTTCCCCTGGCCCATGTTACTCTGCGGAAAGTCCACAAAGTCCACAAAGAGACTCTGCGGAAAGTCCGCACGCGGTTCCCAAATGGTTCTGCAGGAAGGGCACTGATGGGCTACCATTCAAGGCTGTTTGCATTAAAGTCTCTTTGTTTTAATAACAATCCTTGCCAGGGGTGGCGTTTTGCTACCACCACGTGAAGACAAATTTGTAAAAAAAGTCATAGGATTTGAACCGGAAGCCTTTCTCTGCGACGTGGGGCTGGATGGAAACATTGTACCCTTTGGCTTCCACATCCATTTTGATGCAGTCCAGCAGGTCAGAAATAGTTGGCGTCGCCTTCCAGGGGCCGAACTTCACCACCGATTTCTTATCCGTGTCCAAACTGTTCAGGGCTTCGTGACACTTGGCCACATCCTCCTCAGTTCTGACCACACAGACCATGACGCTAGACTGACGGGAAGCGACCGCCTCCGCCCTGGCGATGCGGATCATCAGCTCAATGTTCTCACTGTAGCTGGGCACACGGGCCAGGAACTGCTTCCTTGCCACCAGCTCACCAAAGATCTGCGGGGAATCTTCCAGCTGCTTGATCAGAGGCTCAATGTCATAGTACAAGGCCTCTTTATACACATCCTGGACACATTGGGTGGGCACTTGGTTACTACGGAGATATTCCAAGATGTATTTAAAATAGGTCCCTGGCCTGTCAATGAAGTACCTCCCCTCGGAGTCGGTCCGGAGCTTGGGTTGGCCTGTAAACATCTCAGCCAGCTTGGAGCCTGGGTGTTTCTTCAAGGTACTCAGAGTTGTTATGTACATCTCCCCACCAACATTCAGCTCTATGATCGGCGACAACTACAGGCACAGGGACAAAAACACCACACTCATTACATACCGCAGGCTGGTAGGGTCTTGGAAAAAAGGAAAAAAAACCTAATAGCAGCTGGAGATCAGAATGACAGATCAAAGGGGCAGATGTGCCTCTGCCCTCTCCTGGAGGGACCAGAGCAGCTTGTCTTTGTGTCAGAGGCCACATCCTGCTACCAGCTAACTAGGACTGTACTGAAGAGCTGACATTACTGTAGCGTCTCACCCATCCACCCTCTTACCTGGACTTACGCTCACAACCTCCCTGGAAGCAAGGGAAGGGCTATTACGCCCACTTTGTAGATGGGGAATTGAAGCATAGAAGGGCTAAAGGGGGCTCCTCGGTGTTCCTGTTCCATGCACCAGACCCCAAAATAGTGAAGCCACTCTGGGTGCATCTAGATGAGTGTGCATGGGCATGTCCCCAGGGACAAATCGCAGTGGCACATATTTGTGCTGCTGCTAGTTGTCTCAGGGGAACACCCCTACATACATGATCTTGCATGTAGCAAGTTGCCCCAAGTGGGCTGGCCTCGGCTGGCCCCAGCAGCCTTACCTGGGGTCCTGGGGGCCTCCCAGGGCTCCAGCAGCAGCAATCTGGGCACGCGGAGCCTGGTCGGTAGCTGGACCATGGCTCTGGCTGGCCAGGCTCTGGTTTCAGGTGGGACACAATGCTTTTTTTCAGTGCACTTTTTAAACTGGGGTTTCCTGGTATCTAAATTTGGTTCCACACTGCAAATATGCAGCACGGAGAACCAAATCAAATGCATGGGGGGTGTTTTGTGGTGCTTCAAAAGTCTTTGAGGTGCCACAAAATGCACTTGCACACTCATGTGAATGTGGCCCCTGAGAGTATCCCCCATGATTGCTCTTCAGCATGCCAGGGACAGAGAGCTCAAATGTGTGTGGCTTGGGAAGCAGCTTTGCCACCTCAGGGCTGGGTTTGGCATCTGTGAACAGAAGCATGTGGGCTGGGAGAGCAGCACTCACTGGAAGCATGAGGGATAGTACAAACATGGCCTAAATGACTGGCCCAAGGTCACACAGGAAGGCTGTGGCAGAGAACACGACTGAATACTCCTAGGCGAGCACTGTAACTGCTGGACCATCTTTTTTTTTCTCTATCCTTGCCCATACTCTTCTTTTGTTTAAGTGACAGAGGCATGTGCTTGGGGAGCAGGTAGATCTGAGCTCTCTTTGTTACTGGGAAGTTTCTGTGGAATAAATGTGTCAAGCACTGAGCCTTAGGCCTGATATAGTCGTAGCCACTCAAATCTGATTTTCTTGCTCATTTTGATGAGAGTTTTCCCTTAAAAGGCCAAACTAGTGCTGTGAGAGATATTACTTGTAAAAACCCAAATGGGGGTGACCTACTTCACGATCTTGTTATACCTTAACAGCTGAGCTGGGGAAGCTGATCTCCTACCACTGAAATGCAGCTACTTCTGGGGCAGAAGACAGAAGCTGTTTATCAAGGCATCATAAAACTGCAATATGTTAATATGTTAGGACAGGAAGCGAAGTATAATTGTCTATCCAACTGAAGAGGTAAGGGGATTTCAGGAGGAAGAAAGTTGCTACTCAGATTTGAGTTTGTGCAGGATACTGGAGTTGTCTATCGCCACAGCCTTTGCAAAAAAGGTCCACAAATAATCTACAAACAGAAGCAATGCTGTGGTGTATCCTCCTTTCTAACCATGCAGTGGGAGCAGCAGCAGGAGGCTTTTTTAAGTCCCTGAAGAAGGTAACAATTCCCTTCTCCCTTCCCCTCCATGCTCGGAGGCATGTTCCCTTCCTTTCCATCCCCCCATCCCCTGCCTGTTTGTCTGGGGGTGAAAGGAGCTGTTCTCCCACTCCAGCCAGGCTGTGCAGCTGGGAGCAGGAGATGCAGCCACTCTCGAGGTACCGGTCACTGTTCCCTCTTTCCCCTTTGTAAAATCTTGGATCCACTTCTGGCTTCTGTCTTTGAATGTCCAATTCACTTTACTTCCTTCCATTCCCTCCAGCAGTACAAGATCCCTCAACTCCATTCAGTCCTGACGCCACTGAAAAACTGCAATGCTTCCCCCTCTGTGCACAGTCTTTAGTGCTCCCTGAGGCAAAAGCAGGGGGAGAAGTTAGTGACGGAAGCAGGGATTTTTTTACTCTATTATTCCTGTAATGCAAGTCACATGCATTATACAACCCTGCTGTGACCACAGCTAGCCCCTGGGAAGTTATCACCAGGCACAGATCAGCCTTTCTACCCGAGCTCCCTTGCTTAGTTTGCAGGTAGGGCTTGATTATGTGAGCATCAACTTCAGTGATGCTAGTCAGATGCTTAAAGTACTTAAGGTTTTTACTGGGTCAAGCGCTGAGTGCTCAGCACTTTGCAGGACTGAACCCAGAGCCAGGGGGAACATGGAGGGGGATATAAGGTTAGATCCAAAGATACAGTTATTTACCAGTTAGCAGTGAATACAGCAACAGACTGGGACTCAGCAGACTGGGTTCTGTTCCCAGTTCTGCCACTACCCTGTGAGGTGACCTTAGGCAGGTCACTCCCAGGATCTATGCCTCAGCTTCCCCATCTGTAAAATGGGGACAGTAATTCCAAAAACTCTTTGAGATCTACTGAGGAGAGGCGCTGCATGAGCACTGACACTGGCATGAATGAGTGAAACTACTCTCTGGCGATGCTGTTCAAAGGTAATGTCTGCACTGTGTCCCTGTTGCCTGGGAGAGGAGGGCTGCACTTGAATAAGTCCCACCTACCTACTCCTGCCCAGCATGTGCCAAGCCCAGAACTGACGTGGTGAAACCACTGCAATCCCTCACCTGAGCTCCCTGTCTCTGGTGTGCTGGAAAATGGCAAGGGGGGAAACTTTCAGGGCAGCTTCACACCTTACAGGCTGGGGGGGTTGTCTTTGAGAGCAGCTGTCCAGGGATCCAGTGCAGACATGGCCTAAACTCCAACACAACTTTGCCTTAATTCTTGACTGTGTAGAAGTCATCAATCAAGAAAAGCTCAGGTATTCCTTTAAGGGTCTGACAGATTTAGGTTCAAGTCAAATTAGTTTCTTGCTGTTCGGGGGCAGCAAAGACCTGCCTGTTTCCAGGGCTGTTATTGCCACAGCTCATGTCCCTGCTCAGGGATCCTTATGCTGCGAATCAACAGTGTGATCCAAGCGAGGTCAACAGAAAACACTTCTCATCCCCTTGCCCTGCTCTGGCGCGGGCAGATCCTACATCCTGGTGCAGGCAGATCCCAACAGCTCAGGGACAGCAAGCAGACAAAATGCACCATAAGAGCCAGGAAGAGGTCAGAAGGGTTTCTGCTCCTCTCCCAAACTGCTCTGATCCCCCCAAGACAGAGCCTGGGCCAGCCCCACTCACCGTTTGCAGGTTGCTTGTGACTTGCTTCCCCAGAGACTTGTGCTCTGATGAAATGCTCATCTCCCCAGGGCCTGCAGGGCAGAGAAGGAGGGGAAAGCTCAGAGGTGCAAGGGAATCCTGTCTCCTGCTCAAGGGGTTACACAGCTCCAAGGCACTGGTCTAATTCCTCCCTTAGTGTCTAGGAAGTGGCTTGGGTCTTTTTTAGGTTGCTGTGTGTAAGTGCAGCCCAGCCACTGCTCAGTCACAGGTTACAGGTGTCAGAGAGGGGAGGGACAGCTGGTAGGAGTAAGTGTTTACTCATCAGTCCTCTAGCAACCGGCGCAGAACCTCGTAAGGGGCAGAGCGAACTTTGGCTACATGCCCGCGGCACCTCCCTACAATCTCCGTGCAGTAACGAAGCCCAGACAATTCCTGCCCAGCCTGTGGCCCAAGGCAGAGGGCAGACTAGGAGCACTGGCAGCCTCTGAGGGACTGTCTCACTGATCTGCTTATACTCTGCTTTCCCAGGTTCTGGCCTCCCTGTTTTAAAGATACAGTAAATGGCTTCATCAGAATTATTTCCCATTGCTCACACACACCACAGCCCACATGTTCAGGCATGGATGTCTGTAGTCAGGCATCTTCACAAGTAGTCCTAGTTGCTTACGTGCCAATGGGTGCCTGATAAAATTGTACAGATAAAAATCAGACAGGATGTGAAGCTAGACTCCAGCCTAAAACTTTTTGATGGCTCACAAGTGTTTGGTTAGTATCCCTATCCCACCCCTCTCTCAAATGTCCAGGAAAGTGGAAAATGCTGAATATTCCTTTGTGGTATTTCTAGCATAACCGGGATTAGGCAGCATTGGAGAAGTTGTGAAGGATTCTGCATTCATTATATTTCTCGGCTTATTTTTAAATCACAGAGGTTTGAATAAGGGTGAATATACACAGGGTCTCTGAAAGTTCAGGTAAGAGAGAAGTGGTTAGCTGCGTTAGTCTGAAGTCAGGCAGAAGGCAAGGTAGACATGTACCTTTCTAGAGTAATGCACAAGATCTCTTAAGCAGCAGGTTTACGTCATCAGAAGCTGTGAAGGGACTGCAGGAAGCAGAGCTGCTAAATAGGAAACAGTGACTAGTCTACAACAGGTAGGGAAGGGAGAAGGAAAAAGGAGGGGGCACTGATGAGAGGCAAGGTGGGTAGGAGAGAGAAAAATAAAGCCATTAACCCGTTGAGGGGCATAGGGCTTGTAAAAGCAAATCAAGGTAATGGGAAAAGACCCTACAGCCCCTAGCTTGATCACCTCAGCCACATTATTAATGATTTCCAACCCCCACTGGAAACAACAACCATCTCAAGGTAGTCAAGAGGGACAAACCTGTCCTGGCTCATAGGCAACCCCCAGCCGCAAACCGCATCTCTCCAGCAACATGCTACCTAACTCCTCACCAAGGCACCAGACTCTGCTCCAGTGCAAGATGTCCAGTTGTGTCCCCCCACCTCGACACAGCCCACATTAGCACTGGACCAAACAACGTGAATTATTATAACATCTGAGGGTCACTAACCTGCACCTTCACCATGGTCATATCTACCATCACCTGCTTACAGTGCCCCCCTGCTGCTAACACTGGACAGACAGGGCCAACCTTCTGTAAGAACGAACATCGATCTGACATAAATGCCACAAGGAGACAAGCCTGTGGCAGAATTCTTTAACCTCCCTGGACCCTCTATCATGGACCTCAGAGTAGCTGTTCTTAGATAACAACACTTTAAAAGTGAACTTCAATGGGAAATTGCAGGACAAGAAATCACCCACAGACTGCAGTGTGTTAAATTTGGTCTAACCAAGATCACGGATTCTGATCCCATTACCTGGATACGTTTTTACAAGTCCTGTGTCCCTCAAGGGTTTTTTTTTTTCTCCTGCCTACCCACCCTGCCTCTCCCAGCAGTGTCCCCTGCTTTTTTCCCAATCTCGCTTCCCTTTCTGTTGTGTCCTAGTCATTGCTTTCTATTTAGCAGCTCTGCTTCCTGCAGTCCCTTCACAGCATCAGATGAAGTAAGCCCTCTGCTTATGACAGCTTATCTCTGATTCAGTTAATCTGTAAGGTGCAAATCTACCCTGCCTTGAGGTA
The DNA here is from genome assembly GCF_030867095.1 of Alligator mississippiensis. Classification (NCBI taxonomy): domain Eukaryota; kingdom Metazoa; phylum Chordata; order Crocodylia; family Alligatoridae; genus Alligator; species Alligator mississippiensis. The sequence continues at coordinate 465,157,480 of NC_081824.1, read as the reverse complement.
AGAGAGTCATGCACCTGAGTGAGTCACTCTGCAAACCTGATCATGCTCGGGCCTCCAGCCAGGTGAGAGTGCCCAGCATGAGGCTTCACAAGCCAGGGGAGAAGCAGGTACACTGGGTCTATGACTGTCATATGGGGGTCTGTTACTTCCTCCACCCTGACGCTGGAAACCTCATGGGCCAACTCCCCCTGGGTCATCATGGGCACTTGCGGAAGCTCCTGTGAACCTTGCCCAGCCAGCCAACAGAGACCTGTCCCAGATAAAGTGCACAGAGCCTCATCATCTTACCCACTCTGGGCCAGTCCAGGACCCCCACATGCCACATTCAGTGCCTGTAGTACCTGCTCTGGCTGGTCCAGGACACATGCCACACATGGCATCTGCGCCAGCTGGCCTGGAGCAGACACTGTGTGCAGCACAAGTCCTAGAGCAGCCAGAACTGGTACTGGGTTCAGTATGCAGGGATGGGGGTGGTCCATGGGTCCCCTGCATCCCGGATCCAGCGCCCACTCTGCCTGGTCTGGGACCCCTGCTCAACACAGCATCCACCCCAGACCAGCTGGAGTGGGCACCGCATGTGACTCATGTCCCAATCAGGGACCACATGCAATGCAGTCCCAGTCTGGTGCTGTATTTGGCATGGGGGTGGGAGGGGGGAGCAGGGGGAGCCATGGGCCCAATCCAGCCCGCAGGGCCAGCCCCATGCTGTTCATCCAGCTCACAGACTTATCCTGCATCACTCCTCTGGCCTGTTGGGCCAGATGAGTTTGACACCTGGAACACAATGGAGAAGAAAGTCTTGTGGGTGTACTTTGAGCTCCAGGGTCCAGAGCACAGGACAGCACACGAAGTGGGCACGACAGCTCTGATACCATTGGGAAGTCCCAAGCAAGCAGACCTAGAGACGATGTCCTACATGGGCCAACAAAAGCTTTGCCTGGGCTAAATGCCACTTTCTTCTCCCTTCCTCCCCCTCCCCCCTGCACTGCCAGTCTCTCTTTTCCCCACTGCGCAGGGGAGTGCTCAGCAAGAGCTTGTGACACCTGGGGAGGGTGGTTGTTTGTGACTGTCTGCCCAGGGATTGGTGGGGGCAGGGGCTGTCGTGGCCAGCTGGGACAGGTGCACGGCAGGCTGGAAAACCATGGCAAGTGACTGGGCGGGGGTGTGCCTGAAACTCTACTGTATTGCTTTGTTTACCAGTTGCTTGCACCAGCCAGACACCCAGGGAGGTGCTGGAAGCTGGTGCTAGGCGGGCCAGCAGCCTTGGTCACTCCTCAGTGCCCATTCCGGCCTATTAGGAAATGGGGGTGGGGAAGGATTGGGCTGTGCCCATGGACTTGTCTCCTCCCAGTTCTTCCCTGTCTCAGCAGCAAGCCATAGGGGTGGGGGGGAGGGAAGGGAGCGGCAGCTGCTTCTGTGCCTGCCAGCCTAGGGATGGGTAGGATCATCTTAACCCCTTCGTGGATGGCAACGAGGAAGCACTTAAGCTGCCTTTAGCCAAGTCCCCGTGAACTGACAGTGCAGCCAGAGATGCACGGCAGGGCGGGTCCTAAAACTCTCCGGGGAGATTCCCGTGTGGTGCCCTACAACCCTGGCTTCACTGTTGCCCCTTTTAACAGCAATCTGTTTTCCAGTTGCAAGGAGATAGAATTGCGGTCACCCTGCCATCAACACCAAGCTGACAAGCCAAGGCAGGGCACCGGGAACCATCAGCAGATGTGTCAGCATCCCGGTCACCTCCACTGGTGGGAAATCTTTACCCATCACGGAGCATGCCCCCTGTGCCCACTGTGTGCAGAGCAAAGCAAAGTCTCCCCAGGGATGGCCTGAACATGGTTATCCGTGTCCTCCCTGGATAACCCAGCAGGACCCTGTGCCCCTTTGGAAAGCCCTATGATGCCGTGGGGTCAGACTGTCATGGGGATGGAGCGCAGCTTACCAGGGGGTGGTGTGCCCAGCCAGTCTGTCTGCATCCCCAGGCAGCTGGGTCCTGGGGAAGGAGAGGCTTGGCCTGCTGTCATCAGCTGTGGGGCAGCGCTTGGTGGTGTCTGCGAGAGGACAGTCGGCAGATGCCCAGGTGTTGGGAACGTGGAAGGCACAGTTGGCTGAGAGGAGGACGCAGCTGGACACAAGGCTGATGATCCGGTCTGGTGTGAGGTCAGGAGGATGTCCTGCCAGAACGGGGCTGGTGGTTTGATGTCCACCTCATCGGAGGTCTCCTGTGAGGATGGGGACTCTTCCTGAATCTCTAGTGCCTCCTCCTTGATGATGATGGGGGCTAGAACTGGAGTGTCCTCCTTCTCCTCCCGGTCAGAGGCATCAGAGATTTCAGTGGCTTGAGGGTTGCCACCGATGTCGACGATGTAGAGGGCCTCTGTGGAGTCGTCCTCCTCTAGAATCTGTGACAGCTCCTCGTAGTAGGCACATGTCACCTTGCAGCCGCCACCAGCCCGATTGGCCTCGCGGGCTTTCTTGTAGTGTGCCTTTAGCACCTTGGCCTTGGCGCGGCACTGGTGCCAGTCGCGGTTGTGCCCCCGCAGTGTCATTTCAGAGGCAATGCGCTCGTAGACAGCCTGGTTGCGACGGGTTGTCCGGAGCGCCCGTTGAATGTCCTCCTCGCCCCAAATGTCCAGCAGGTCCATCACCTCCGATTCCCTCCAGTTGGTAGAGCGCTTTGCAGGTGGGGCAGGAGGGATTTGCAGTGACATCATGGGTGCTGGCCTCGGGGGACCCGCTCTGAGAGGGTCCTCAATGCTATCCCAGTACAACAGAGGCTGAGCCCTTGGGGCAGGGGTCAGGCAAAGCGAGGGCTTGGCTTGCCGTCGTGCCCAAAAATCAATAACCACGGCCACATGTGAGCTTGATTCTGCGAGCTCAGAGCAGTGGAGATCACTGTGAGTCACTGAGGCAGCTGCTTCGAGCTGTGTGGAGGGGTGGGGAGCAGAGCACCGTGGGATGCTGGAGGACCGAGCAACTCCCTATGGGGCTCTGCTGGAGGGTGCCAATGTGACATGAAGCGCTCTGGAGTGAAGCACTTCAAAGGCGTTGCTGTTTTTTTCCCAGGGTCATTTCTGAAGCGGAACGGGCATCTCTGAAGTGCCTCGTCAGGCGTGTGCGTCTGCACCACTGCTTTTTGCAGCACTTCAAAGGCACTTGGAAAGCTTCAAACCGAACAGATGTCTATGCCCCGAGTTACTATTCATCCTTTTTTTACTGCAGGGGCTTGGATTTCTCTTTGCCAGACCAAAAGAGCTAGCAGGGCTGGATGCAGTGAAACATGAGCTCAGGAAGCTGTATGACCAGGAGAGGAGGGAGGGGACTGTAAAAAAAAAAAAAAAAAAAAAAGAAAGAAAAAAAAAGTCAAGACTCAAAACAGCACGAGTTGGACGGTCTGAATTTTCTGGGTCATTGATTCTTACAGATCCTGTTCTTACCCAGAGCTGTCTCCTTTCGGCCCGTCAAACGCATCCGGGGTTTTATGCACCTGAAAACCCGCGGACGTTAGCAGGGCTTGAATGACTTTGTTGTGTTCAGCGAGTCTTTTTGACGGGAGCCACTCAGCCGCCTCTCTTTAACCTTCCCTTTCACCTCTCCGGCTTGCAGCGCCGGGCGACAGGACAGGCACTTTGCTTCTCTCGGGGGACGGTCTGCCAAACCCAAATCCTGGGGGCAGCCAGGTCCCCGCACCTCTGCCAAAGGGTGGCAAAGCTGGTCATTCTAGAAGCCAAGTGGGAAAGGGGTTAAGTTTCCTGGCCAGGTTGTGCCCATCTCCGTCCCCAGGCTGGCGGAGCGTGGTGATCCTCCTGGCGCCTGGGTCTGCACCCCAAAACAGCCCTGAGCACCCCAGGCTGGGGCCCCAGGCCAGCAGATCCAGGAGGAAACCCGGCTCCCACGCCCCTGCCTGCGCTGGAGCAGCTGCGGGTCTGACCTGTTCGGCTGGAGGCCCCAGGGCTGCCCGCGTCCCGGGGAGGCTGCGCAGCGCCCGGCCCGGCTCGGCTGCGGCTGCGGCTGCGGCGCCCGCGCCTGGAGCGTTCCACATTCGGAGCGCTCCAGCCCCGCGCGCCCCGCCCGCGCCCCGCCCGCCCCCGCTGGAGCGCTTCAAAATGGCTGTGAAAGCCCGGAGCGGAGCACTGTGGGATGCCCTTCTCGGCTCGCCGCCGTTCCGGGAAGTGCTTCAAAATGAAGCGGTCCAAAGCAGCGCTGCTGCCGTTGCCGCGGGTCGCTCCCGAGCCGTCCTTGCAGCGGGGAAGGGGAGGGCGAGGGGTGGTTCCCAGCAGCTGTCACGCTCCAGCTGCCCCAAGTTTAGCCCTGGCTGCAGGAGGGTTGAGGCTGGAGCGGTTTTGTGTTACAGGGTGACAGCTGCAGGCTCCTCTCCACCCCTCAAAACCGCTCCAAGCCCGTGCGCAGCCTGGGGCAGGAGCAGGAGGAGGAGGCCGGCTCGGCTCGGGTGGCATGCATGGGGCTGGTAGGGGAGGGCAAACTGTGCTTTAGGGGGCCCCCAGATTTTGCAGCCATTTTTTGGAGGGGGTGAGGTTTGCATTTTAGCACTCAACTATTTATTTAACTCCCCCCCTCCTTCTGTCTTTCTTCAACTTATTACAAACTTTGTCTTCAGCTTCTGCCTCGAAGAAGCCCCAAATGACTCTCTTGCCCAGAGCCCCAAAAGCCCTAAGGCCACTGCTGCTTGGGGTTGAGCTGGAATTGCATCTCAAAGCCTGAGGACACTGAGAAGATGATAGCTTTTATCAGACCGAGGGAGAAATTGCAACAACAAAAAATGGTGTGTTGGACTGGGCAAAACCCGTGGCTCCTGCTAGGCAGAAAAATCACGTGGAGCTGCTCCCCATCCAGTGACGACCCCTTTCCAGGCTGGCCTGCCTGCTGGCTGGGAGGCTCTCCTGCTGTTCCTCAAGGAGTCAGGAGCTAGAAGGACTTTTCAGACCCCGTCCTGAGCACTCGGGGCCAGCTGGGACACCAGGATGCATTGACAGGTGAACTGCCCGATGCTGCCCCCCCTTGCTTGGCAGAGTAGTCTTTGCCTTTTCTCTCAGCAGTGTTTCCCACTGGGGATATCCCACCTGGTTCTGTGACTGCTACAAACTTTCTGCAGAGACAGGTGATACCCACTGTGCACACGGCCTCTGCAGGCACCAAGTTGACTCCACTAGTGGGTTACATAGGCTCCACGGGGCGCTAAATAGATGATGCCAGGAACCACCTTAACACCTGGGATTGGGGCCCTCCATGGGCATTCACCAGGACAGTGGGGATCACACGGTATCTCCTGGCTCATGGGAGCATTACAAAAGCTCAGCAACTTCTAGATTTCATGTCATTCTTTCTGTAAGGCGAGCAGGGAATCTGTGTGATACTCAGGAGAGATGACCTGATGCACAGTTTTCATGGGGTGTGTCCATGAACTTTCTATCTGAACAAGGAAAACCCTGATGCTCGAGGAGCAGTCAGGTGGAGCAAGGCTGGGATCTAGGTTGCTGTCCTGCCCCAGATCCTTGAGATCAACCATGTTAAATAGTCATACATCTGTTCTGCTCCATGTGGCCTCAAGCCCCTCCCTTCCCATCATGGAGCTTGCAACAACAAGTTATTTTCCCAGTTTTCCCATGGGAGGGGAACGGTGTAAGTTCTTTGAGGCAGGGACTGTCTGTTCTGTGTTTGTACAGCACCTAGTGTTCTGGGGTGCTGTTCTATGCCTCGGGCTCCTAGGAGCCACAACACTATAATAAATAAAACAAAAATAATCATGGGAGCCTTGTGTCTCTTAGATAACAAATAACTTGGTCACACCTTATATGGTGAATAAATATACATTTTTCAAATTGTACAAATATGTACTTAACAATGAGCTGGAATGGCTCCAAGCTGTTGCTATACATCTTCTAGGAAAATAGTATCAGCTTTAAACAGATGTCATATTTCTAATGAATTGGAACGTCTGTTCTGTTCCGCATTAGTAGGTGGATGTCCTTTAGACTAGCATTTTATAGGTCTTTATAAAATATACAATTGTTGTTATCTATGTAGCATACATTATTTATATCTATAATAGGCAAACACAGCAAAAACATTAAATAAAGAAATTAATTACTTACTGGAAGCTGATGTTGTACCATAACGTAAAATATGAAGATTAAAGCACAGGAAAGTGGGTGGGGCAGAATGAGGCTCAACTCCTGTCTGTCTCTCCTTAGCCACCTGTTGGCTCTTGTCTTAGGTTGTAGGCACCAAATTGAGGCAGGGAGCATCTGTCTTCTTTGCCTTGAACAATGGGGTCTTTGTCCATGACAGTACTACCACTACGGCTCACACTTCTTCAGCCTTTTTCTTCTCCAGGGCTGCTAATGTTTAAATGGCTTTTGCCACACATTTCTTTCATTGATCAGGCCCTGTGTTATGGTTCTTATTTTCAAACCATCCTTTATTAGGGCTAGTCAGATTCTTTTGTACCATGCTCTTGATCTAGCACCCATTAAGTACAGAAAAGGGTCCAGTCTCCTTTCTTTTTTCTTGACTACCACCCAACTTTTCAAGACATAAGATTTGATGGCTATTCTGTAAATCTCATGCTATAGCGTGGATAGTATCCTTTTATCCTGTATCACCTTGATAATTCCCTCCAATTATTCTGTGCACCCAGCTCATGATATAGAGACATCTTATTCATGATAGAACCCAGGTATTTACAGCAATTCATCTCTTTAATTTTCTGCCCGCAGTTTTCTATTACACCCGCATGTGCATTTCCACAGATGTTCCATTCGGTCTGCGTTGCATTGGCTAGAAGACCTTTGCTCTCAAGTATGCTGTGCCATTCTTTGAAATTTTCTGGTACTACTTCTCTCTGCAAGTCACAAGGTCATCTGTAAGCAACATATCCCACAATACAGGTCTTCTAATGTCTTTGCTCGTTACATCTGTCACCCTAGCAAAGAGGGAGGGGGCTGAGTGCAGACCCCTGATGGACACCACCTTCAGCGTCAAACATCTGTATTGCTAGTGTTTGTTTTGACTTGTGTGGAGATATGGTGATACATATCTTTTATTAGCCTCATGTACTTTGCTGATACTTTCCTCTTCTTCTCTTAGAACCTAGACAAACACAAAGTCCATGTATTCTTTTCTCTCTACTTTTCTTGTAGGATTCTGAAGACAAACAGGAGGTCTATTGTCCTTTCTCCTTTTCTAAAACTGAACTACCACCACTGCCATGTGTAATTAATAGTCTTGCCACATCCTTGAATTTTGCCCAAGGACTGTAGGATGGGGTGCGCCTGTCATGGAGGTTACAGTATCCAGGCCATAGCCGAGAGGATCCCAAAGCTCATCTGGCCCACTGACCGCTACCCTATGCTCCTTATCCATGTGGGCACGAATGACACGGCTCGCAGCAATCCCAGCTGGGTCATGAGGGGCTACAGGGCTTTGGGAGCGGGGCTTAGAGGGTTGGGGGCGCAGGTGGTGTTTTCCTCGATCCTCCCCCTTTCAGGTTATAGGCTGAGGAGGGAGAGGAGGATCGAGGTAGTTAACCAAAGACTGTGGTATTGGTGCCATCGTGAAGGCTTTGGCTTCCACGATCACAGTCTGCTCTTTGGTGAGAGAGGCAGTGGTCTGCTGGGAAGAGACAGCCTCCACCTTGCTGCACTGGGGAGGAGGCTCTTCTCAGCCAGAATAACTGATCTGCTCGACCGGGCTTTAAACAAAGCCCGCTGGGGGATGCGGCGACTACTGCCACAGCCAGCCCACTGGGCAACTTTTGCAAATCCAGCAGGCTAAGGCACTCAAGGGAGCCCACCCCTGCCCCAGCTCCAGAGCGATGTGCAGGAGGACTAGGGCCTCCAGTGGGACACTTACTTGTCTGTACACCAGTGCCAGGAGCTTGGGGAATAAACAGGAGGAACTGGTCCTCCTGCTAAAAAAGAATGACTACGATCTCATAGGGATAACGGAGACCCGGTGGGACTCCACCTATGACTGGGCCACAGGTATAGATGGCTATACCCTGTACAGGAGCGATCGTGCAGATAAAAGGGGTGGGGGAGCAGCTCTTATGTCAAGAAAAGCTGTGTGTCCCTGCAAGCCGACATTGGCACCCAGGGTGGATGACTGGAGACCCTCTGGGTTAAAATACATGGAGAACGTGGCACAGGGGACACAATGGTAGGAGTCTACAACAGACCTCCTAATCAGGATCAAGAGCTCGACCAGGAATTCGCCAGGGAACTGGCTGAGGCTGCACACTCTTGGTGCACGGTTGTCATGGGAGATTTCAATTACCCAGACATCTCGTGGGACGAGCACTAGGTCAATTCTGAATGGTCACAAAGCTTCCTCATGTGCATGGATGAGCTCTATCTGACGCAAGAAGTCTATGGACCAACAAGAGGCAAAGTGCTACTTAACCTGGAACTGGCAACGGGGGATGAACTAGTCAGCGACCTAATGATTGAAGGGAAATTGGGAGACGGTGACCACGAACTGATCACATTCACTATCCACCGTAAAGCTGGCAAGTCACTCAGCAATGCAGAAGTCCTCAACTTCAGGAAAGCTGACTTTGACAAGCTCAGGAGACTTGTACGTGTGGCCCTAAGGGACCACGACCCAAAGGGGAGGGGAGTTCAGGATGAGTGGTTGCTCCTTAAGGGAGTGATCCTGAAAGCACAAGCAACGTCTATCCTGTCTCAGAGGAAAGGCAGCAAAAGGGCACAGCAGCCCCCTCAGCTCTGCAGGGAACTTGTGGACCTCCTGCATCTAAAAAGAAAGACCTACAAAGGATGGAAGACTGGATCCACCCCAAAGGAGGTCTGCACTGGTCCAGACCTGTAGGAAGCAAACTAGGAAAGCCAAGGCTGAGACTGAACTCCAACTGGCTACATGTATCAAAGACAATAAAAAGTCCTTTTTTAGATATGTGGGGAAAAGCAAGGGTAATGCTAAACCAAATGGGACAGCTGACAACTGACGCCCAGGAAAAAGCCAACCTGCTTAATGGGTATTTTGCGTTGGTCTTTCACCAGCCCCAAGGAACTGCCCTGCTCAACACGGTATGGGACGGCCAGGGCGAGGGAGAATTGTTACCCTACATCACTGCAGACCGTGTGAAGGAACACCTTGAGGGGCTGGACACCTTCAAATCAGCTGGCTCAGACAGTTTACACCCCAGGGTACTTAAAGAGCTGGCAAGCATCATAGCTCAGCCCCTGGCACAGATCTCCGAGAGCTCCTGGCGCTCAGGTGAAGTGCCCAAAGATTGGAAGAATGCCAATGTGGTGCCTATAGATTCATAGATGTTAGGGTCGGAAGGGACCTCAATAGATCATCGAGTCCGACCCCCTGCATAAGCAGGAAAGAGTGCTGGGTCTAGATGACCCCAGCTAGATGCTCATCTAACCTCCTCTTGAAGACCCCCAGGGTAGGGGAGAGCACCACCTCCCTTGGGAGCCCATTCCAGACCCTGGCCACTCGAACTGTGAAGAAGTTCTTCCTAATGTCCAATCTAAATCTGCTCTCTGCTAGCTTGTGGCCATTATTTCTTGTAACCCCCGGGGGTGCCTTGGTGAATAAATACTCACCAATACCCTTCTGTGCCCCTGTGATGAACTTATAGGCAGCCACAAGGTCGCCTCTCAAGAAAGGGAAGAAAGTAGATCCAGGGAACTACAGGACTATCAGCCTGACCTCTATCCTGGGGAAAATCTTGGAAAAAATTATCAGAGACCTTTCTTGACAAGCTGGCTGACTGCAACATCCTGAGGGATAGCCAGCATGGGTTTGTTGTGTGTAGGTCTTGCCTGACCAATCTCATCTCTGTCTATGACCCGGTGACCCATCACCTGGACAAGGGCAAAGAGATTGACATCATATATCTTGACTTTAAAAAAGCCTTCGATCTGGTGTCCCATGATCTCCTCATGGAAAAATTCGCCAACTGTGGCCTTGGCTACATCACAATCCGATGGCTGGGCAATTGGCTCCGAGTTTGGACCCAGAGAGTGGTGGTCAACGGAAGTGAATAATTGTGGTGTGCTGTGACCAGTGGAGTCCCCCAGGGCTCTGTCCTTGGGACAATACTCTTCAACATATTCATTACTGATGTAGACATTGGTATCAGAAGCAGACTGGCCAAGTTCGCTGATGACACCAAACTTTGGGGTACAGCATCCACACCTGAGGACAGGATGGTGATCTAGGCCAACCTAGACAGGCTCAGAAAATGGGTGAACAAAAACCTGATGGTGTTCAACACCAAAAAATGCAAGGTACTCCACCTTGGGAACACCCCCCCCCCCCCCCCTGCAGCACGCTTATAGGCTTGAAGTGCTATGTTTGCTAGCACCACAGCTGAAAGGGACTTGGGGGTCATGATTGACCACAAGATGAATATGAGCTACCAGTGTGATGTCACAGCTGGTAAAGTGAGCAAAACTCTGGCTTGCATCCACAGATGCTTCTCTAGCAAATCCCAGGATGTCATCATCCCACTGTACTCAGCCTTGGTGAGGCTGCAGCTGGAGTACTGCATCCAATTCTGGGCTCCACAATTTTAAAAGGACGTGGAAAAGTTTGAGAGAGTCCAGAGGAGAGCCACGCGCATGATCAGAAGGCAGGAGAACAGGCCCTATGATGAGAGGCTGAGAGCCATGGGACTCTTCAGCCTGGAAAAGTGCAGGCTCACGGGGGGACCTGGTGGTATATAAGGGGTGTGCATCAGGATCTGGGGGAACACCTGTTCACCAGAGCTTAGCATTTGCGTATTGCAAGGGTGCCTTAGTGCCTTATTTTTAACCTGAAAGCTTGCTTAAAAATTGTTTTCCAACTATTTAAGTTGGTCTAATAAAAGATATCAGATTCACCCAAAGAACCTTGTCTGCCTTCGTGGCACGAGACCTTCCTACAAGGCTTGTGCTGCAGGCGCCTTTCAGTTGAGGGTCATGAGCCCTCATCAGTCCCTAGCTCAGGGCCCACTCCTGTATCAATTCCCATTGATGTCAGCCATGAATGGAAGGTCCAGCAATCAGCCCCCATATGTCCAGCCCCTAGCTGATCTTTAAGGTGGGAGATGAACATGTTCCCTGAGGATTTGCACCAGTTACAGGAATCAGCAGCTGCTTCCATGCAAATCCTGAGCACAGACAGGCAAAACTTTTTTGTGCATCCCAGTGACTGACCACTTACCCTGTGGGTGGCTTGGGCAGCTGAACGGATGACTAGGCAGTGATGGCTGAAATGGGGAGGTAGGGTGTGAGCCTCCGTGAATCACTCCTAAATTAAACAGAGGTGTTCCCTGCCTGTGCAAACATCCCTGCCTCTCTCATCCCCACCTGTCTTGCCCTTTGCATTCCAGCCATATCAGCTCCACCCACACACAGACACAAACCCTACCTGAGGAACAGGTGAGAGTCCAGTTCTGTAAGGTGCCCTGGAATATAGGGTGTCAACTCTCACAGTGGAAAAGGCTTGTCAGCATCTCATCACAGAGTGAGCGAGCGCCCCAGGCCAATGACTGTGGTACTACATATATGATGCTCTATGTCCACCTTTCCAAGCCAGAGTACCACCAGGACCCCAAGCACACAGCAAGTCAGAAGCTCAAAAGTCCACCTTGCTGCTCCTTGGGTTGCCAAGCTCAGACCTTCAAAAATGACAAGTCAGCCCCTTACCTGCCAGGCTTTAACTTTGAAATAAAAAACCCCACTACCTTCAAAAGAAAGAAACAAATCTGGGGTCCTGCTTGTTGGTCTTCTGCTTTCTGAGCCCTTTGGATGCACTCAGCTCAGGTTTCGCAGCTTTTCTTCTCACCAGGTTAGCCTAGACACTTACCTTGCTTGTTTGTCTTCTTAATGAAATGGGAAGTATTTACCTAACTATATTCACCTAGAGGCCAGGGGTCTAGGAAAAGGCACTTGGTATTCTAAGAGTCATGGGAAAGCTGTGAGAACTAGTGACCCCTTCCCACCATACCAAGCCTCCACTGATGCCATGAAACCAGCCACCATCTCCCTGAAGCTGAACCTCCCCAGAACTCAGGGTGCTCAAGGTCTGAGAAGTTGCATCAGGTAGCGCTAGTCCTCTTAATCTTCAAGATCAGGCCCTGCATTTGTCAGCACTAAGTTTTTAAAATCCTAAGGTTTCAGGGACATCTAGTGGATGGTTGTGAGGCCTCAGCACCTCTGAAAATTAATGTGTATTTAGGAGTTTGACTAGACCCTGGGCTGGTTTTAATTGGTTTTGCTTCATTGACTTGAATGGGTGGACACCATTCTCCCTTATTTAAGGCTCTTATCTGTGTATCTTTGGGCTCCCAAGGTTGAAAATATGGCTTAAGACAGTGGACACATCTACACGTTCATTAATGCGCTGTAATTACAGCACAATAAGTTAGCATCTGTAATAAGAGATACTAACTCAATGAGCTGTAATTGGCACTACTGCACAGTAAAGCAGACAAACACTTTTTATGTGACACTAATGTGCAGTGTATTCATTCTACTGCACATTAGCTCATTAGCATGATTTTTGCCAGCTATGTTAACGTGCAGTGGAATTACTTTACTGCAACATTAGTGTCTTGTGTAGACACGCCCAGTGTTTCTCAAGCCAGGATATGTGGATTTCTTGAGAGTACACAGGAAGGGATGGGGAAGCAGAAAATGGGAAAGGGTTAATATAGAGGGAAAGGAAGGAAAAAAAAAGACAAGACCTTGTCTCAGGAGGCTGCTTGTGCAAAATGGCTAGCAGGAGACAGCCGCCACCACTGGCAAGCAGCCACCCTTGGGCGCTTCCAGCAGCTCCACATAGCTCCACTCACCTTGGGAAGGCACCAAGGGCTGAAGAGACTGCAGCAGCCAGCCTCAGGCGTGGGGTTGTTTTCACATGCCTCAACCACCTGTCAGGGGATGGCTTCATCTCAGCAGGTCTGGAGTATCTCTGCCAGCAGAGCAGAGGGTTCTGCTATGTCAGAGAGTCTCGAGTGTGAAGGCCCTTGAAATGTTACTGACACAACATTGTGGTGTAGACAAGGACTGACTCCAGTAGTGCAACGTGGAGCAGGGGAGGGGGTATGTGCCCTGGGCATTGCCCAAGGGGAGAGGTGCAAGAAGGCTGGCAGGATTTGGGGGTGGGGGCTCCCTCACCTGTTCCCTGCTCTGCTTGCACTTTTCTGGCTGCACACTGCAGTAGTGCAGGCGGTGTGTGTCATGGAGTGCAAGGCATTCTGAACATCATAGTATCGTAGGGTAGAGTTTGCTGCTGTTGGGGGTATAATTGACCCCATTTTTGCTTTTCGGACAGGAGCTTCAGCAGCAAAAAAATGGGGTGAAAATCACCCCCCCCAGAATGACCTCTTCTGCCAGTCTAGAGAATTACAGGAATTACAGGAAACCCTCACTATTCGCGAACTCCAGATTCGCAGATTCAAATATTTACAGGGGAGGGCAGAGAAATCGCGCTGGGGACGTGGAGGGAAGTGGTGTTAGCAGTGGCATCTTCTCACCTGGATGCAGCCATGGCAGCACTCGGGGAGGAAGGGGTCAGTCCCCAGGCACTGTGGGGAGAGCCCCTCGAACAATGGGGGGGGAGCAGGGGGTAGCTGTGGGGTCTGATGGGGAGCTCCATCGGTATTCGCGGATCTCACCATTCGTGGGGATCTCTGGAACGTATACCCCGTGAATGGCAAGGGTCTCCTGTATAATTCCCAGAATGTCTTGCACTCAGTGGCACACACTGTATGCAACAGTGCTTGCTGCCCAGTGTGGGGGGCAGCCCTGGGTGCATTCTTCATATATCATGCCTCTGACTGACTCCATTATATCCTTCAGGTCCCCAGAGAGGTTACAGTGAGGTTGTAGGGCCATAAGATTTTGTCATCCATAACACAAAAACCTAGGGGTACAAGTACAGCAAACTTAAAAAGGGAGAACCAGGGCCCCAAAAGACAGGGAAATGCTGGCTGAGAGGATGAGTCTGCTCTTCAGGGAGATGAAGCATGTGATTTCACTATCAGGTCTTTTCCGTCTCTGTTCCCAGGAGTCTAGGATAGAAATACAGAAAACATGTTTGTAGGAGGTTGTCACTGTTTACAGCACAGTTTTATTTTTCCTGGATCAAACTTGTCCACACAGGAAACAATATAATCACAGTACAAACAAATAACTAAATAATAAAGGGTTAACTCACACCCTGGGGTCTTTTCCCAGACCCTGAGAGAGTAATCTCAGCTCTGTGGTAACTCCTCAGCCTTTCCTTTTCCCCTCTGTTCCCTTGCTTGAGAACTTTTAACTTCCTCAGGGCCATGCAATCATCTGGCTCAGTCCTCCTAGGCAGGCAGGCAATCCCCTTTCAATCACCTGCAGCTGGGCTGCAGCACCTGAGCCATGAATCCTACTACAATGTCTTATTTCTAGAGCTGCGTATTTGAATGGTCGAATAAAGTCCAGGCAATTGACTGGTCAAACATTGGTAAAAAATTGAAAAAAAAATTGCTAATAGGTCAAAATAATACACACAAAAATTCCATTAAGAAATATGTCAACACAAATAAAAAATCATAATTTTGTCAAGAAGACTACAAAAAGCGTTAGTTTATTGTAAAATTGCTATAATCTTTGACCAGTCAAAAATATGCAGTCAATTGACCAATAAATTGACAATATTTGATTAGTCGATCGACTGGCTTGTCAACCCTACTTACCTTTGGCACCTACAACTAAAAAAAATCCTGTTTTTCTCTTCAAACAGATACTATTTAAACCCACCAGAGAGTCATTGCTCAACAGTTTTCTTTATTTATAGATGTTGGACTGACTCATCAGCTGGTGTTAATTGGCACAGCTCATCAGAGTCAAGCTACTTTACACCAGCTGAGAATTTGGCCCATTATGAGAACTTGTCCTGAGAAGCCAAGAGAACTTGTCCTGTTTTACCATGCCTTTAATTAACTGCCAGAGAAAACTTGTAAAGAGCTGATGTAATAAAACATTGTTGAGATGCACCTGATAGACTAACTAAATCAGATATGCATAAGCTTTTTGTGATCCCAACCTCACTTCATCTGATGCTGTGAAAGGACATTCACAGAGCAGTATATCAAACAGAGAAAGTGTTCTGAATACAAAACATCCATCAAAGATAAAAATATCCAGGCACCTGTGGGTGCCCACTTCTCACAAGACCGTCACTCCCTCTCCGATCTCTGTTCTAATCTTCAAAGGGGCGGTGAGGGGGGACTCTGCTGGTCAGAGGGATGTGCTGCTTTCTAGTAAGAAAAGCAGGATGAGATCACTTTTGGTTGATTTTCTTGCATTCTGTCTCTTCAGCTTACAGTTCAGTTTGATCGTCTATGTGACAAAGCCTTTTTCTGTTTTATTTCCCTCTCTGATTGTCTGTAAAAAAGGTGCTTTTCAGAACCTTGCTAATTCCAGGCATATCTCTGTTTGCAAAGCAAAGATGACCACCCCAGAGGCTGGCAAGTGTCTTCCGCTGGAGCTGCAAGGACTGGTCTGGGGCAGGTGAGAGTGAGGTTTGTTTCCACAGTGATTTGCCCTTCCTTCCATTGCCTCTTCGTTTTCCTTTGGATTTGGAGGCATCTATGCAGCAGCTTGTGCAGCCCCATTGCTCTCCTGCCATTGGTCGTGTGCTTCCATCCTTTCAGAATAGCTTTTTGTTGAGCTTCTAGTACTATGTTATTTAGAAATGGCCAACCCTACTGGAACCCTTTATCTTCAGTCTGTCCTGGGCCTTACCTACTATTACCCTTACTACTATTCCCAACTATATTGCCTACTATTCCCCAGAGTTAGATTTCCACCCTTTTGAAATCCAGTATCGCAGTTCTGCTGATCTCCTGCCTTCCCTGTCTTTGAATCGTAAATTCTGTCATAACACAATCACTTCTTCCCAACTTTCCTATCACCTTGACAGCATCCACCAGTTCTTTCCTACTGGTCAGAAAAAGATCCAAGAGAGGTGATTCCTGCTTGAGTCTTATTCTCAACTCTCTGGCACTGAAAGTTATCTCGTGTACATAGCACAGCAGGACAAAGCCTGTAACAAGTTGAAGTGATGGCTTCTGCAATGGACCTGCCACACGTGAGAGGCTTCTGGGGAGGGCCTTGTGTGGCATGACCCTCTGGGCCTATATGGGATATACCGGTGAACAAAACCTGATGCATTTGCAAATGCTCTTGGAGGAGCTGAAGGCTGCCAGCCTGCAACTGGGCCCAAGGCAGTGTAAGTTGTTCCAAAAAGAGGTAAAGTACCTGAGACCTGCAGTCAGCAAAGAGAAAATTTCCACAGACCCAACGCAATCAAGGCTGTCACAACAGACCACATCCCCAAACACTCACAGAGATGCAAAGTTTGGCTGAACTCTGCATCAGTTACAGAAGGTTTCATTATGAATTCTTCATATTGCAAAATCCTTGTATGCAATAGGTGAGGAATGTAAACCATTGCAGTGGGCATGAGTCGGTTGAGTAACTCCATCTGCTCACGATGCCTGGTCATGGTAAGGCATATCTGGGTTTCCAAACCCCTTTCATACTGGACACAGATGTCAATGATTATGGTTTGGTTTGCGGACAATATGGAAACCTAAGGACTCGGGTGAAGGATTATTGGACCAAAGGTCTAAGTTGTCCTCAGAGAGGTGATTGTGCCACCTGACAAGGACCTGTTCTGAACGGTTAACTTTAGAGCACATTTTAACTTCTGCAGGAGGAAGTCTGTGGCAAGGACAGACCCAGCCACCTTGCAATGGCTCTGGAGGTTCAGGAAACATGAGAGGCCACATGTCAAGTGGAAAAACCGCCAGGCTCTGATTTCACCATCCTTCATAGGCCTAGGAGCAAGCTTGACCATCCTGATACCTTGTCAGGGAGTTTTCCAGCGGGACTTCTTACAAATGCTGTTCTCAGTGGGAGAGCAAGGAATCTGCAATCCAAGGGAGTGAGTGTGGTCAGGGAGGAAGAGCTGTCTCCTCTTCCCATCGTTTGCAGAACAGAAGTGGTTCCTGGTACATCTCCTGGATGTGGGAAAGCAGAAATGCATCCCAGATCAGTTGAAAGCTTCTAAAAGAGAGGACCCCAGTGTCAAAGTAGTCAGGACAGGATGATGAATAGGCAAACCCCCTCCCAGTACCATGCTACCTTACAGCTTTCTGGTCATGGTAGGAAAAGCTGAAGTTTAAAGGAAAATATTATATGGGAACTGGGAAAAACTAGTGATTATGAATATGTCCCTGTTGGTTGTACCCAATTCTGCCATAGGAGGCCCAGGAGACCCCCTGCCCCAACACTCACATGGCTTGGAGGTAATGAGAGGAGCTCTGCAGACCAGAGTGTGTGCCAAAAGGAGAGGACCAGGCTCAGCTGCTGTTGAATGAAGCAGGTTGCACAAATGGCATGGTTATATGAAAGAAGATTAAAGGAGCTGGGACAAGTTTAAAGAGGATTAAAGGAGCAGGCCCTCCTTTTCCAATGCAGACATCACATTTTCTGCACAAATTATCCACATTTCTGCAGGGGATAGGATGGCTGAAAGGGAAGTGCTGTCTCTCCAGTTGGGGTGTGTGAGACGTGGACCTGTATTTGCAGTCCCCAGGTGGTGGTGCAGAGTAGAGCTGTTTGGTTTTCCCAGTCTTCTGGGCTTTGCTGTTGGCCACATAGAGCCAGGAGGGATTTTTTTCCCCCCTTCTGTTGCTACCGGTGTCAGGAGTTTTAGTTTGCCTTCCTCAAAAGCAGTTGGTGTTGGCTGCAGCCAAGGCTAGGGAGTTAGATTGTGGTGAGCTAATGTTCCTGCTGAGACTAAAAAACCTGGACGCCCCAGGCTAGTTGGTCTTGCTTCTCTGCTGAGGGTCATAGCTGGGATCAGGAAGGACTCATCCCATGGTCAGATTGGCCTGGAGTTTGCCTTTCTCTGCAGAGCGGGGCATGGCTTGCCTTGGATCACTCAGGTCTATTTTAACAACTACTCCCAGGTCTTTCAGCTGCAGGACATTAACGGTGCTCGCACTCCCTTGCTTTGCCTGTTTGCAAGTTAGGGTGTTCGTGGTGTTTTGCAGTATTGTGTCTGGTGGTTGTGCAAAAAGGTTGTTTGTGGATAATTTGTGCAGAAAATGTGATGTCTGCATTGGAAAAGGAGGGCCTGTAAGACTGAGAGAGTCCCAGGGCAGAATTATTTTGGGTAGAAGGACACCATGGCAGCATATGGCCATAGACAGATTTGAGCCTTGGCCTGGAGCAGAGACCAGTCAGTAATCAATACGTCCTGGCAGCTCGGGACTATTTTGCAAGGTGGCCTGAGGTTTATGTAAGAGACTGTTGACAGTACCAGAAGCTTCAGGCAATGTGTTCTTCGCTGCACTTGAAGTCCCACGTGAGATACAAGTCAAGGGAGAAGTTTTGAATCTGAAGTGTTTCAGGTTTGTGATATTCAAAGCAGCTAAAACATTTGTGCTGCCCCCCCCTCCCCGCCCCAATACTGCTGAGATGTACTGGCAACGTTCAACAGGTTCAGCTGGCTGCTTGGTAAAACAGTGCCAAGGGGATGGGACCAGCTGCTCAACCTGTACTGGATGACAGGAGAAATCATACCCCAGCACTTCTGTCTGGGTGTGAGCTAAGGAGCCCACACAATGAGCAAAAGGATGTAGATTCAGTAGTCTAGGTCGGGGTGGGCAAAATACAGCCTGTGGGCCAGATCCAGCCTGCCAAAGGATTGCATCTGGCTCACGGTGGGTCCCCAGCCCTGCCTGGCCCAGGCACGGGGGCAGCCCAGGCTATAGCACATGTGGCTGGTCCCACCACCCCAGGCACACAGTGGGGCTGGGGTGGCACAGTGGCCAGACTCAACTTTCCAGCATCCCCAGCTGTTCCTGGTCCTGTCTGCCCTGCATCCACTGCTGGGGGTGCTGGATGGAGCAGGCAGGGTCTCCATGAAGACAGGTCTGGGCATAGGCGGTAGAAGGCTGGGGCTAACGGGGCTTAGCCCCACTAAACTTTTCATGGCAGCTGGCAACATGAGCAGCACCACGGAGCTGCTGTCCTGCAGTGCCCGGCATCACTCGGTGTGCAGCCGCTTCTCTGCCACATACAGCACCAGCCTGTGCCAGCCCTGCAATGGCCATGCAGGAGGGGAAGGCAGGGGTCAGGCGGGGCCTAGCCCCCCCTAAATTATATTCCCCCTCACCACTTATGGGCTTGGGACCCCTGCAGGCAGAGTGTGTCAGCTGGGAAGATGGGATAGGGCTGCAGGAGGGTGGGGAGAGGCATTCAGGAGCAGGATGGATGGGTGGGGTGGGGACCAGGGCTGGGATTGTGGGGTGGTAACAGTGCGGGCCCATGTGAGGAGCAGATTGTGGCTCTGCCCTGGGCCCTGGCCCTGCACTGTCATCATCCTGTGATCCCAGCCCTGGCCCCACTCACCCATCCTGCTCCAGGATGCCGCTTCCTGTGGCCCCATCTCCTCCACCCAGCTGAGACCGCCCTACCCGCAGGAGTCCTTGCCTGCCCACCTGCCCACACTGTCTTGCACCCCTGCACCAGTCTAGTAATCTAACACTCAAGGAGCTCGGATGAGTTGTTGCAGGGTGTGGGGGCAGGTGCTGACCTGACCAGCAACAGCTCATTCAAACTCCCTAAGTGGTCCTTTAGTCCAAGTATTGCCCACCCCGGTCTAGTCAGAAACCTTACACTCCGCAACTAAACAGGCACATACTTTTGCTGAATAAACAGAATGGGGCATGGGATAGAGTTGGGTTTCAGGGTTAAGCCCAGAGTTACCCATATGGACAATGTAAGGAGGTTTCAGGAGACAGGAATTCAGTGTTGCTGTCCCCTGAAACGGATAATGTATCTGTAGGAACTGAGGCCGGGGACGCGTCACGGGAGCGAGATCCTCCTTGGAACAGGATGGGCAGAGTCTCTTCATCAGAAAATTCGGAGAGACCTCGAGACACTCAACACTGGGTGGTTGAAAGAGGTGTGGAGAGTGAAAAAGTGAGTTGTTTTTGCAGTGGTGATATGAAAGGTCAGCATGTAACATTTGCAGTGTACCCAGTCACTTACTGCCTTCCTTCTGGATGGGTTTTAAAAGAGTCTCCATTTCTAGCTGATCGAGGCAGTAAGTAAAGCTAATTTCTATAAGACTTGTAGGTCCCTTAGCTTAGAGAGAGCTGCAAGTGATTGCAATGCACATGCTTGCACCCAAACCAAAGGCTGCTCAGGAGCTGAGATGGTCTGTGGAAGTATGCTAGGCCCATAACCCCCAGCGCTGATGGTTTGAAGCCACCTTCTGGTAGATCACATATAACTGCTGGGCAGAGGTGTTCGAGGGGGAAAAGTGAAAGGTTTGTTACTGTAAGCAGAGGAACTGACTGGCGGCTCGTGTGTTCTAGGAAACAGGACTTTGTACCTTCGTGTAAGCAAACAGAGTTGTACCAAAGATACCTGATCACAGCTCCCCTCCTAACTGGACTGACCCATGGTGGCTAAGTCCTGATGAAACACCTGTGTCAAAAGGGGGAACAAGAGGGTCCTATAAAAACTTCATAAAACCCCAGTCAGGTGGTGTTATGTCCATTTCAAAGTTGGGGAAATTGAGGCTATGGACAAAGGAACATGTTGCTGTGAGTTAAATGCATGTTGCAGACAGTGCTGCGCATCATTTCTGGAAAATGCAATAAGTTCAACTGGAGAGATCTAGAGTAACTCGCCCCCAAAATACCCACTGGTCTGCAGGCTATCAGAAGGGGAAAACCCAGGTTCAAGTCCCTAGTGCAAGTGGAAGCAGAATGGTAAACTCGTTCCCCATCTCCTATGTGAGTGCCTAAGTCCCTGGGCTATGATAGATCATCTCTCTCCCCCCAGAGCCCCACAGGAAGGGCAAATCTGGCTTAGACACTAGGGAGCTCTAGGGAGAAGGATCCTGGCTGTAAGCCCTGAACAGATTTGCGAGGCAACAGTCCTCTTCTCAGCATGCTGCAGCGGCAGCATACTGGCTGCTTTGAATCCCATTCTCAATTACCCTAGGATTTTGTTTCGCCTTCCTCAAAGCATAGGGTGTTGGCTGCAACCACCACTAGGGACTAGGCTTGTGACTAGGTGTGCCGGTCCTCTTGCTGTGTTTGAAGCCTGGAGGCTCTGCTCAGGGTCAGACCAACCACTTCTCGCATCGGGAAGGAATCCTACCCCCACGGTCCCATCGGCACGGACATTGGGGGTTTTGCCTTCCTCTGTACAGTTGCGGGGCAGATGTGGCCTTCTTCCTTGAATTAAGCGAATATATTTTAACAACTGCTGCCTGCCTTTGCAGCAGCCGGGATTGACAATGTCGTCCTCCTGGTTTCTTGTGGCAGGTCAGGGTGCCCTTGGTGTTTTGGGCAACATGCCTTGTAGTTGTGCAACAGGGTTGGCTGTGTCATTTTAAGAGTAGAACTAGACTTTTGTATCTATATTTATTGGTGTCTGCTCATCTCTGACTCTAGTGTACGAAGACCATGGCATATACGAAGAAAGACCACAGGACTCAGCGGTGAAGACTCGGAGGTTCATTGTCTTCTGAACACGGTGCTCTCCCTCCCGTTAGCCCAGAGGTGGGCAAAATGAGGCCTGTGGGCTGAATGCGGCCCACCAGGCCATTCTATCTGGCCTGTGGGGACCCTAAAAAATTTAGAAAATTAACATTTATCTGCCCTGAACTGCCTGTCATGCGGCCCTCGATGCATTGCCAAAACTCAGTAAGAGGCCCTTTGCCTGAAATAATTGCCCGTCCCTGCATTAGCCTGTGCTTACCTGTGACGAGGCTTACCTGTGCTTACCTGTGACCTTCCCCCAGGCCAGTACAAGATTCCAGGTGTCCCAGCTCCTCTTTTCTACAGATTAACCCACATTACTAAGCAAAACCATGTTGACTAAAAGAAACCACGTCACAAGCTCTTGGTTACCTCAGGCTGCCATGTCCCTGTTGTGCATCCTTATCCACGTGTTCCTGTTTCTTCATCATAAAAGTATTGCGTTGTCCCATGCTCGATGCACTTGGCTCCCCTTCCTGGCAGCCCCCCCTATCTTGTATCATTTCATATTACCTTGTTTCAGCCTTGTGTATATGTATTTCAGCTGAAACTTGCACAAGCAAGTCATGGTCCAGTCTTAGCTCTAGTGAGGACTGCATTGGTCCATGACTTAGCAAAAGAATAGAACACGTGCTCATCAATGCTTGTACCAGGCAGTGCTTCAGCGTGACCTAAGTAGACAAGCACCTGCATGGGATGGTTAGGATAGGAATGATGCTGCCTTGAGCAGTGGATGCCTCTGCATGTCCCTTCCAGCCCAACTTCTGTATGAGTCTGGGATAACTCTGCTTATGCATCGTGCAGAGAGCTTGAGCACCTAGCTCAGGGCTGTGTAGTCCACTAGCTGGCAGGGGGCCTAACAGACACTGGATGGCACCTAAACTTGAGGGATTTAGCCCTGAGCTTTTTCAGACAGGTTTTTCTTATTCTCTCCCCTCCTTTTTGCCACCTCCCCTTTGTTCTCCAGACAAACTACTGCTCTTTCTCTCTGTATCTGGGCTTAATACATTGCATTTAGTCTGCTGGTCATTTGGGAAATGTGTGTTTGTTGAGTTCTGCAATAAGGGCTTACAGGGAACTCAGTGCCAGCAATGGCATAACTGTGTGACAGCTTTGCAGTTAGAGTCAAGTTGGGGAAGCATTGCTCTTCTCAGGCTCTGTGTGGGGAGGCAGGATTCCAGATCCCAATTCTCCCTATTTTGTCTGGAAGATCTGTTGCAATCGGCTGCACACTAGATTTCCATGCAGCCGCTACTCTTGCAAACCCTTTCTTATCTCTGCACTGAAAGATAAGGTGACCGCTGAATGTCTCAGTTTGTGGTCAAGTTAGGGATCATTTTGGGTGACACTCATCATGGTGCCAAACAGTGATTAAGCAGACTCTGACCTCCTGCTGCTCAGCATTTTGATTAGCTACATATAGAGGAGTGTCTGGAGATGACAGCACCACCTCTTTTTCACTTTCAAAGGCTGCACGCTTGCTGTGCTTATTCTCTCCCACCTTAGCACCAAGCAAGGTGCAAGGCTTCAGCACTTGCACTTAGTGAACAGTCTTTAGTTTAGATCTGGTGGCAGAAGAACCATCTGGTTATGGCCATGGAAGAGTACTTCTCTGCTGTCCAAAAAATGGAACAATTGGTCTTGTTCCCCAGTCTCCTGAGAGGTGTTTTTGTGGAACAGGATGAGACAGCCACTGCTGATTTTGGTGAAAAAGACTTGTATGAGCACTACCTCCAGCTGAAATCAATCAAACTCGCTGTGGAGGGTGCCCAAGTCCCCAGAGAGAAATGCAAACTCCCTGTCACCAACAAAGAGGAAAAAAAAGAGAACAGAGGGGATGCCAATCTCGAAGAGCTGTTTTACCATCATTTTACAGGCTTGTACCATGTTCTGATGACCCTGACCAGGAAAGCCAATGCACTGACCAGAAAGTACAATGATATTATTGGAGAGATCAACCAGAATGATACCATGCTTACCTGGTGAAATGCCCGCCATTACCTTCAAAGGTAAGACCTCAGCGAGATGGCATCATGGGGTGTGTACACATGTACTATTTTTCTGATGGTTAACCTTTTTAAAGTCAACTTAACTGTCAGAGAGTACATACAAACATGGAACAGAGTTGACTTAAATGCGGTGCAAGATAATATACCTTTGAGGTGTGTTATCTTGAGTTGCATTAGTTAAATCAACTTAGCTCACAAGATGGCTACTACCATGTCAATGAGCTATACCTATGTATGCTCTGATGTGGCTTAAGTTGTCTTAGTTAAATTGCCTTATTTTAAGTTGACTTAGTAAATGTGCACACATCCTTAGAAATGAGACTTCAATAGAGCAGGGCCACATATCACCCCTCTTCTTTCCCCCAAAATCCAAGTGATTATCAGCCTCATTTAACTGCTATTTGTGTTATCACCCAAAGCTGTTAGGCACCCTTGGCTCAAATCCTGGAGGGAAAGTCTCAGCCTTTCTTTCCATGATAGACAACTTGTGCTGTATGCATTTTACTTGATTTTTTTCACTTCCCTCTTTGAAGATCTTTTTAAAAAGGGGTTCACTTCACTGTCATAACCCAATTAAGCAGTGCCCATGCCACAAGCAAGAGATATTATTTAAAGCAGTTTTATTTTGCACTAGGTTAACTAAGGGTTAACAAAATGGTCGTAACAGCCTTCTCCGCTGTGCATGGCAACAAGAGATTTATAGCTGCGCCACTAACAGAAATGAAACTTTAACCTTCTGTGCTTTACATAAATCATTATAACTGGTCAGAGTAATACAGGGAGTAGCCCTAAAATAACACCCTAGCGAAAACCGCTATATAATTGGCGATTCTAATTAAATTTATGACGTGGCAAAAACCAATTGGCTATTACACAAATAAAACCCGTTTTTACTTCCGTAAAGTCGGAGTCCTCCATACACACCTTGGATTCCTCTGAACATACGTGTCAGAGTAATTAGACAATTTGATCACTTGTCTAAGTTCCCCGTCTTGACCCAATCTCAGATGTAAATCAACGACTGCCGCCCCGACTATTTCTGCCCGAACGCTTATGCAGACCGACCTAATGAACCCTAAGCTGTAACTAACCAAGTATCTGACCTCCGTCATTCACCACCTTGGCGGCGTAAGTAAACAATCTTGCTTTGCAACTGATAAGTGTCCGCCTAATTAATTCCACTCCAAGCGTCACAAGTACCCGCCTGCCGGGCCTCCTAAGGCCTTGAACCCCTCGCTTCAGTGCACGGCAGCGACATTCACAATGACTCAAATGTCTCCAATATTGTTAGCTCCAGCTTTTAGATAAGACCTTAAAATCTAGCCCTCTTTGCTGCTGTGTGCAGACACTGGAGATCCCATCTCTTTAGTAAGACTAGGGATTTGGCTAAGGCAAGGGTCTGTGGAGGCAAGGCTTGCGTTGGATCCTGTTGGCTACTTTACTATATGCATGTGCCATGTGTACTGTAGTTTGGAGTCATCCAGGTTGAAAGCTGCTGTGTAATGATACTCCATTAATTTTCATACTAAAATGAGAAAAACACAGGCATCACAACAATTTGAAGTTAAGCAGTTGAATTGTTCCAAGATCGCTTGTTATTTCTTATAGAAGCTTGTGGAAGCAGAACAAAATTTTGGGCGTTTGCACACAGCACAGTAGGGCTCCTAACTCTTATTGTGGCTGTAGATCAGCAGTCCCAAACCTCCCTGGTCTACAAACAACAGCACTGAATAACACCCTGTGGCCGATGTCAGACTTTGCTGTCAGCCTGAAGAAACTGGAAAGCAAAATTGCCCATGGCATTAAGCAACATTGGAGGGTCTTGCAAATAAAGTATCACCCATGAGTGATGCTTGGGGGACTGTTACACTAGGCACTGCCACAATATAGAGAGTTAATAATAATATTACGCTCAGAAGGCAAACCAGTCTCCTATTCTTTTTGTACTGAAGTTTGAAGGTGTTTAATAGAGCAAAGATATAGTAGTAGTAGTAATGATGATGATGATGATGATAGTATCACCTGTTTTAAACACTGTTGCCACGAAATAGCCTCCCACTGGCCATTTGGAATAACAGACCTAGTGCCAAGCTCAGGATATTTACATCTCTGTGCACTAACAAGAACATTTCAAAGTTCCCAACTCTCTTATGATGAATCCCATAGGGGCAGCCCGCCACCCAGAGACTGTGTACCGCCAGCGCCTTACTGCAACTACTGCCGCTGAAGTTATTTGATGGACCACTGAGATCCTGACCTTCTGCTAACCGTATGCTGTGCTGCAATAGCCAAAATAAATAGGGTTCTTCCACACTGTGATGTCTGCTGAGACAAATGGTTTGTTCTGACTCGGTTGGATGACACTTTCCCTAGCTGCAGCCATACTTTGAAAAACTTTCACTTGTGGATTCGTTAGTCCACCAACACAAACGTCATCTTTTGAGTTTCATTTGGTTTCTTACAAGTACATGCAAGCAAGTAAAGCAAAGTCTTGAACAACATCAAAGCAACCTTCTGCTCTCTAGAGCAGTGAGTCTCAATCAGGGTGGCATGGGATCCTTTTAAGGGTACTCTGTGTTATTAGCACAATTCGGTGTGCAAACACCTACCTGTAACTTACAAGATAAACCCAAAGATTTACAGTAGGCACCCACAGTGTAAAAACCATACTGCCTTGTTGCAGCCTCCTTCAGTTCTTTGCAACAGGATTGCTCTATTTTCCACAGTCAAAAAAATGAGTGAAAGTGAAGAGCTGACATTTTATGAGGAGGGGGGTAGGACGGGGCCTAGAAAGGGTTGAGAACCACTACCCTAGAGCAGGGGTGTCAAACATTCAGCCTGTGGGCCAGATTTGGCCTGCAGAGCCTCTCTCCAGCTCACTGGGCTACCAGCGAGCCACCAGATGCTGGGGGCATGGCCATCAGTAGCAAACTTGGCTTGCCACTGCTGCCCTTGGACTTGATACCCCCTAGGCCCCTCGCCGCCACACGTGCAGCAGTCCCTGTGGTAGCCCTCATGCCTCAAGCTGAATCAGATCCAACCTGGGGCCCCAGCTGAGTTTGACGCCCCTGCTCTAGAGCATTAATGACATTTGTACTGGAGCAGCACTTTGCAACCAGCAAGCCTTGCAGGACCACTGCTGGGTTGCAAAGGTAGATACTAGGGCTGAAGGGGATGGAATCGGAAACCAAATTAGCTTTGCTGAGAGGCAGCACTAATCCGTTTGGGGACAGTGCCACACAAACATGGCTACACTGCTTCTAGTCCAGAGGTGCTGCAGGTGTCTGGCATACCTGGCTACTGGCCCATGCAGGAGGTGGGCTGCAGCACTGCGTGTGGGCTGAGGAGGGGGCAGGCTGCACGATTAAAGGGGTTTAGAACAGTTTGGGCCCCGTGGGCTGGAGGAGTGGTGCTGGGTCAGTCTGTGGGCCTGATCTGGCACCGGTTGGATTGTGCACCTTGTTCAGGTCTGCTGCCTCAACTCTGCAGCCTCACCCAGTGCCCTGGCCCTACATGTGGCAGATTAGGGCCACCACTTCAGCCCCAGCCTACATGTTGGATCAGGTCCACTGCCTTGGCTCCACGTATGCCAACCAGATTCAGAACATGGGGCCATGGGATCTGGCCTGTGGGGCTTGGAAATTGGGCAGCAGAGGAGCAGCAGCACTGGTAATTGCCACTGTTCCTCCTCTGCTAAATTTCCAGAGCTGTTGGGAGCCCCATGGGCCAGATCACACAGCTCCATGGGCCACATCTAGCCCATGGGCTGGGGCTTGGGCACCCCTGGCCTGGAACCACTGGCCTGGAGGGTATTTGTTCAGGAAAACATCAGCAGCTCTAGCTGGCGTTTGCATTTGCCTGACACACACCACAACAGACAGTGAGGAAAATAAAGGAGGGGAATAAAAGTAATGGTTAAGAATCACTCAAGCTGTCCCAAACAAAGCTCAAGCAAGCACCGTTGATTTCACCATTTGTTATTTTCCCTTGGGATTGCTTTAAAACATACCCAAATTATTGCAGCTTGTACCTTAGAGCCAAGCAGTTGGGGTATACACAGAAACAAGCAATAGTGACACACCTCTAGGAATGGGTTTTCGCTGCTCCCGTAAAGGCCATACAGGTGAAGGTTACACAAAAGGGCTTGGGACTGCAAGGTAGTTATCTTACAAGAGCCTTATTTTTAATTCCCAATATATTTATTATCCAAATGATCTTCCTTAAGATGCATTGAGAGATCAGAGCAAGTTTGAAAGCCATTATACTTTCTGCATGTCTAGTGAGAAGCCATTAATAAGCAGAAGCAGAGATGGAGCTGACCTGACTGAGTCAGGTAAAGAAAATGAGTCAAGAGTCTGCTCTAGAGATTGGGAAATACAGCCCTAGAGAGTTGTCTGGTAGGAAGAGAGGCTTGTTAACTAAGTATCAATCAAATTGTGAGAGCTCATTTAGGCAAGAGATGCTCTAGGAATTACTTTCTGATGCTGCAGCAAGCAAAGGCTGTGCCTATGAGAAAATGGTATCACTCCGGGATTCAAAAGCATGGGAGCAATCTGGACCAGATGCAATTTATTAGGAGCACATTTGGGAAACTGTTATGAAGCAGCTGCATGATGGAAAAAGAAAAATCTAATGGTGACAGCAGCAAAAGGTGTACATGCTTCAGGCCCTAAAAACTATGAAACAGGTTTGAACTAAAGGAGGGGCAGCATGTGTTTAAAGGCATGACCCAAAGTGATACATTAAGCCAGTGGTTCTCAAACTTTTTAGATCCCTTTGGGAAGTACCAGCTCTTAGTTTCACTTGTTTTTTGACTACAGAAAATACTAGAGTGATTCTTCTGTTGCAAAGAACTCGGGAAACCCACAGCAGGCCAAGATGATTTTGACACCGTGGATTCCCATTTGAGATCTCTAGGTTTATCTTACAAGTCACATGCAAGTGTTTGCAGGCCTAGCACTGCTAATATTGTGTAGCACCCTAAGGATTGCATGGCACCCTAGTTGAGAATCATTGAATTAAGCTGTTGGCCCAACTCCTTTCACCATCAACAGCAGCAGGGAGGATGCAACAGTTCACACAAAGAGGATAAAGAGGATTCATGAGTTAAGTGTTAGACAGTTTTCAGACAAGGTTATTTGGGTAAATCTGATACCCAATCAACTCAAATATTTGGCAAAGTTCTTCATAGCAAGCTTTTGGGTATAAATACCCTTTGTCAGACTAAGGAAGCATCTGCAGCTGGTGTGTGCTCTTCCTGGATGGAATGAATAGTAAAGAAGCCTGAGGCTGGGCTGCATGCAAGAAAGGCAGTCAGCAAAGATGTAAATTGAGGAGTCAGTGGGTGAGAGAGAGGCTGGGGTGGGGAGGGAGGAAGGGGAATAAATGTAGCCAGTAAATAGTGGAAAGGTACCTGGGGAGTCAGGTATTAGAGAGGTGATAACGTGTCATAAATCCAATGTCTCTATTTAGTCCACTGATTTTTTTGTATCAAGGATTTTTTGTTTCAAGACAATTTTCAGGCATCTGTCTAGTGCCACAGCTCAGCACTGCAGTGATCAGCCAGTCTGAGGGACAGATGCACCCACAGTCAACAAGTTCCCCTTTAAATGTAAAAATCAGGTATTCAGTGCTCACATCGGGCTGCGAGCACCACAGAACCCGAGATCCCAGCGGAGCGGAGAAGAGATGCTGATGCTCGGTGCCTTTGGTAAAAACCCAACTTAGAGCATTGACGTTACTGAGTTTTTGGTTGTAGCCGTGTTGGTCCAAAGACACTGGTGGGCGAGGTTCTTTGAGTAGACGCGATATCTTTTATTAGATCAGTTAAGTAGTTGGAAAAAAGCTCTTAGAAAGCTTTCAGACACAGTCACCCTTCGTGGGGCATAGGGAATCTCTGCTGGTCCACGACACCCAGGAATGAGAAAAGCTACAAGTGTGGAGGGATGTCAGTGAACATGTAACTAGGTAGAGATAAGCAAGACAAATGGCAAAGCAGGGGAGTGGAGGGGGAAGAAAACAAAAAGGTCAGGAGACAACAGTGATAAAATCCAAGGTGGAAAAGAGGCTGCCTGTGAAAAGGGGAATAACTGGAGATCAGGAAAGCAGGAATGGGAGAAGCTAAAAAAGTGACAGGGTGTCAGTGAAAATATAAAAGGGTAGAAATGAGAAAAACCAAAAAAGGTAAAGCAGGGGAGGACGAAGAAAAACAGGGGACAAAAAAGGCCACAGGGTAGATGTGGTCTAATAAAAGATATCCAAAGAACCTTGCCTAACTTAGATCAGGGCCTGCCTATCAGATCTGGGCCATGGATTCATTTGATCCAGACCCTGGACACGGGGCTTTGGCAGTAGGCCAGTGCTTCCCAAACGTTACCTCAGCGTGACTCCTCACTCCCAACCCACAGCCCCCTACCCCGCCAGGTGCCCTTCACTCCCCACCTACAGCCCCCCACTCCACCAGCCCTGCTGGTGCCCCTCACTCATGATCTGAAGCCTGCAGGGGGGGCAGCTGCCAGGGCTGTAGGACCAGCGCCAGGGTCTAGAGCCCCCTGCCCACCACCCAGCAGCACCTGAGCCCCAGCTGGCCAGAGCCTTGCTCCATCCCCTGCCCCTTTCCCCATGGGCAGCAGGGCCAGAGTGGAGCCCGTGGTGGTGGGGAGGCGGTGGGCTCAGGGCTCCCCACCCTGCTGCCCTCCCCTCAGGGCCCCTGTGGCCCAGCAGGTGGGACTTGGCACAGGATGGGGTGGGAAGGCTTGGCGTCGCTGCCAGGGCCTCACACTGGCCAAGCTGCCATGACAAAGGTGCCCCCTGCCCACCTGGCAGCAATGGCAGCAGCATGGACTTGTGCCCCCCGCTGCTGCCAGGCGGGCAGGGGGCACTTTGCCATGGCAGCGTAGCCAGCGGGGGCTCCCAGCAGCAGCACAGAGCCTCCCCATCCCACTCTACTGTGGAGGCCTTGGCGGGTGGGCAGCCCGCATCTGCCACCTCGCACACAAATCTGGAGGGCACGTGTCTCCCCCCATGCCTCCCTCCCTGGGAATACACAACCCCGTTTTTTATTGCTGTGACCTGAAGATTGGGAACCGCTGCAGTAGCCAATACAGGGAAAAGCAGGGGAGGTACCTGGGTTCTAGCACCTGCCTACCTGTCTCTGACCCCTGGGTCAACCTGGCCAGCAGCCTTAAAAGCGTGCCAAACGTTTACTTAGATGCCTACAGATTTAGACTACTTCCTGTAGGAAGAGTCTGGCCCTAAGTAATAACAGCAGAGGAGAGACAGGTGGAGAATACAGAGGGCAAGAAGAACTGAGTGTAGACGTTGTATCAGCCTTGTGGTCTCTCTCAGCATGATAGAAATCCTGCCTAGCAAGACAGCCTTTGGTTCAACCCCAGCAAGAACCCTAAAAAAAAGCAGGCTAATGACAAGAGAAAGTGGGAATTAAGTGTAGCTCACAGCAAGGGAGCCTGCAGTTTTTCTCTTCATTAACTGTCTAGCCATGGACCTCCACCATTTTGTTACAGTTGTAACTTAACAATATTTAAATCAAGCAATTTGACAAAAGACACAAAATCATCCTAAGATTTAAAGAGGAATAAGTGACATAGAGATTTAAATGCACCACAAAAATAAATGCAGTGAATATATTTTACTAGACCAAATATACAATTGGGGGGGGGGGAAGCATTCGACAAGTCTTCCAGCACAACTATAATACAAAAAGATGCAACCAAACCAATCTTGCTTCTTGCATGTTCTCTGGATTGTCATGGATTCAACAACACTACTGAAAAGCCTAGGAATAAATATTACTAATGAAGGGAACAGTTTTTATTCATACTTTTTAAATACAAGATCCTTGCATTTTAAGCCAGGGTATTTGGACAGTTAGTCGTATACAGCCTGCTCCAATCATATGCATGGAAATGGCGAGAAGAACGTGCCCCAGAAGACAAGTCAGTAGTTGCTTGGGGAGTCTTCAGCGTACTGGATGGAAGGGCTCCAAAACTTCACCCAACTTTTTCTTTTCTGCAAAAGGCAATTGTTGCAGTTGGAAAGGTTTATTCAGCATTGTATGTGACCAATAAATCAAGACCTTTGCTACAGACTGAACCCAAAGCTCATGGAAAACATTGGGATCCTGACTCTTAATCAATCCCAGTGACTGCTGCATTTGGTGCTATTCCAGGGGCACCTCAATTTATTTACTAAACTTTTCCCATCTCCATTTTTGAAGGAGGTTTAATAGACTCCAGCACAGAGGTTGTGTGTTATCAATACATCTCAGTACTTCTACAGAGGTTATTAGGATGTTAGAAAGGCCAAATTATAATCTAGTTTCCCTTATTAACCAACCATTTAGGCAGTAGAACAGATTCTATACCTAATGCTATTTGTTTGCTTCCTTGCTAATTTTTTTTAGAGGTGCACCAATATATCAGTTGCACATCAGATAAACACTGATAACAGGAAAATTAACATTATTGGCTACTGGCTTTTTTTGGCCAGTGTAGCTGGTACAGTTCATCGGTAAATATGGTTTCTGGCCGGGGCTCGTAAATGCCATGTACATGCACGCACCAGCACACATGCATGCGGCCAGGAATGCAGCTGGGCAGCATGGGGGGGGAGCAGATCAAGGCCCCCATGGTAAGAAAGGGAGTGGGGTAGGGGCTGGGGGTGCTGCCCAGCCAGTGTGGTGAATGGGACCCGGGGCCAGGGTGGGAAACACGGAGGGGGCGTGGGGAGGGGGCACGGGATGGGAAGCAGGGAGGGGCAGCTCCCACTGCTGTGTGCACCCCCTAGGAGAGGCATGGGGGGGGTCATGTGTGCCCCAAATTTATGAAGGGGCAGATGCAGGCTATCTAGTGCGAGCTTGGGGCTCTCCGCTCTGCTGTCTTTCCCTCGAGAGCCCCACACCGGCCATGCAACCCCTGCCTCCCTGGCAGCAGTGGGAACAAGTCAATGAACTTTAGTTCAAGTGACCCGCTGCCAATTTTAAGCACCGGGGCGCTGATGCCCTGGACGAGCCACCCTCAGCTGCATCCTGCTCCACTGCCCTGGCTGAGCAGCTCCCTGAGCCCCACTCCCTCCCTCACTCTGGGGGCCTGCACTGAGGGAGGGAGTGGGGCTGCCCCCCCCCATGCTCCTTCTCTTCCACAGACTTTCCTGCAAGGAGCTGCTTTCCACACTGCCTGGCTGCATTCCTGTAAATTAGTTATTGGATTAGCATTGGCTGATATGGTTGGTTAATAATCGGCTATCGGTAACAACCAAGAAAAATCTTTATTGGCGCACCCCCAATTTTTTTCAAATTCAGTTGCTTGCAGTATCTCTCTTCCAGGTATCAGTGAGCCAG
This sequence comes from Alligator mississippiensis, assembly GCF_030867095.1. Lineage (NCBI taxonomy): Eukaryota > Metazoa > Chordata > Crocodylia > Alligatoridae > Alligator > Alligator mississippiensis. Next base: position 465,124,527 of record NC_081824.1, on the reverse strand, counting down.
ATTCTATTCTACTTCAGGGTCACAACTTTTCTATTTTTGCTTACTTCAGCTGGACATTAATGTGTCTGAACAGTCACTGAACCAGCTTGCTGATGCATGCCCAAATGCAGAACAGCTCATGTCTGCCACTTCTAACCTGAGTTCCACGTGCTTTAAATCAGGCCATTACTGGAAGAAAGGGAGCGGACAAAGGGAGAAAAGGGACCAGTCTACAATTGACCTCTGATCCAGACTGGAAATGAAATAAGCTCTAAAGAAGCAGTTTTCTCTTCTGCCCGACTGGCTAATTACCATGAACTTGGTTAACAGAAGAGGGGGTTGGTTAGGTGGGAGGGAAAGGTAAACTGTGTAAGAAGCAGGTTTAAAAAAGAAATAGGGTAAGTTAAAAGAAGTAAATTTGAGGGAGTGAACTTCACCCATTCCTCTCCAGGAAAAGAAAGATTCAAGGTCTGTCAGCCATTGGCTGGAAGCCCTCCATCACAAACAAAAGCAGTCAAGAGCTAAGCTTCCATTCTTGGAAACAAAATTTTCTGTTGGGGCATGCAGCATCACAACAGAAGCTGTTTCATCAACTAGACTCTGGGTTACAGCTCAAGTTACCCTCTCTTCAGTGTCTACAATTCTGGGCTGTGGATGGGGGCGGGGCGGAACAACAATATTAGAATCATACAAAATTAGGGTTGGGAAGGACCTCGGGAGGTCACATTTAGTCCAGCCCCCTGCTCAAAGCAGGACCAACCCAGCCAAGGCTTTGTCTAGCCAGGCCTTAAAAACCTCCAGGGATGGAGAGTTCACAACATCTTCTGGAGTTATTAGTATTACGGAAATGGCACCAACAGAAATGTTACACAAACCCAGACAACTACTGTGTACAGGACCTCCACCTGACACAGGAGGTACATGGTGTCCCACTAGGGGGAATGCCATACTGGATCTGGTATTGGCAACGGGGGATGACATGGTAGGGGACCTACAGATCGGTGGTCATCTGGGGGACAGCGATCACCTAATAATAGAATTCACCATAAAACGTCGAGTGGGTAAGGTACCTAGTAGGGTGAAAGTGCTAGACTTTAGGAAAGCTGATTTAAATGAACTCAGGCGATTAGTCAAGGATGCACTGCAGAGTAGGAGTTTTGAAATGATGGGAGCCCAAGAAGGGTGGCTGTGCCTTAAGGAAACGATCCTTTGGGCACAAAGCGAGACAATCCCTGCGTGGGGTAAAAGAGGGAAAGGGGCCAGGAGGCTTCCCTGGCTGACCGCAGAAATCCAGGGCAGCCTAAGGGCCAAAAGGGGAGCACACAAAAAGTGGAAACAAGGAGAGATCACCAAAGACGAATATACCTCCTCTGCTCATGCTTGTAGGGAGGCAGTTAGGCGGGCCAAAGCTACCATGGAGCTGAGGACGGCATCCCAAGTAAAGGACAACAAGAAATTGTTTTTTAGATATATAGGGAGTAAAAGGAAGGCCCAGGGAGGAATAGGACCCCTGCTAAATGGGCAGAAACAATTGGTGACAGACAGGGGGGACAAGGCTGAACTCCTCAACGAGTTCTTTGCCTCAGTGTTCCTAAGTGAGGGGCACGACAAGTCTCTCACTGGGATTGTAGAGAGGCAGCAGCAAGGCACCAGACTGCCATGCGTAGACCCTGAGATGGTGCAGAGTCACTTGGAAGAACTGGATGCCTTTAAGTCAGCAGGCCCGGATGGGCTCCATCCGAGGGTGCTGAAGGCACTGGCTGACATCATTGCAGAGCCACTGGCGGGAATATTTGAATGCTCGTGGCGCACGGGCCAAGTCCCGGAGGACTGGAAAAGGGCTAACGTGGTCCCCATTTTCAAGAAGGGGAGGAAGGAGGACCCGGGCAACTATAGGCCAGTCAGTCTCACCTCCATCCTTGGCAAAGTCTTTGAAAAAATTATCAAGGCTCACATTTGTGAGAGCCCGGCAGGACAAATTATGCTGAGGGGAAACCAGCACGGGTTTGTGGTGGGCAGATCGTGCCTGACTAATCTAGTCTCTTTTTATGACCAGGTTACAAAACGCCTGGACACAGGAGGAGGGGTGGATGTCGTATACTTAGACTTCAGGAAGGCCTTCGATACGGTATCCCACCCCATACTGGTGAACAAGTTCAGAGGCTGTGACGTGGATGACTACACAGTCCGGTGGGTGGCGAGTTGGCTAGAGGGTCGCACCCAGAGAGTCGTGGTGGACGGGTCGGTTTCGACCTGGAAGGGTGTGGGCAGTGGGGTCCAGCAGGGCTCGGTCCTTGGACCGATACTCTTTAATGTCTTCATCAGCAACTTGGACGAGGGAGTGAAATGTACTCTGTTCAAGTTTGCAGATGACACAAAGCTATGGGGAGAAGTGGACACGCCGGAGGGCAGGGAACAGCTGCAGGCAGACCTGGACAGGTTGGACAAGTGGGCAGAAAACAACAGAATGCAGTTCAACAAGGAGAAATGCAAAGTGCTGCACCTAGGGAGGAAAAATGTCCAGCACACCTACAGCCTAGGGAATGACCTGCTGGGTGGAACAGAAGTGGAGAGGGATCTTGGAGTCCTAGTGGACTCTAAGATGAACATAAGTCAGCAGTGTGATGAGCCATCAGAAAAGCCAATGGCACTTTATCGTGTATCAGCAGATGCATGACGAATAGGTCCAAGGAGGTGATACTTCCCCTCTATAGGGCGCTGGTCAGACCGCAGTTGGAGTACTGCATGCAATTCTGGGCGCCACAATTCAAGAGGGATGCGGATAACCTGGAGAGGGTCCAGAGAAGGGCCACTCGTATGGTTAAGGGCCTGCAGACCAAGCCCTATGACGAGAGACTAGAGAACCTGGACCTTTTCAGCCTCCACAAGAGAAGGTTGAGAGGTGACCTTGTGGCTGCCTATAAGTTCATCACGGGGGCACAGAAGGGAATTGGTGAGTATTTATTCACCAAGGCGCCCCTGGGGGTTACAAGAAATAATGGCCACAAGCTAGCAGAGAGCAGATTTAGATTGGACATTAGGAAGAACTTCTTCACAGTTCGAGTGGCCAGGGTCTGGAACGGGCTCCCAAGGGAGGTGGTGCTCTCCCCTACCCTGGGGGTCTTCAAGAGGAGGTTAGACAGGCATCTAGCTGGGGTCATCTAGATCCAGCACTCTTTCCTGCCTATGCAGGGGGTCGGACTCGATGATCTATTGAGGTCCCTTCCGACCCTAACATCTATGAATCTATGAACAGATTAACCAGGCAGTCAAGAATTAACAGTAATCAGGTAGGATGACTGAATTCAAGCATTGCAGGACAGTGGCTCTTGGAAATGGCTGAGGTGAAGTGGAACCCTGCAGGAATGACATTGTGGGATCCCACGCTCATTTAGTAATTTCAGAACAAAATCAAAGATAAAGATGCCATTGGAGTAGGCCTGAAAAGCCAGATGGGCTCTACATCTCCACTATACCAGCACTGCTAGCCCTCTGAGTGTCTCCAACAGTTCTCCTGGGCTCAAGTGAGTTGATAACAATCTGGCAAAACTTATAGAGTTATGAAACAGTCTCCCCAAAGAAGTGGCAGAATCCATCATATGGCATGCTTAATCCCAGAAAACGCTAGGGATGACATACTCCCAATGTACACTGGATAACCTACCAACGCTTATACTGAAAGCTTTGCAAGAGGGACCATCTCTTACTATTTTAGCCAATCCCTGGCACAAGAGGTTCCCCATCCTGGAGGAGGCATTTCGAAACTAGTGCAGTAGTTTTGAAGCAGGGTACTACAAGGCCCTCTCAAGGGTATGGCAGCAGCCAGGTAAAGCCACCCTGCCTCGGATCTGCTCCCCCTGCATTAGGGCTCTAATCAGTCTCAAGCAGACTGCAAAGCTGCCTTGTGCCGTGCAACACTTCCTGGTCCAGTGTCCCCTACCCTCCTTCCGGACACAGGCATGGGTGGAACTGTCCCATCCCCTTGTTTCCAGGAGGAGTTGAGGGGATGCCAGACCACTAAGGGCTGCACAAAGCCCCAGTCAGATCAGAGCCCCAGTGCAGGGGGAGATGCACATGGCACAGCTTTTCCTGGGCAGGTGATGAAGCAGGTACACAGGGCAGTTCCACCTGGAGGCAGCATGAGCACCTGGCTGAGCAGCACTGGGGTGAGTGAAAGCAGCACCAGCAGTGGGTCTCAGCCAGGGAGGCCACCACATTCATAGCAGCAGAGAGATAATCATAGTAAATAAGGGTTGGAAGGGACCTCAGGAGGTCACACCTAGTCCAACCCCCCTGCCCAAAGCAGGACCTTTCTCAAATAGATCATCCCAGCCAGGGCTTTGCCAAGTGGGCCTTAAAAACCTGAAAGGATGGAAAAACACTTCTCTGGGTAACTTGTTCCAGTGCTTCTCCACCCTCCTAGTGAGAAAGTCTTTCCTAATATCCAACCTAAACCTCCCTGCTGCAACTTGATGATGGGCTGCCAGGGCCCTGCAAAGGTTCAGGATTGCTGCCCTAGTGGAACGCACAAGACCACCTGATTCTGCATCTCCACCTCAGCTTGCTCCTTCACAGCCACGACGGCTCCATGCCTGACCCAACTCATCCTGTCAACAAGGCATGAGGGAAAGCCACTAAGGCAGCAGATCTGATAAGTGAAAAAGGTCCCTTCTTTATTCTAACCTTCCTGACCACAACCACATTTCACATTGCAAATCCATCACAGACACTGCCTACCCAACAGCCAGCAGGCTACCAGTGGGGCTTTGCATGGAAGAGTGGGTTTTGACTCTATTCTCCCGATATTTCTTCCATATTAACTACTGTGCTACAAGATGTTAAGGTCTTTTTTAAGGCAACGACTCACTGCACCTTTCAGCTGAAAGTCCTCTGGATGATGCTTTATGTATTGGAACAGAGCTCTGTCCCGGCAAGCGTAGTAGTAGTTTTCTCGTCTGGTTGCATAATAGCCAATAAACCAGCCTATCGATAGACCAAGGATCTGGCGATGGACACCTGGGACATGGAGAGAAAACCCAGAGAGAAAGAAATTGTCCCAGGCAGCTAGAATGACCCCACAACAAACCTGGAAGTCACCATGAAGATCTTTCTTTCCTTTCCCAATGGGCAGTTGTGAGACGTGCGAGCAGGCAATAAGCTACCCGGTCCCTTCTGTCACACACAGTGCTGGAAATGTGATTGGTATTGCCCACAATCTGGCTGTTGAGGCAGAATACAGGTGAGATACACACCTTATAGACTAACTAAATCAGTTTATACATGCACACACGCCCACATACACGCACTCTATCTATCCATCCATCCACCACAAGCTTTTGTGAACCCAAGTTCACAGCATCGGATGAAGCAAACTCAAGGTCACAAAAGCGTGTGCTCCTTGTAGATCGGATTGAGTCTGACTTCAGGCTTTTGATAAAGTGCACTTGCATCTGTGCAAACTTTTGCACTCTTGTGTGCTCCCTCTCTGGGTGTACACAGACACACACACATTTATATAAAATCTCTCTATACATGATTTAGTTAGTCCATAAGGTACACATCTCCCCTGCCTTCTGCCCGACTTCAGACGAACACGGCTACTGACCTCTCTGGGACTTCAGACGTCTCACGAACTGAACGTGGGCTCACGAAACCACACACGCTCTCTCTGTCTCCTGTACGAGCGTGCCTGGATGCAGATCCAGATCTCTCTCTATACCTATCCATCTCTCTCTATAGATATCGGCCTAGCTGTATAGCTACCTATTTAGATACATAGCTAGATAAATGTATGTGTACTTTTGCGTGCGTGTACACCTGTACACACACTCACAGATATCCATGGATCTAAAGAGGCAGGTAGATACACACACACATATGTATGGTTTTACAGAAATACAGATATTATCATGTATAGATTTGATAGAAATCCCTATACCGTACATATCGCCCGAAATAACTGCCCACCCCTGCCCTATACACATCTATAGGTATCTCTCTGTAAACAGGTGTCTGTGAATGTGTGTCTAGAGCGCTCTCCCTGCGGACACGCGCACAAGTACACACGTTACGCTGCGACCCGGGCCCGGGGCAAGGGGGGGAGGGGGGAGGCCGAGGCCGGGCCCTCACCGGAGCCCAGTGGGGGGCGGCGATAGCCGAGGTTGCTGAGCACGACCGCGGCCCAGCCTATGCCGCCCAGCACCAACGAGTTGCGGTTCACGATGTTCGGCGGCAGCAGCGACCGCGACTCGTCCGGCAGTATCGACATGGCCGCCCCCTGCTTCTCCTTCTCCTTTCCCACTTCCGCCCCGCAGCGCTCCACCTCCTCCTCCCTCCCCCACTTCCGCCCCGCGGCGCTCAAGGGCGGAGCAGGGACGGGCGGTCCGTCCTGTCCCGAATCCCGTGTGGCCCCGCGGCCCCGTTCCGGGGGCTTGCGGAGGTCACTTCGCCCGGGACTTTTCGACCTGGAGGTTGTTGCGACCCGAAAGTGGGTCACAAGAATAGATTACACAGCTTGGGGAGGGGGGAGGGAAATGGATCGAGGCTATCAGGACTCGTTGTAGCGACGATATCTTTTGAGGCCAACAAGATTTTTTTGCAAAACAGTAAAATAAAATAAAAAAAAAATAAATTCCCGTGATAAAGGAAAGAGATCCCGATCGCCTTTTCTTCTGGACCCGTATGGCTACAACCTGGAGAAATGGATGAACACGCTTTGAAAATGGATGCATTCTCCTTTAAAGGAGAAAAATTGTGGGGACCTGGCTTTTCCCTTGCAGGCGGGGAGAGTTGCAGCCTGCAAGGGGCTGGTGGTGTAGGGGCCCTGCTCCCTACACAGCTCCCTGCCCCACACGCTGGGGGCTGGGAGTGAGGTGCACTGGGTCGGGGCTGGCCATCGATGTTTGCAAATGGGTCTGTGTACATAAAATGTTGAGAACTAATTCTGCCCGAGGCAGGATCAGCTCTGTCCAGACCATCCTGCTCTCCAGTCTCTAATCTTTTCGCAAAACTGGTCACCCCGATGCAGCAGATGGCACACCCTGACCTGCCACCGGTGAAGCAGGGGGACCATGGCCACCAACTCCCTGCTTCTATAAAAGGTTAATGTCCACTCCAGAGATGCTGGGTAGAGGGCCATGCCCCCCCACCCCCGGCTCCCCCAGTCCATACCAGCCTGAACGTGGGGGAAGATTCCTTCCTGACCCCAAATGTAGCATCAGTCTGGCCCCGAGCAGAGGGCAAGACCCTCTAGCCAGGAACCACTGGCTTCAAGTTGTAGCAGGAGCCCTGGTGCAGCTCAGTCACAATCCCCAGCCTGGGCGGCAGCCAACACCCAATGTCTCCAAGGGAGGCTTAAAAACACAAATCTAACAAATCACTTGTGGCATCTTCAGTGACCCAGTACTGTTTTCCAATGGCTCTTGCTGCAGGTCAGGGGGCTGGGAGCGGATATCCTGGGAGGCCTGTGCTGGTAACAGGTTTCAGCCACCTCACTGCTTCCCTTTGTCTGTCCAGGGAGGAGATGCTTAACATGGAGCTTTGCCTTCTCTAATTAACTTGCCTTCACAATGTCAAGCTGTAACCTGAAGGCCTGGGACCTCCACGGTTGTTTATTAAATATCTAAACCTGCTTTTAACACAGGAAATCGGCTTTTTATCAAACACCCAATATTATGAACCTGAACAGAAATGGCAGGAGCTGGTGCAAGTAGGAGATGCAGGAAAACCAGAGGACAAGCACTTCTTCCCGCTGGGTACTCAGTGGTCAGTTGTAGAAGCACTGCATATGAGCTAGGAGCTTTCACACCAGACTCTCACATGTTAATTGAACTTCATAAGCTGCGCTCTGGGCTCCACTGCCATATTATGTCCATTTTACAGATGGAAAACAGAGATGGATTGAAGAGTTTGCTGTACATTGCAACACTGAAGCAGTAAGAGAACTACAAATAAAGAGCATGAGGCACTAGCAGGTGTCAGAGAAATTTCAACAACTATCCAAAAACATCAAACAAGAAAGTTTTACCAAACAGAAATGTGCAGAGGGTAAAAAGCGGCAGTGGAAGCTGGTATTTTGGGCAAGCATTAAAAAAAAAAAAAAAAAAGCAAGCACCACTTCACTTATAACTTCACTACATAACAGGGATGCTGCTGATCTCTTCCATGCTACAGGTACCTGGAGATATTTTGCTGAGGGCAGAGAAGCATTTATTATCTCACAATATATTAAAATATTTGTGCTGGTTGCTTGGTGTCCTGCTTTTCTATTATGTAAACAGATGGCCGAGTTCTGGAAACAACAAGCCCTTAAACCATATTAACTACTAACATGGGATCCTATGTTTTATTGTAAATAAAGGCTGACCTCTTCCATGGGTGCTGAAGAGGCAGAGATCTGCTTACAAGTTGCTCCCTGAAAACCCTCCCTGAGACAGTTACAGGATCTGGCATCAGAAAAAGGTATCAGAAATACAGGATCTGGCAACTGTTTACTAGAACTAGGGAGATTTTAGGGAAAAGAATTTTCTCCATGTAGTAGGCAAAACATGCAATGTGAGTTCAAAAAGAGAGATGCACAGCTTAATACAGTTCAGCATCTAGGAACCTTGATTAAAAAGGCTGTGAACAGATTGTGGAAGTTGAACCTGTTCTCTGCCACTGCACAACCAGAGATGTAGAGGAATAGCTTTTCCTTTGGATGGGGGGCAGAGTTCACGTTATATAAAAACCCTTAATCTCTTCTGCTGTGTTTCCATTTCAAGTTATTTATATAAAATGTAATAGCGATAAAAATATCCCATGTTCTCCAACAGCAAGTTCCTTGTGCTTTTCTTGGAGGTACGATAATTGCTCTCTTTGTTTTTGAAGAGCTGGTCATCATTTAGTGCTGTCACTTTCCAAGGTGAGGTGGACTCAGGAATATGTCTGGTAACTGGGAAGTAGGGCAAGGGGTGGAAGGAACCAGTGCAGTAGAAACAGAATCAGGTTCATGTATGTTACTTCATCAGCATTTAAGAACTGGGTTTTCATACAAGTCTGGCCAAACAACTACTGGGCATAAAAACAGTTCACAATTTGACTTGAATTCATACACCTCCTTTGGAGAATAACTTTGCAGCAAAGCTCAAACATATCAGCTGCAAGGCTATTCAAGATGATGAATGCAGGAATATTAAAAAAGAATTTTATTTACATTTTCCACAGCACATGATTACAATGTTCTTGTCTACACAGCCATGATCCCTTACCAGTAGCCATATTTTCTTGAGGGCAGCAATCTGGACATTTTAAGCGGCCAATATTTTTTATATAATTTTTTTTCTCCATTAGATTTCACAGTTTATACATGGCAAGGAGCATCTCATGAGAAACGCAGTGTTTTAGACAGCTGCTTTGATCAGAGGTATAACAGTTGGATGGTACAGAGGTGCTGAAAAGCTGCACTTATGAGCCGAACAGTACACTGTACCGTTGGCTTTTCACTGCGGACGTGTCCTTGGAAGAAGACTCCCCCTAGTGCCGGATGGTCCACGTGAAGGGTTTTCTTGGCACTGATCCCAGTGATGCTTCTTTATTCTGCCTTCTGTCTGACAGTTGCTGATTCAGTCAAGACAGAGACATACAGTTTGAGCCAAGCATATGTGATGCCTAGAGCACAGTATACAGAAGTTAGTAACAAAGGGATAAAAGGCAATTTCAGTTTCCAGGGGCTCAAAGGGAATACAATTTCACAGAAGATTTCCAGAGGCACCAATGCAGTGAGGTAGAGGATTTCCAGCCAGTTCAGCAGAGGCCCATTTTTCCTGCGAAAGAGGAAATAAGTGGTTTCAGTGAAGAAACTGCAGGTTTTATTATTTTCCAGTTAACATGAAGCACGTTGGCTTCGCCCTGCCTATTCACTATGAACCAAGTCACAAGACTTTAAACCGCAATTAGACCTTTAAATACATGCACTTAAAGACACAGCTTGGGAGCATACTTTAAGTACAATGTAAAGCTAGTTTCTTTATAACACAGGATGATAACACCCAAATACAAGAGCCCACATTTTAGCAGGTTTGCATCTAGACTAGAAATCTGAGTAACCATTTCACGTCACCACGTGCCACTCCCACCCTATCAAAATGGAGGCCAAGAGGCCTTTCATAGTTTCAGAGGTACTTTCATTTGAAGCCACCTCTTCTACATCCAGGAAGTGGAGGAGATATCATGTCATTATTTCTGACCTTACATGTGACACATTGTAGAGGTCTCCAAATTGAAAGCAAGCTGTCAGACATTTTGTACAGGAACTAAGAACACAGCCATTAACACCTGCATGTGTACCTTTAAATGAATTTCATATTGTAATGAAGCCATTAAGAGAAGCCTTGGGAGACTATTCTCATTGTCCCTAAGCTGTTCCTGATTATCTAAGATCAGGACTAGCAAAGTGATATAGCGCTAAGCACTACAGAGATCTAAGCTTTGTAGGAGCAGAATTTCAGAGCTTTGCAGAAATGGAAGTTCAACTAGAAGGCTGACAATTACTGTATTTACTCAGTTCTAAGGTGAGGCTTTGTTTCCTGCTATTTAACATAGGGGGAAGCCCCTCATCTTAGAACTGAGTATGAGGGCAGGGGCTGGGGGGAGGTGAGGCAACTGCTGTGGCTCAGGCTCCAGCTCCTACCCAGGGTCTGGCTATAACCACAGCTAGTGCCTGCTTCCCTGCCATCTTCCAGTTGCAGTCTCTACTCCCCCACCTGTCCCTCTCCCATTGCTCTGTACCAGCAAGCTCCATCCACGCTGCAGCCTGGGGCACTGAGCATGGCCCCAGATGGCCTTGTAGCAGCAGCATGCAGCCTACATGGCTGCTTTGGGGCTGCGGCCCTGCTCAGCGCCCCAGGCTAGAATGGGGATGGAGCATGCGGAGGTAGAGGGGAAAGGGGCAGCCCAAGACTGTGCGGGGAGGCAGTAGACTGCTTGACCTCCCCACACCACCTGTTTCCCCAGTGCCTGCCCGCTGCAGGGGTGGGGTGGGGGGATAAATGTATACATTTTCCATGTACAGAATGTAATTATTGGAGGATTGTCTTAAATTCAGTGTTGTTTTAGATTTAAGAAAATACAGTAAATCAAACTGCAAGAAGAGAAATGGACTGTCTTTTCCAAGCAAACACCATTGCTTTCTCCAGCTCATACAACCCCTGGACTAGGGGCTGAAAAATTGCGGTCAGAACCAGTATGCCAGCCTTAACAGGGACAACTGGTTTTCATTGATGCAGGGAACACTCATCTTGTCAATATTAAATCAATAAAGGCACACTAGGATGTCTACTTTAACAAAACTAGGACTGTATCTTTGTTTATATTATCCCTGTAGTGTTTTTAATTAAAGATTTGATGATAAGGGTGTATGAAAGTTCATGAGCTATTTGGGGGGCTTGACATTAGTCTGTTAGTCCAAAAAGTTTGTGAGCCATTGTGCTAGAATCTAGATGATGCAGTGGGAGACACATCAGACTTGCTAAGGCATGTGGGTGGCCCGTCATTTCAGTGAGGATTGCACCTGCAGTTAATGCTTAGTCCTTTGCTGATATTTGGTTGCCAAAACATTTGGTGTTTCCATGGCAAATTGCACTAAACTAACAATGCAGTAGCACATTAAATATACACATTAAATGATTTCCTTAAAAAGAAAATCAAGTATGTGAAAAGTTAAGTGAGTTTTACCGATTGTGAAAGCTATTGTGCCGATTGTCTAGAGATTGAAATCAGTCTCTAAAACAGAGAGAGATTATACACTGGGGCATTATAATTCATTTGCCCTGGCAATATTTCCACTCAGCTGCGCATTCACCATCTTGAAGGCCAGGTAAGTACTTCAGTTGGTCGATATTCCACCACTGTCTTGTCTCACGACAAAGGTGTCCAGTATCTGAAGTGGACAGCTGTCTACTGGGCACAGGACCAAGACTTCACCCTTTGGGTCCTCCCACTAATACAAGCCAAACGCTTCAACAGTAGCCTAGGTGTTAAATATTCATTCAGTTATTACCTGAACAAAGTCCTCAGTGAAGAGAAGCTATAGACTGTGAACAGCAGCATTAGCAGTATTTTAATTGGAAGTTCTGAAATGTAAGAAATATTTTTAAAACGGAGCACACATGCAATACTTCATTTTATCGTGTGTGCTGTAGCATCCTCAAGGTCACACTGTGAAAGATCATATTAACACCTTCACTATTTAATGAATGTTGCCTTTAAAGGAAAGGAGCAGACATCCTACTTACATAACCATGGGCTATTTAGTGTTTGACTACTTAATGTACTATTCAGTCATTTCACAGTGATCTGATACTTTCCCCTTTAACATATTTTTACACATTAAATTTTTCATTTTAGGTGATTAGCGCACAATGTTAGTATTGTATAATGACTAATATAACTGATACTTAGGCTATGTACAGGCATTGTTTCCATTGGGAGGGTCGCCACTCTCCCAGTAAAACTACAAGTGTCCAGGCATTCATCAAGTTTCTCCTGTAGGAAAGAATCCCTGTATGCTTCCCCACTGGTTGACTCCTCCTGGTCCTGGGAAGAGTCAAGTGGCAGAGAAAGGCTCCCATGTCTTCCCCAGACTGGGGTCACTTCAGTCTGGAGAAAACACCAGGGGCATTTCCCTGCTGTTCCTGCCCCTTCCTTAGACTAGGAGGGAAGAACCAGCAGACTGGGGTCTCAGGAGCAGGCTGGGGGTTTGCCTTTCTGCTCCTCTCCTGAAGACTGGGAGCAGAGTAGAGAAGAAGCTGCTTGCTACTCCCCAGACAGGGCTCCCTGACCTGGGGAATGGATTGAGGGCTTTGCTCCCCACCTGCTCCCCAAACCCCAGTTTGGGGAGGCACAGGGAGTCTTTCCCTGAAATTCAACTCCCTCCTCGGGGTGAGAGTAGAACAGCCACTGCTCCCCATGCCTTCCTAGTTGCAGGCTGAGCACTTCAATGCTCCCTCTCCCAGAAAGATTTCTAGTGGTGGAAATTTGTCAGGAATTCTCTACAGCAAGAGATGAATGCCTGTTTATGACTTTAGATACCACCTAGTTTGGCTAATAAACAAGGCTACTGGAAAATGTCATCTATAAAACTAGAAATGGCCAGTAGGTTTTTTTCCCCTAATTAGCAATTTTTTTTTAAATAAAGAGGAAATGTTATACCAAAACAGTTAAGAGGAAAAAGGAAGCTTTTCTTTTCTTAAGAGCACAGACTCTCTGTTCCAGGGAAGTTGTGGGATATCCTTCACAGGAGGTTTTCAAGAGGAGGCTGGAAATGCATTGGACAGGGACTATTTAGGAGCTGTGTTCATGCAGCAGTTGGAATGGATGACCCCTGAGGGCCCTGACAACCCTATGCTTCTAAAAAGTAGCATTGCCAGATACTGAAAAAGGAACTCCAAATCCAGATACCCTCTGGCAGAAAGATGCTAATCATTATGTATAACTTGGAAGGTGAGGACTCTCCAAAATGTGGCTAAACCACAAGGGGGAGAGAGCATTTACCAGGTTCTCCCCTGCACCCTATCCCCCATCTTTACTTAAATACTAGGAGTCTGATCATAGAAACAGTGTGCCAGGGCCTCAGTGCTTCCTCTCTGGACTAAATCATTTTTGGTTTAGGAAAAAGATCACACTTGTTTGCATAGCCCCCAAATCACACTGTGCTCCATGCATTCTTGTTACTGAATTCAACTGAATTTCTTCTCTTTCACTGGTCACCTTTTCTGACATTGCCTGTATAATAACCAAGGTCTGGCACCAAATCATCTTTAGAAAAACAGAAAGAAAAGTCAAATGGAAACAGGGGAGGAGGAGGAAGCATGAGGCTTTACCTGGTGCTGTAAACAACAATGGGAAGAGTGAAAAGTGCCCTGTAGTCGTTAGAATCAGATAGAGGCCAGCATCTTTTGCTCTCTGCACAGACAATAAGCTAAAATATAAAAGAATTTTGATTTAGATTTTTGCTTCTTCAAAAATAACTTCATTTTTTTTAATTGTGCAAGTCCCTGGAGATGGAGCCTGAAGGCAGGTGGATGGCTGCAGCAGCAGCGTAAGTAGACAGTGCTACACCAGGACTGGATGGTGTTAAAAAAAAAAAAAAAAAAAAAGGAGCTTAGGAGAAGCTCAACAATTCTGGGACTCAGATTTCTACAGAGACTCCGCTATCTGGTCACTACAACCTGGATGACATGTCTTTCCCATAAAACATGGAAGGAACTGCAGGGAAGGAACTGTAGAAAAGAGCAAACCAGAAGTTTAAGCTGTAGCACAGCTACAGAATGCAGTTCAAGGATGGAGCTGAACACTAACACTGGATGTTGTGCAGGTTTCACTCTAATGTCATTCCCCTATTCCAATTGGCTTTTTGTTTCAACCCCTCCCTATCTTTCCATTAATTAATCCCCTCCAAACAAAAAACCACCACTGTAATGTTTTAAAAATGAATCAGAACCAAAGTATTGGGGAATCTGAAGTTTGCAGACTTTGCTTGTAAATTATCTTAGCCTCTGACTTACCCTATTTAGACTGTAAGCTGTTTGGGGCAGGGACTAACCTAAATCCTATGCTAAGCAGCTCACAGAATGGGTCTTTGTCCTTAACTGTGTCCTAGACACACTATGTTGTAGTAAGATTGGAGTGCCAGTATAACCATGAAGGTCAGGGAAACATATAAGAGGCAGGGGGCTGTTGTGAGATCTTTTACTGGCCCACCTATTTCAACCATGCATTTGCTCCTGTTAAAGATGTTACAGAAAACCCTCGTTCCTGGGAACTACCATAAACATGTTAAATAAAAATGGTAAATAGCACAGTCCTTTTTGATCAGAGAAGTGACAGAGCAACTCAGAGGTCAAAAAATTAGCCCTCAAATGTAACCTACTGCAAAGTGAATCTCAGAACTTTGTTCAAAATGGAAAGAAAGATGAGGAAAAAAAATGTAGGGGAGTCAATACTCCCAAATTTCTCTCTCACTCTACTACTAACTTGTTAAAGCAATTTGTTCAAGAACACATTGTTTCTCCTCACCTCTGCTGCGTGTACTTTAGTATAATACTTAGCTATGTCAGAGGGCTATTGTGGGAATTAGCAGCTATTAGAAACCTTTCATCCAAAAGTTTCCATAAATTAAAGGTCTTTTTTCTTTTTTTAAGAGGATGAACTGCTCAACAGTGTTGGAAGAAAACTACTTGTTTTGAGAAAAAATATTTGTGTTGCATTGACTTATGCATTATTGAACAGTTATGTGCTATCCTTTCAGCACCCACTTCTGCCACTGTGAGACACAGGCTTTTGGGCAAGATAGACCTATGGTCTGACCCAGTAAATGGCAGTTCTTATGCTCTTATGTAGGTGGCTGCTTTTAAGCAGTAAGTGACAGGATTCCTGAATGTAAAGCTCGTTTGAATGTTTCAGGATGAACATTTCCATGCAAAGTATGGATTCTCTGACAAAAATCTCATCATATGGAAAAGGTCAAAACCTCCTGACAGGCTTATCAACCTGTCATAAGTCTGAGAAACTGCCATGTAAGTAGTCACTCACCTTAGGGGAAGAATAGCAAGGAGTATTGCTTTTTCGTGCACATGCCAGCCAAACATGAAGGAGCTCAAGGCACAAAGTATCAGGCACTGAAGGAATCCCCTGGGCCCTTGAGGTTTAAACCAAAGACAGAAAACAGAGGGCTAGAAACAATAGGCAGAAACAAGACTTCAGTGTAAAATTTCACAATTCTGGATACAATCCATTGTCCTTATGACAATTACTGATATTACTGACAAGTGCAAATGAATATCCAGCTCCAATTCTACTTTGGAGGGAATTTGTAGCAAAGGAAGAGGTATGTATTTTGGCTGAGTAGATCTAATGGCTACAAAAGGTGACAAACAGATGACACTGGAGAACAAACTCTTCCTTCTATAAAGCAGGTATATGTGCAGCAGGAGCACAGCTTCAGTTGCACCAACAAGCCAATGGTGATTTGCATGACAGGGGACAATGGCCTCTGGGAATTTAACTTACCAAACCATTTCATTCAAGATACTGCCTAATTACTCAGTAACATTTGCCCAACTGCTAACTGAAATCTGTATGTTATCTAGACTGGAAGATCTCTTAATGAAATTGCTAATCTGAAGTTTCAATTTCCCATCTTTTATTACAAGAGAGATGAGCATCAAACTTAAGCCTGATGAAAAGCAAGAGATCTACATTATGCCTGGCTCCAGCTAATTCTACTGTGAACACAGCCAGTTTCCCTGACACTTGTCACTTATTCTCAGTCCAGCCTTGACAAACCTCTTGAATTCTAAAGCAGGTTACTTATCTACAGCAGGGCTGTACAACTTCTCAGTGTTTAGGGGCACAATAGGGCAAACCAAAGGCCTCCCTGCCATGCCCCCAGTGTTGTCCCTGTTGCACATCATGTGTGGCCAGTCCCCTCCCCATTGCTATACCACATGTACGGGCAGGCACTTCACTGAACATGCACTGCCCCCACTCCTGTCTCCAAGCCACAGGCTCCAGGGCACTGCACCACTTCCTAGAGCAAGCCCAGAAAACAGACGCCAGAAGAAAAGACCAGAAACCCTGGCTGTTGTTGCAGTAGGGTTCAAAGCAATAGGGGAGCAGCAGCCAGGCAGGAGACTAGGGTCTGCAGATTAATCCCTTGCAGGCCACATGAATGCCACATGCTGCCAGCTGGATGGCCCTGATCTACAGGATTATGTTTTGTTATACAGGGAGAAAAGAAAAAAAAATTGCAACTGCCTCAATATCTACCCTGATCATCATTTTTCAAGGCAAAGTTACTTAATTCCAGAGCAATAGGACATTGAAAGTGCTCACTAAAAACTTTTTACTCAAATGAGAAATAAAACATAGACAAAAAAAGTCTAAGTTCTAGGACTACCATTTGCTTAGATTTACCAATATAGAGACGACAGTACAGATTAATGTTGCAAAGGGTGTCACAGAAGGAAGGACAGTGTGCTGAAATTCTTGAACCAATCCTCCTGTCATGGCAGCCTTCTGCATCTTCTCAGGATCAAGGAATTTATATTTTACACCTGCAAGTGAAGATAAGTCAGAGAACTACAAGCATGCACAATTGTTACGCCAAATAAAGTTCTACAGTTGTGTTAATACATGTTTGCATTATTACAGACATTTTACTAAAAAACTGAGTAAATCAAACTACTTTAATAGCAGCAATTGGGAATCACACAGTTTCATAAAGCAAACAACTATGCAGATGTTTCAAATTCATGAAAGTCATGTAACAAATACAATTCTGTGTCTTGTTTCTCTCCCCCCAAGGGCATCAGAGCTAAATAAGCATTGAAAATACAAAGTGAATTTACTGTACCAATAACTGCTAATGCTTTGTCCACAGCATTGTACAAAGCCCAGAAATTAGGAGCCCAGTAAGCATGGCATAGCCCTCTCTTGAAGGGAAAAAGCCGTGAGATGAGTTGAGGTAGCTGGCCCTGTACAGAAAAACAACAGAAGAGATTACCCGTTTAGGAGATTCATTAGGCTTTTTGTTTCATTTCTGACATTAAACTTAGTTTACAGAAATATTTGAGGAGTGGGAGGGAAACTGAAGTCTTTACCAATACTATGAAGGGTCCCAATGAAAGAGCAGAAACAAGGCAGACAATCAATCCCAGCAGAGTTATGCGAAGAAAGCTGAAACTGCTCCATTTAAGGGATCCATCTACAGAACAACAGTCTTATTAATATAAATTGCTCTGGAATAGAAGGCAAAACATGTACTTTAACAGTCAGTGACTAGGACAGATATCACTAAGTCAGGGCTGCAGGCCACATCTAGCCCATGAAGAGTTAATGTGTGACCATTCCCCCCGCCCCCCAAGGCTCCTGTCCAGTCACATCCCTGCTCCTATTGCTCCAGCTGCTGTGGTGAAAGCAGCTTGGGTTTCTGGGGTAGGGTAGCATGGCAGGAGGCCCAGTGAACTTGCTTCCCCTGCAACAGAACCAGCAGGGGAAGGGGAAGGGCAGGGGGGGAGGTGGGCAGAAGAGAAAAAAGTCCCCACAGTGGTGGTAGCAGTGGGGGGCAAGAGGCTCCCACTGATTGTACAAACAGGGATCTGTACGCAGCAGGGTTCCCAAGGAGCCCTGCAGCATGCAGCCTGTACTGTATGTGGTCCTGCAGCCCCTGGCCACACCAAAGTTAGACAGCCCTGCACTAAGTGAAGGTTTTCAGTAAGTATCATTCTCAAACAGCTAGGTTCATAAATCTTGGTTATTCCTCAAACACTATACAGATCTACTCTACTCTTGGCATAGTCATTACAAATATATTATATTTATATAATATGGTAACATATTATTCATACCACTGACAATTCCATTTAAATGGGCACATTATAGTTATTTTATAAAGCTCAAGTTCTGTACAAGTTTAAAATGAGAAATGGCCTACATTTCTCATATTCCCTACAGTGGGGTTTTTTTGGTAAAAAACGCAAAAATATGGCCTACAGAAAGTTCTCCCCCCCTATTTTTAATTATGGACTACTTCCAGAAGTCATGTTAAGAACACAACTAGAATGTTTATTTTGCTTGTGCAACAAGAATTAAAGCTATTTTAAAGAATTAAAGTAATTATTTGTAAATAATGTATACACACATTTCCAGGAAATCTAATGTAAGATGAGGAGCTATTCCTTAGAAAAAAACCAGCACATTACATGCAGTTTAAAATGCCTACATTTTTACATCAGTTTTGAAAATCTATGATCTTTAACTGCTGTGCCTTCATGAGCATGGATATCCAACAGAACAACAATAAAAAAAAGATGCATTCAATACTGTTATATGTTATACGTTAGAAGGACACACAATGGCCCATCAGAATTTATCTCTACAGTATTTCAAAGTAGGAGTGAGGAGGGGGGAAATGAGGGGAATTAAATTCAGTCAACCTATACCTGTCCCGCCTTCCCTGTCCCCCTTGGCCTGAATTTCATGGTCACTGAATTTTCTGGCAGCAGAGTCTTAGTCTATTTTTTCAGTGAAATGTATACACCATTGACTGGTTGCATTTCGAGGCAGGCATGAGAAGGAATCTCTTAAATATTTGGACTGTATTTTTCACCCATCTGGATATAAGTAGTTCTTTTGGTGAAAATGAAAACCTAAAATTCAAAGCAGTTTACAAAAAGACAACCAATTCAGTGTGATTAAATCAGTTCCAAGTAAAGAAGGTAGTGACATGGATTCAACAACCACACAGTGGCTTATTCACTTAGCCAGTGACTGCCTGAATTCTCCCTGACGGGGGATGCAATTGTTTTCTACTGTAAACACCATTAATTTGTGAAATGTTGAAGTTTAAAGTAGTGAACATTTTTGCAATGTTTATTCCCATATACTTGCTCTTTACTATGCATAAAAGACCTACTCTAGTCTGTTCTGCCAATCTACTACCCACTCATTTAAATATTTAAAACTCACTCTTCTCTGTGATGCCCAGCAAAGTGGGTCATTCCTATAGTATTTCATCCTTATTTTCATATGCACGAGGAAATATTTACAGTAGCCCATCAGGATGTAAAGCAGAGGTAGGCAAAATATGGCCTGTGGGCTGGATGAGACCCGCCAGGCAATTCCATCCAGTCTGCAGGGCCTCTCTGTAAGCCCTGGCCCTGGGCTGCCCCTCTGCAAGTCAACGTGCCCCTGCAGGAAGTACAGCTCTGCTTGCTGGCAACCTGCCCCCCACCACACACACCCCAGCCTGGCCTGACCCACCCCAGCACCAAGCCCAGGGGCTCTGGGGACAAGAATCCTCTGCCTGGCAGAGCTTGTGCCCGGCCACCCCTTCCCCCTGTGGCTGTTCTCAGCCTCCCTCCCTGCCTGTGAGAGTGGGAATGCAGGGGAGGGCTCCACCAGGGACTCCCACTGGGGGAAAGGGATGGGAGTGTGGGGGCTGTGGCTACAGGGCCGAGTGGGGCAGATCCTGCACTCTGCCCCTATGCATGGCTGGGCCCTCAGGTTGGAGCACTACGGGGCCGGACTATAGCGCAAACATTAACTGCACTTACCTGCTTTATTTTCAGTAAAGCAATAGGATCGTAGCAAGTATACACCATAGGCTGGGGCTACGTAGATGTAGATGTGCTTGAAATGTAGGAGAACAGCAAACAGAGCAGCCCCTTCCAAATGCCTTTCCTAAAGGAAAGGAGTGGTTTTGTAGTTATAAAAAAAAAAAAAATGAGGTCTGAAATCAACCCTAAACTACCTTTTTTACTAAGTTTTAATGGCATCCCTCCTGCATTGTTTAAAGGAAAAAATATATATCTTACAGCAGTGAGAAGGGGAGCCCATGTGCTCATTTATCAGGAGTAAAAGACAACAACAGTACTAGGTAGATGCAAAGCACAAGATAATTTCCTGCCCCTCTACCAGGGTGCTAGCATTCAGTAGGTTTCTTGTTTCTTTGTTGCTGCAGACATACTCTCCCAGAAAGACAAGTTTTTTTTCTGTCTAAGGTAGCTCCCTCCAGAAAAGCTGATATAACAGCCAGGGTGGGGAGGAATATGCTGTTTTGCTAACCGCAGGGATACACAGATCCTTCCTTCACAGAAAGACAGGAAGACTGTATCCACAGCACAGCTAATATTTTTATGGCCAGATCTGAACTCTCAAGAATAGCACAAAAAATCCTACAATGTTTGATTTTAGCAGACAGCAGTTCACTCCTTTGGTTTCAAATGAAGCAAGCCCATGAAATAGTTTACACTTTTATTAGAAATTATTTTTTGAAAATGTCACACACAACAAATGACAAAAAACAGAATATTTGATTTTAGTTACCTGAAACAGGCGAGCAACAGAAAGAAGCATTAATCCAAATAAAAATCCATTGTACTGAAAGTGAATATCTAAGCATGAATCAAGGAAGAAGTAGAGAATGCTTTTCCATCACTGCTTGCTTAAAGAGACATGAAAGGTTATCTAGTTGATAAAAGACAGTCAAATGGAGCCATGACCCAGAAATGACTTACATTATTACCCTAGGTTATCTGAATATTAGGTAAGTGCATAAACTGCTTACATGCACAGCACTGCACTGCACTGTAACTAACTGTGCACCCTTCAGCTGCACCAGAAACAGTGAAAGAGAAGTAGCTATACAAGGGAGCTTATTAGAAGCCAAGTGGCAGGAGCCAGGCAGTTTTACTGCTTTCTCTCCTCATTTTCAAAGCTTCTAAGAGCAGCCTTAACAGTGACTATTAGATGCCCTGAAAATGAGGCAGAAGTTTCAAAGCTCAATGTACTTAACTAGCACTGATTATCTGAATAAAGTGTGGATAAGTGCACACACCGAGTAAGTGCAGAGCCGTTTTTCAATCCCAAGGTCATAGTCCTCTTAGAGGATGTTGTACAAGATCAATAATACCATTGTAACCATATATTCAACAACTAGTGGTTTTATGCCACACATCTGTTTGTGGTATCCGTCTTCCTTTTTCGGACAGCTAACTGAAAGGATACGATCCACAATTAACAAACCAAAGTTCCATAACAGCAGCACAGCAAGAACAAACATTGGTTTTTCCAGAAGGTCTTTTCCAATTCGTTTCCCACTTACACACCTGCAGCATCTGAACAAGGGAGAAATGAAACAGTAATGCAAAGTCATTTATTTTGGCATCTATTTTATTAGCACAAGTGCTGGTCTCTTCAGGCAAGTACTGCCATTTCTCATTTACTAACCTACAGCAAAATGGTTTTCTGCTAGTGTTCAAGCAAACAAATAAAGGGAAAAAATGATTTGATACTATTTAGTGTTGAACTAGAAATATCTTTTTCCTAAAAATGGGAACAGTTCTGCATTCCTTTTACACATCTCTGAAGGCCCTATTAGTTTCTTCAAGAGAAAAAGTGCCTCAGGCAGAATTTACACAATTCTTGAATCTCAATGTAGAAAAGGAAAAATCTTCTACAATCATAGTAAGGCCTTTAAGCATATTATTATTTTTTTTTAATTAGTTGTTTTTGCAGTCTCTTTTTCTAGAGAAGACAGACAGAATAACTTGTTTATTATAGAATCAGTAAGTTTTATTTCCACATTTTCATGCACTAGCACAATATTACAGTGTTTAAAATGGAATATTTAAGATAATATCTGAAATCATTTCTATTGAAAGTGTACTAAAAATGGAAAAAAATTAGACCAACAGACATTTCCTTTATTTTGAAATAAAATCCTTGCTATCTTGCTTCTTAATATGAAGCGTATTATGCTGGTTAAACTAGATACGTTTGAAATCTATTAAAGATTTACGCTGAACTGAATGCAGTAGTGTCATTTTAAAAGGGTAAGTTCATTACATTAAGTCAAAGAGAGCCTATTCAACAGTTCTCCCAATTATACAGTTGGCTCATTAAAACAGTGGGAGCCAAAGTAAGCCCTATGCCCTCCCCAAGTACTACTCCAATCTCCTTTTCCTGCCTGACCTGCCACTTTGATCTCTCCCTGCCCTCTTGTTCTGCTTTCTGCTGCCTGCTCTATTTTCCAAGCACTACACCGTAGAGGCACTTGGGGCATGTTTGATGCAGACTGGCCACCCCTGCAAGAGAAGATATATCACAGAAAATCCCTACCTCTAGTATTAAGTCAAAAGATACTTAAATACAAGAAACTACATACATGTACTATATCTTGAGACAGAGACTCAGAGAAAACCAGGATCCCTGCTGATTACTCTGATAAAAAAAATCTCCAGTGTTTGGATTAAAAAAAGTAACCTAAACTCGACACTTTTCCATGATAAAATGAAATATCACTTGTGTGTGCGTGTGTGTAACTGCATGTACGTAGTTTCTTGTATTTAAGTATCGTTTGACTTAATACTAGAGGTAGGGATTTGCTGTGATATATCTTCTCTTGCAGGGGTGGCTAGTCAGCAGCAAACATGCCCCAAGTGCCTCTACGGTGTAGTGCTTGGAAAATAGAGCAGGCAGCAGAAAGCAGAACAAGAGGGCAGGGAGAGATCAAAGTGGCAGGTCAGGCAGGGAAAAGAGGTTGGAGTAGAACTTTGGGAGGGCATAGGGCTTTTATTTATTCCTTTATTTATTTATATTAGTGGTGTTTCATTTTAATCGTGGAAAAATGTGGAGTTTAGTGTACTTTTTTAAATCTGAAAATTGGGGATTTTTTTTTTTTAATTAGAGAAAACCAGGATCCCTGGCAATCAGCCCTTCAGGCCATGTTTTACAAAGAATAAATGGGGTATTACTGTATAAGACCTAGTTACAATATCCTTGTGGCAGGCAATATGCCTTTTTTCTTCCCTTTCAACACAAGACATCACTCCCTCTCTTTCTCACGCATGAACATGCACGTTCCAACTGTAAGGTATATCTGAATACACTAGGTATTTTTATTTTCATCTGACTGTATGTCATGTTTAGCTTTTACTGAGAAGAGCAACAGAAAATAGAATGACTTAATATATGACAGGAGAACACATTAAATAGAAGCAAGGAAGTGACTCATTTAAGAATCACCATAGGATGATTAGAAGACCATTTGGGGTCATCCAGAGTAACCCCCTAATTCTTTCAGAATTCACCAGCCAAATGCACAACAAATGCACAACATGTTAACAAGGTAGCTAATGTGTAAAACATACAAGCTCACGTTTTATTATTATTTTATCATTAATTTTATTTTATTATTTAGAATTATTATTAGCAGCAGCCCTTCCAGGAACAATAGGAAAAAAATACCTTCTCTTAGCTCCACACCCTCATTTGTTCCTGACATAGGCTTCAGCAACTGTGCTGTTCCTATAAATTTACAAACCTAAAGCAATCTTTTGTGATGAGCGCATATCTTTAAAAACAATATTTTAAACAGACAACATATGAAACAGAACAATTAAGACTTACTCATGAACTGCATATATAAAGAGAGTATCTGTAAGGATGACGGAGAGTCTTTGGAAGAGGACAGTGGCGTGACTGGCATAGTTCAGATTTTGGATAACCAACATTTCTGGGTCAAAGTATTTGGCAATGTGTGACAGTGCACATTCAAACCAAGCAAAGAAGGGAGGGTAGTCCAAGGTCCACTCAGAAGTTGCCTAAGGACAAAAGAAGATTTAATATATTACAAATGAATATCAAGGCACAGTTGTTTAGAGTGATCATGTACACAGAGCTCCTCTCAATTAGATCCAAAGTGGAACAGCTGCAGCAGAGAGAAAAGACTGATGTCATATATCTTGACTTCAAAAAAGCCTTTGATCTGGTATCCCATGATCACCTCTTGGAGAAACTGGCCAATTGTCGCCTTGGGTCCACCACAATCCGCTGGCTGGGAAACTGGCTCCGTGGTCGGACCCAGAAGGTGGTGGTTGACGAAAGTCAATCGTCATGGTGCCCTGTGACTAGTGGGGTCCTCCAAGGCTCTGTCCTTGAACCCATATTGTTCAACATCTTCATTAATGATGTGGACACTGGAGTCAGAAGCGGACTGGCCAAGTTCACTGATGACACCAAACTTGGGCAAAGCATCCTCACCAGAAGACAGGAGGGCAATCCAGGCTGACCTGGATAGGCTCAGCAAATGGGTGGACGAGAATCTGATGGTATTTAACACTGAAAAATGCAAGGTTCTCCACCTTGGGAGGAAAAGCCTGCAGCATCCCTACAGGCTCGGCAGTGCTACACTGGCTAGCACTACAGAAGAAAGAGACTTGGGGGTCATCATTGACCACAAGATGAACATGAGCCTCCAATGCGATGCTGCGGCTAGTGAAGTGACCAAAACGCTGGCTTGCATCCACAGATGCTTCTCAAGCAAATCCTGGGACATCATTCTCCCCTTGTACTCGGCCTTGGTGAGGCCGCAGCTGGAGTACTGCATCCAGTTTTGGGCTCCACAATTCAAAAAGGATGTGGAGAAGCTTGAGAGAGTCCAGAGGAGAGCCACGTGCATGATCAGAGGTCAGGAAAACAGACCTTACAACGACAGGCTGAGAGCTATGGGGCTCTTTAGCCTGGAAAAGCACAGGCTCAGGGGTAATCTGGTGACCACCTATAAGTTTATCAGGGGTGACCACCAGTATCTGGGGGAATGTTTGTTCACCAGAGTGCCTCAAGGGATGATGAGGTCGAATGCTTTTAAACTACTGCAAGACCTTTTCAGGCTGGACATAAGGAAGAATTTCTTTACTGTCCAAGCCCCCAAGGTCTGGAACAGCCTGCCATCAGAGGTGGTTCAAGCACCTACATTGAACACCTTCAAGAGTAAATTGGATGCTTATCTTGCTGGGATCCTATGACCCCAAGTGGCTTCCTGCCCTTCGGGCGGGGGGCTGGACTCGATGATCTTCCGAGGCCCCTTCCAGCCCTAATGTCTTTGAAATCTATGAAAGACTTGAGCAGTTTTCTATGTAAAAATGGCCACGGCGACAGAGGAACAGGATACCCCTTGGGACTGATAACAGATCACAGGTAGCTTGTTACAGGTGCCTGGTTTATACCCAGCACATGTTGTAAAGGAGTGAAGAGTTACAATCTCACAGAAGTTTTGTGGCCTCCGTTCAAGCTGGACACCACAGTAATAGGCACAACAGGCAAGAACTTGAACAAAATAATTGACAGCGGACATTTGCTGACATCAGAAAACAGCAACTAATATCCTTATTGCAGCCTCAGCAGACTTATTTTGTTCTATATATGTCCTATAGACTTAACCATCCTTGTATACATCCATGTACCTTCCAACAGCACACCAGACACTGCTACCAACTCTCAGTCTCTCCAGAAAGAGATTTTGTGAGAAGTGCCGGGTTTCATGACGGTGTGTTTTCAGGGATTTTGTTAACGTACATACTCTTCTGTGTGCATGTTGTGTTGAAGAAGGACAATGTGCACTTTGAGCAGAAGGGGGTGAGACTTGCTACTGTTTCCTGTGAGAGTTTGTGCCAAACTTGAGGGAGCCTGTCTCCTGAGCAGGTAAGCTTTACCCTTGTGGCAGCAAGTTTCACTGTGCCTAATGAGTATAGAGTTGGTGACCACAGTCTTCATTCCAGAACCTTAGGGGATCTTTTAGATCCAGTATATCCAGACTACTGAGCACCTTAAATGTAAAGGATTTGCACCCTGAATTTAAATCAGTGTTTTGCGAGGAGCCAGTGTAAAAAGCTGTACCTGCTGAGGATATTTCTACAGGCATTCTGTATTAATTGGGTTTTTCATGGCCTGATGGCTTCATGCCCAAAAAACTATCCTCATGTTATCTCAAAAAGTGACCATTTAGATTATAAACGAGGAATACACACAAGCAGCACAAACGGGTTGCTCAAGAACCCCCTAGATAGACCTACAAACATATTCTCTTTTCCTCTTGCATATCCCTCTAAAATTCAACCTCTACTGTGATACCTACCCAGACTTACTAGTTGATAATGGCCAAGCAAATAGCAAGATAAAATTTCTGCTTAATCTCCTACAATTTACTCACTTTGTTATCGGGTCCTTCTTATGATCCATCTGAAATGCCTGTTACATTTTGTGATAATGTTAATTATGAGCTCTTTGTGATAGGTGCTGCCTTTCACTGAGTGCCCATACAGCACAGATCCATGACGCATCTCTAGCCATTACTGCAATACAGCCATCCCCAGTTACTAACATTATCCATGTGTATTTTCTGTGAAGAAAGGGCTATGTTCTCCAAGACGCAATAGGTGGGTGCCCGATATGCACCACACACAGGCACAATTTAAGGAGAGAGAAAAAGAAACAGAACAAAAAACTTACTTCATAGTACCATTGAGAGACTGGCAAGTTGTGAGTGATGGCAAGCCAATTTCTATGTACTTCAAAATCTGTGGAATGACTGTAAAGAACATTTGCATTAATTGTCTTTAAATCCACACTAGCCAATACAACATTTTCCAAAACATTTCATCATTTAAAGAAAAGAATAAAGAAACATCACTTTGTATTGGTAGAACAGCTGCCTTGTCACTACAGCTTTGATGCAGCTTGCAGAAATGAGTCCAAAAGAAGCAGGCGGAGTAGTAACAAGACACCACGAGTCACAGCTTGGTTTCTAAAATACTTTAGAGAAGGAGCACTAAAATCCAGTTATAGTTCAGTTTTTCTTGACAACAAGAGTCTTTTTTTTTAGAATGCCTGCTACTGAGAGGCTAAAAGTAAAGAATCAAATTATGCTACCAAATACCTTGAAAAACATAGAAATTTAAAAAAACAAATTAACTACATGGAAAGACTCATTGCAGCCAATATTCTTATTGTACAGGAAACCTGAAAATGAGAACACATCTCACTGGGAAAAAAAGAGGACTCCTGTTACTCGGTAATGCAAAAACCATTAGCCAAGATATCGGAAGATACTTGTTAGATGTTCTGATCTGAAATGGCTTTCTGCCAAATTAAAGTTACATCATAAATATTCAGAAGTTTTGGTTACATTAAGGGTGGATTGTCTTAAGGTCTGAGTTCTATAATAACAGATCAATAAATATTTTAGTCCTTTGTTTGTGATAAAAAACTGTCTAGCAATGTATTTAAAACATAAAATGAACCATCCCAGCCTATAAGAGCAGAATCAAACAACGCATACATAAAAGAGAAAGGGAAAAAGCTTTAATGTACCTTAAAACCAAGGCTAAGCATCACCAGGGATCCTGGTTTTCTCCGATTTAAAAAAGTGCCCAGGTTTCGGTTAAAAAAGTAACCCCAAATCCACATTTTGTGATTTTAAAATAAAACACCTACACACATACAAGCACGCAATTAAAAAATATAAATATTTAAAGATATATATATAGTGGAACTCATGGACCTCCTACATCTAAAAAGAGAGGCGTATAGTGGATGGAGGACAGGAAACATCACTAAGGAGGAATATTCTGTACTGGTCTGCACCTGCAGGGAGCAAACTAGAAAAGCCAAGGCTGCAACTCAACTCCATCTGGCTGCACGAATCAAGGACAATAAAAAGTCCTTCTTTAGATATGTGGGAAGTCAAAAGAAAAACAAGGGCAACATTGGACCCCTGCTAAATCAGCAGGGGCAGCTGACTACCAACACTCAGGAAAAAGCCAAATTTGCTTAATGATTACTTTGCGTCAGTTTTTCACCAGCCCAAAGGGACCCTGATGTGGGATGACCGGGGTGAAGATGAATATATGCCCACCCCCATAAATCAGCTGGTCCGGATAGGTTGCACCCAAGAGTGTTAAAGGAACTGGCAGACATCATAGTGAAGCCACTGGCAAGGATATTCGAGCACTCGTGGTGCTTGGGCAAAGTACCTGAAGATTGGAAGAAGGCCAGTGTGGTGCCCATGTTCAAGAAAGGGAGGAAAGAAGACCTGGGAAACTACAGGCCAATCAGTTTGACCTCAATTCCTGGGAAGATTTTGGAAAAAATTATTAAAGAAACGATTCTTGACAGGCTAAGAGAAGGCAGTGTCCTGAGGGACAGCCAGCACGGGTTTGTTGCGGGTAGGCCTTGCTTAATGCAACCTCTCACTATTCTATTATTTCCTATGGGGAAAGTCATCCCAACTTACACAAAATTCCCCCGGAACACAATACTTGCATAAATCAGGGTTCTACTGTACTTTTTAATGTCTTCATAAGTGTCAAAAGTGGACTGGCCAAGTTCGCTGACAACACCAAACTTTGCGGAAGAGTCTCCACACTTAAGGATAGGCTGGTGATCCAGGCCAACCTCAATAGGCTTGCAAGGTGGGCAGATGAAAACCTGATGGCATTCAATACAGAGAAATGCAAGGTGCTCCACCTTGGGAATAAAAACCCACATCACACTTATAGGCTCGGCAATGCTACACTTGCTAGCACCATGAACAAAAGAGACTTGGGGGTCATGACTGACCACAAGATGAACATGAGCCACCAATGCGATACCGCAGCTGGCAAAGCGAACAAAACTCTGGCTTGCATCTTGAGTAAGACAAGACCCAGGATGTCATCCTCCTGCTGTACTTGGCCTTGGTGAGGCCACAGCTGGAGTACTGCATCCAATTCTGGGCTCCACAGTTTAGGAAGGATGTGGAGAAGCTTGAAAGAGTCCAGAGAAGATCCATGCACATAATCAGACAGCATGAGAACAGGCCTTATGAAGACAGGCTGCAAGCTATGGGACTCTTCAGCCTGGAAAAGTGCAGGCTCACGGGTGACTTGGTGGCAGCCTATAAGTACATAAGGGGTGTGCATCAGGATCTGGGGAAACATTTGTTCACCAGAGCACCCCAGGGGATGGTCACAAACTCCTCCAAGACCGTTTTAGGCGGGACATAAGGAAAAACTGCTTTACTGTCCGAGCCCCCAAGGCGTGAAACAAACTCCCCCCAGAGGTGGCGCAAGCACCTACTCTGGACACTTTCAAGAAACATTTGGACATTTACCTTGCTGGGATCCTTTGACCCAGCTGACTTCCTGCCCCTGGGGCAGAGGGCTGGACCTGATGAACTTCCGAGGTCCCTTCCAGCCCTAATGCCTATGAAATCTATGAATCTATGAAATCACAGAAAAATGTGGATCTGAGGTAATTTTTTTTAAATAAAAAAATGGGGACTTTTTAAAATCAGAGAAAACCAGGATCCTGGGCATTACACAGTATTAATACAGAGCTACTACTACAAATAGATTAATAGATTGTTATGGGCTGGAAGGAACCTTGCAGATCATTGGGTCCAGCCCCCCAGCTCTAGGCGGGAAGACGTCTCCACACTTAAGGATAGACTGTCCAAGCTCCTCTTGAAAACCTCCAGGGTAGGTGACTTCACCACCTCTGGAGGGAGTTTATTCCCAGCCTTGTGGGCTTGGACAGTAAAGAAGTTTTGAATACTTGCATAGACTTGTTTAGCAACTGAAAGCATTCAAACTTCATAATTTTAATAACAAATCTTAGGTGGAAATTTCACGAGTGCCAAAATGAACCTGAAACACAAAGTCCATTGTTTTCCTAACGGTTTACATGTTTTTGGGAAGCAGAGGTAGAGAAAAAAAAATTACACTAAATTTCTAAAGTAAATGTATGCTTTGAGTGCAGAACTATTGTTACTTAAAAAAGTAAATCAACTTGCACGAAGCCTCTATCTTACTGTGAAAGTTTTATGCAAACTATTTATTTCAAAAGCTAATACTTAAGTGGCTGTAAGGGTTTTACGCAAGACTGACTATGCTGCTTTCCTCAAAGAGCAAGAATCATACTTTGCCCATCTGGAACACATCAAACTTGAAATTTGGAGGGGGTCTGAACAGCAATTAGCCTGTTTCAGGCCATTTTTAAAGTCCCCTTCAGAATGAGCCCATTAATATTCTCTGTCCCATTCAACACTGCTTTTATTACAAGTTCAAATTTAACCCCCACCAGAATAAATATGGAAGAGAGATTCTCACTTATTTGTCTCAGAAATGATAAATTATGAACTTCAGGTTCCAGGAAAAAAAACCCACCCCAAACACTCCCACACCATTACACCCCACACTGCACTTCTAGTCCTTAAACTGCCTCTCCCCTCAGGTTTGGGACTCTGGGAAGAGTCAGAGCTGTCTACGCGACAAAATGCTGCAATGCGTGTAGTCCATTATATGCAAATTTGGCATCATTTTTATGGGTAAAAAGGCCAATCAAAGCGTAACACAGAATATTCGTATCATAGAAACGTGCACTTTGGGGAGAAATGGAACAGATCTGTAACCCACTGGCTGGCCCAAATACTGTCCTCAGCCACAGAAGGAAGAGAGTGGGGAGGTGACATAAGCACGGACTGGCAAACGCTGCTGCACTGAGTGAATCATTTATGAATCACGGGGCTGAAAGGGGCCTGGAGGCTCATTCACCACAGGGATGCCAAAAATACCTAGGGGGTGCCAGAAATACTGTTGATAAAACAAATCAAGCCCATGGAGTGCTAGGATCTGGCCCAGGGGCCTCAGACCAATCCCCCATAATGCACATGGAGCTGGTCACGCATGCATCATATGGAGCACCCCAGCCACATGCCTCCAGAGTGGAAGGAGAAATGTAACAAAATCCTCCAACAAGGGGAATCTTCACTTTCAAAATGGTAACAAATGCAGTTTTGCACATACACCATCAAAATCCTGGGGGTCTCGTTTTACTCAAAGTCCTGCTGTATTCGTGCAATTACGGTACCGAGGACAATCTGACAGCTCAGCAGCCATCACGCATGCGCACACCGCCACCCCGGCTGTACCCTGCTGCGCATGCGCGCCAGACGCGGGCGGCACTGCCCCCTCCCCACGCAGCAGGCAGGGAAGCGAGGGGCCGCCAGAGCCGCCGGCTCGGGTCCCTTACTAGGTTGGGATGAGGAGACATTTGAGGAGGGAAACCCCGAGCGCCAGAGCCGGGAACCAGCCGCCGCTTCCGCCTCCTGCCGCCGCCACCGCCATGTCACACCCGCCCTGACAGAACCGCTGAGGCGCCACTGCGCATGCGCAGACGGGAAGCGGCGAGCCCGCCGGGACCGTTCGAAAGGCGGCGGTCGCAGGACGCATGCGCTCGCCTGTACCGCAGGGCGCATGCCCTAACCTCCCCTCGCCAATACGAAGCACTCCCCTATGTCACTGCGCATGCGCCTACTTTTCTCCGTTAACGGGCTCTAGTCTCTCTCCCCCCCCCCCGGTAGGGTTTACTGCGCATACACCACCCCTCCGGGAGGATTCACTGCGCATGCGCCAGCTTCACCGCCGCCTCCAAGCGGTCCCCGGAGGGTTTAGTGCGCGTGCGTTAGGTCGCTGCCCCGCTTCCCTCCTCGGGAGGGTTCTTTGCGCATGCGCCACCTGGACAAGCTGGGATGGTCCGCTTGCTCAGAATCTGCGACTGTGCTGGGATTTTCACTGTGAAGACAGCTGTTAAAGGATGAGAGTTGATGTTGATTTGGAGAACTGTTATGTAAAGTGATGTAAACTGTTTTCTTTTTAATAGGGGGGGAGAGGTTTTGATTTTAATTAAAAAAAAATTCACTGCCAACCAGTTCGGCTCATCCGTGTCCTGCAGAACATGGGGACTGGGGAAGGGCCAGTGGTGGAGCTCAAAAGGCAGCTGGATTTCCCTCCAGATTAGCACTCAGCGTGGCAGAACTGGCATTAAAGGCACTGGTTACAGGCAGGAGGGTCACTGGGTTGCTTTTCCCCTGGCCTGCTGAGTGAGCATAATGGTTGGGGGCTAAATCCCACACAGCTCTGCTCACAAGTGCTGGTTCTCTGGGTCTGAATAGGCAGGGAGCACACTGCAAGATGCAGTCTTAATTGTTCATACTTCCAAGGCACTCCTTTCACATCCAGCCTGTCTAGGCTACACAACTGCTGCACCTGTTAAGCCTCACCGCTTAGTGGCTGCAATCCTCTCGCAGCTCATCAACTACATCACAGTATTTGGGCTGCACATGGCAAAGGAAGGCGGCTGTGGAAGTGTCCTCTTCCAGACTCACACTTTTAGACTTCTGGGGTTTTTTCTTTCTCTTTTTTCTCCTTTCTTTGTCTCAGTCTTCTCACCTGTCTGTCAATCTGGTTGCCCCAGGTTATGGCGTATGTGATCTTTGTCAGGTAAGAAGGTGTAGACCTAGCCTCTACTGTTTTGAGCTCTGGCCTCCTGACCTGGGGGCAGGGGCTCGAGTCCAGGTCAAGGTGTGATGCTTTTCAAATTGGTTGGTCAGCATCAAATAACACCTGCCCCTGATGGGATCTAGAAGGTGAGGTCAGGAGGGCTATTTAAGGGAGAGGCTCTCCAGGAAGAAAGGGAGGCATAATTTCCTAGTAGCTAGGGTCAGGAGGGACCTGAACAGATCATCTCGCCTGACCCCCTGCCACAGGCAGGAATGGATGCTGGGTTCACAAGACCCCAGACAAGTGATCATCCAACCTCCTCTTGAATTTGCCCAAGGTAGGGGCGAGGACCACTTCCCTGGGAAGTTGGTTCCAGAATTTGGCCACCCTAACTAAAATCTTGCCTTCTGATCTCTAACCTAAACCTATTCTCCATCAGCTTATGACAATTGTTCCTTGTCACCCCAGGTGGTGCTGGGGAGAAAAGGGCTCTGCCTATTTGCTGTTGATCCCCCCTGATGAGCTTAGGCAGCCACCAGGTCCCCCCTCAGCCTCCTTTTGCTGAGGCTGAACAGGCTCAGGTCCCTCAGTCTCTCCTCATAGGGCCTGTCCTGCTGCCCTCTCACCAAGCGGGTGGCCTCCTCTGAACCCTCTCCAGGCTGGTCATATCCCTTTTGAAGTGCGGCGCCCAGTACTGGATGCAGTACTCCAACTGCAGGCTGACCAAAGTCGCATAGAGGGGGAGCATCACCTCTCTGGACCGGCTTGAGATGCACCTTTGGATGCATGACAAGGTATGGCTGGCCTTGCTGGCTGCGGTCTGGCATTGGCAGCTCATGTTCGTCTTTGAGTCAACAATGACTCCGAGATCCCTTTCTGCCTCTGTGCTTTCAAGAAGGGAACTCCCCAGTCTGTGTGCTGTGGATGCCTTCTCCCAAGGTGCAGTACCCTGCATTTGTCTGTGTTGAACCTCATCCTATTCTCATCTGCCCACCTTTGTAGTCTGTCTAAATCTAGTTGCAGCCTCTCTTTCCCTTCAGGTGTGTCCACCTCGCCCCACATCTTAGTGTCATCAGTAAATTTGGACAGCGTGATTTCCACCCCCTCGTCCAAGTCACTGATGAAGATGTTAAACCGCTGGTGAAGATGTTAAACAGTGCGGGCCTGAGGACCGAGCCCTGGGGGACCCCACTGCTCACATCTTGCCAGTTTGAGTACAACCTGTCCACCACTACTCTCTGGGTGTGCCCCATCAGCCAATTTTTTACCCATCCAACTGTGCAGGCATCAATGCCACAGTTGCTTAATTTATTGATGAGGATGGGGTGAGAGACAGTATCAAAGGCCTTCTTAAAGTCTAGAAAGACTACGT
The DNA here is from genome assembly GCF_030867095.1 of Alligator mississippiensis. Classification (NCBI taxonomy): domain Eukaryota; kingdom Metazoa; phylum Chordata; order Crocodylia; family Alligatoridae; genus Alligator; species Alligator mississippiensis. Next base: position 465,090,537 of record NC_081824.1, on the reverse strand, counting down.
CCATGGTGACACCATCATCCAAGGATTTAGTTACTTGGTCATAAAAGGCAATCAGGTTGGTCAGGCAGGACCTGCCTTTGATGAACCCATGCTGATTGCCCCTGAGCATGATCTCCCCTGCCGGCCCCCACAGATGTGCTCCTTGATTCTCTCCAAGATCTTCCCGAGCACTGAGGCAAGGCTTACAGGCCTATAGTTGCTTGGGTCCTCCTTCCTCCCCTTCTTGAAAATTGGGACCACATTAGCCAGTTTCCAATCCCCTGGCACCTGGCCAGATGGCCACAAATGCTCATACAGCCAGGCCAAGGGCTGCGCGATGACCCCTGCCAGCTCCCTCAACACCCTTGGGTGGAGGGCATCTGGACCTGCAGATTTAAAAATGTCTAGCCCTCCCAGAAGATCCCTAACTACATCTGCACTGACTGAAGGCTTGATAGATCTATCTCCAAGATTGTTCCTACCACTGGTAGGTGGGATATCCCGGTCCCCGTTCAAGAAAACAAAGGCAAAGAAACTGTTAAAAATATCAGCTTTCTTGTCTGGCGTGGCCACCAGATTACCATTTGTGTCTTGCAGGGGCCCTACATTACCTGGTGCCCTCTTCTTGCTCCCAATGTACTTGAAAAGGGACTTTTTGTTGTCCTTAATTCTGGACGCTAACCTGAGCTCCATCTCTGCCTTGGCCTTCCTAATAGCCCTCCTACACTCCTGGGCCAAGGAGGAGTACCCCTCGGTGATAGCTTCTCCCTTCCACTGGTTGTACGCCCCTTTTAGTCCTCAGGCATTGCTGAATGCCCTTGCTGAGCCAAGGGGGTTTCTGAGCACTCTTACCTGCCTTGCTTCTCTCAGGGACTGTTATCCTTTGGGCCTGGAGGATCGCCCCCTTAAGGTACAACCATCCCTCATAGACTCCCATCTCCTCCACCTTCTGGGCCCTCAGTGCCTCCCCCACTAGTCTCCTAAGCTCATTGAAGTTGGCCCTTCTGAAGTCAAGGGCTTTAGCCTTGGTGTGAGCCCTAGATGCCTTGCGTTGTATAATGAAATCCAGCAGGTGATGATTGCTATTGCCCAGGTGGTCAAGGACCTGCAGTCCCCTCACCAGGTCATCCCCTGTGGCCAGGACCAGGTCCAGCAAGGCGTTGCCCCTAGTGGGGCTGTGCACTTCCTGGATAAGGTGAAGGTCCTGTAATACAGCCAGGGACCTACGTGAGCGGTCAGACCTGGCTGTCTGCTCCTCCCAGCAAATGTTGGGACTTTTACGCAGCAACTTGAACCTCTGCAGCTCTCTCTCTTCCAGGAGGCTGAAGTGAGTAAATGACCAGAAACCTAACTAGAAAGGTAGCTTACAGCCATTTAAAAGTGTATTAAATGGCTATCAGGCTGATTCGGTTTGCTCAGGGTTATTTTGATACTTCTCTGACTCGTACCTCTCCCAAAGCCTTCCCTCTACCCATTAAAGCTATCCATTGACAAGCCTTGTGGTACATGCTTGAGAGGGATTGAGCATGTCTTTTTGCTCCCTTTGCTCGGCTGACTAAGGGAGGCTACTTTCTATGCTTCAGGCTTATAGAAACATCCCAAGGTCTACAGGGCCTGTGAATCCCGGGCAGCACAGGGCCCAGACAGACCTGAGACCAGGTGGTGGCGGCAGTTACCCCAGGCTTACGGGTGTGCTCCAGGAAGGGGGGTCGGCCGGTCATAGGTGCCCCAGGGGAGATGCTTGGAGCTTGGTAGTTGGTCGGGGGCAGTGAGGTGGGTGGTTCAGCACAGGAGTGCCCCTTATTGGCCTGCTACACGGGCAATGCTCTTCCCTCAATCAGCACTGAACCAAAGCCCCAGAAGGTCTTTTGCTGTTGGTTTAAGAGTGAAATATATGGCCAGAACTGCTTGTACCTGTAGTGACTTCTGGGGTAATTCCCAAGTCAAAGCAGGGCGCTGCAGAGGAGAGCTGGATGCAGCTGCATTGGTTTTGTGGTTTCCTCTCATCCTGAAGAAACTGCTCTGGACTATCCTGCACCAGTTCGGCTCCAGCTGGACCTGATTTCCAATAAGGGCAGCTAAGGGCCAAGGGCTGCCATGTGTAGTTGTGAAGCATTTGTAGAGGTATTGCAGATTCAAGTTCATTACCTGAAGAACTGCTGACTCTTATGCCAAGACTTGCTTAGGAGGGTGATACTATGTGTGCTGTCTTGTGAGCAACTTTGTAGCAAGGACTTCTTGTCTTATTATGTGTTTTGGAAACAGCATGTGGGTGCTGCATTAATATAATTAATAATTATAACTGCTTTTTTCCCTGTAAGGCAACATCTCCACATTAACATTATGTGGCTCCTTGTTCAAATTCTGGAACTATGAAGAAGCTTTAGTTAAACAGCTGTAACGTCGCATCTTTATAGAAGTTTCCACTAAAGAACTAAGCTGTTCAAATAATAATTGGTCTAAGCTTAAATAGACCAACGCAGCCAACATGGCCTGGTTATTGTTTAAGGTGGCTGGTAGTTCACCTTCATGCACAATGCTCTCAATGGGTATGCATGCTGTTCTTGGTAGGGATCTGCAGTTCCTGGTGTAGCTCTTGGCAACAGTGAATTCCGGATGACAGTGCTGCGATCATGTATTTTATAAAGTTCTAGAGAGAAACAAGCTATCATTGCAGAAAACAACATTGCATTCTGTTCAGCAAACAAACTGATGGCCAGCACAGTGTTTAGTGCATCAGTCATCATATATTATCACCTTGTTTTTAAAGCACACTTTAATTGTGTCGTTTGGAAGAGATACAGTTGAAGACTAAACAGTAGAAAACAAAAGTAAAAGTCCTACAAGACTTGTGTAAGGGGTAGAGGAAACTTAAGAAAAGACAGTGTTTTATCTAGTCAAACATAGTTATCACAGCAAATGCAGAACCAAATTCTGACCAAATGGAAAATCCTACAGCCAGCAGTAAGAAAATAAGGAGGGAATATTTTCCATCCATGGCTCTTGGTTTTCTCCAGAATATACAGGGAGGCAGGCCACTCGCTCCTCAGACTCTCCACATTAGAGGCCTTCCCTGTAAGGTTAAGTCTGCATGTTTATGCTCATATGCACTCTTGGTATGGTAGGTAGAGTCCTGTCTAGAATAATTAATGCAGAGGACTTTGGCTGGAAAGGGATACATATGAACACTGCTTTTGCACTGTACGCGTTTGGCCATTTTTGTGGGTGGCTCTGCATTTGGCCTGCTGTATTAGGAAAGTTACATGTTTTAAAACAAACAAGTAGCATTTTCTACACATTAAGTTTAATGGAATCTGTAAAAGCAACAATCACTTTCATAGCTTCTCCTTTGTCTGGGAAGCATCAGTGCATGAAAAGATCCTGGGTTTAGTTTACAAAACACTATTAGTAGCAGAGTCCTTACAGCTTAGGCCAAAGGTAAAACCTTTCACCCTCTTTAAACCTAATACATACCCATCTTTCTGGTAGCATGAGAATAAATCTGATTAACCACAGGTGCTTATTGCTATTGAATTCAAGCAAGCAGCAGTTCCTGTTCACTTATCAAGGCAGAGGAGTACAAGCAGCTGACACTCTGCATACATTTGATACACATTCATGTGCAAATCAGGCATTGCTTTCTGGCTACTGTCAAATTACCAGCACAAGTCATAATGTCATGAAATTACTAGCACAAATCATAGGTGTCAGACCCCTCATCTGGAGCAGAATCTTCCTTAACCTTATCAGTTTTCCTAGCATTTTCTCTAAGCTACTTCTGAACACATCCAGGCCAGTTATCCCTCTTCCTCCTTAAGATGAGTCCTCACATTTGCACTTCACCTCTAACTTGATACCATGCCTGCTCATTTCACTACTATCATAGGCAGTAGCAACCCCCACCCTTACCTTCTGCTAACACCCATCAATCCCCCCAGTTATACAAATTAAGTTCCCTCAGCAACTCTTCATGTATCATTTCCATTCCTGGAGATTTTCAAGGGCAGGTTGGACAGGCACTGGGCTGGGACGGCTTGGTCAGGGACAAACCTTCCTTGAACAGAGGGCTGGACCAGATAAACTCCTGAGGTCCCTTCCGACCCTACTTTCCCATGGTCTCCCCTTTAATTTAATCATCTCAGAACTGCATCTACCTGCCAGTTTAATGATCCCAGTGGCATGTGCAGAACTCGAAGAGTGGTCTTTTCTAGGCTGTAATAAGCTGCTGTATAATAACCTTTTCCATGTGGAAGATCCCTCTGGACTGAATGTACACCCCTGTTTAGCGATAGCACTGTGTCATTAGTTCACACCCTATTTCCTGTTTAGCCTGACTCTGGTGCTTTTCTGTCCTAACGGTCTCCCTTTGTGGGGGTCTCTCGGCACTTTACTATGGTACATAAGTATGACTTATCCCCACACTGCAGATGGAGGAACTGAGGTGCACAGCCTGTGACACACAGATTATATCTGTGTGTAACTTGCCCCACTTTAGAGTAGCCACCTCAAGCGTGGTGTGCTGTTTCAGACGGGCCACTTCCTAAACCAGAAGCAAGCTAGCTGTGTCTGCCTAGTGCAACAGTTTGAGCTAATGAGCGTGGCAACAGGTTGATGCTGTCCCTCGGCAGTGCTAATTAGCTTGCTCAAAGTGCTCCACGCGTGTGACCACGCTGCTGGTTCAGGAGCAGCCTGCCTGCAGCCAACCTGCGAGCATGAGGACACCGCTCTGGAGCATGGTATTAGCACCCGGACCTAGTCATGGTGAGTCAGCAGGGGATTCAAGAACAGAACTGAGGCATGTGATTCTCTAAGCCAGGGCCATGGTGAGCTCTTCTATCACAAGTGAATAGTGTTTTACATCCACTTTGCATACGGGCCAGGGACATTAGGTTCACAGCAGTGAGGGGTCAGGCTCAGGTTTACCCAGGTTTTCTGGATGAATTTCACTATTCCAGTGAGGGATCCGGTTTTCACGAATGATGTAAATTAGTAAAATCTGCTGATATAAAGTTGCTTTATACTGTTATAACCTATTCTCCTAAATAAGAGAATAGGAGTTACAGTTACAAGTTATACCAGTGTAACTGGCAGATACAAGCTTTCTGGTATTAACTATACCAGGATAATCAAAGAGGTATATGTGTGAACAAGGCCTTTCTTCACTAGACCAATACTGGTCTCATCTCATTTCCATTCTAAGTTTCTAGCCTTACCAGCTCATTTTGATCCTCTTTTAAGTGCAGCTTTGACAAGAAAGAGATTTTCCCCGTAGACAGCTCTCACCGCTAGATCTTACCATTTAAAGAGGTTAATACTTAGAATTCCTAAATCCATGGGTTTTGCAAACACTAATTAATTAAGCTTTGTAACTCATTGAGGAGGCCCGTAACATTTCCCTCTCTGCTTTATAGGGGAAATCATAATGGCAAAGTGGCTGTGTGACTTATCCAAGGCCACAGAGAAAATCACATCAAAGATTAGACTCCAATCTTCTACTCTTTGAAGAGCTGGCTACAGGTTAATGCTCTTTCAAGACAACCTTATCACTAGGGATCCTGGTTTTCTCCGATTTAAAAAAATCCCCAATTTTCGGTTAAAAAAAAGAAACCCCAAATCCACATTTTTCTGTGATTAAAATGAACCACTAATATATATCAAATATATATATAGTGCAATTTACTAGTGCAAGCAATACTTGAACCACTAATATATATATATCGAATATATATTAGTGGTGTTTCATTTAAAATCACAGAAAAATGTGGATTCGGGGGTAATTTTTTTAAAACCAAAAATTGGGGATTTTTTTAAATCAGGAAAACCAGGATCCCTGCTTATCACAGGCCTATCCCTTTCCTCTTAGAGGAGGTGGAGTTCTCTTCTACAACTATTCTTTCTCTTCGCTGCTTTTTTTGAGACACACTGCAAAGGAAGCTCCTTTTCACTGTCTACATACAGTCTCTAAAAGGATGGAGGAACGTTAACAGCTGTAGTGTCATTAGTACCATTTATACCATCTGAATGATGCAAAGTCACCAGCTTGTCATCTAACCTGGGTGCTGCCCTGATCTGCAGTGCTGACCTGTGATGGAGGTTGAGGTGTACAGCTACTACCTTTTCCAGCTCCTGTGGCTGGTGTTCATCTATACAGCAGTGTTCCTGGTGCCTGCCGTCTCACTGCTACACATTTAAATAGGCTTATACCAATGTTGATTTCTTTTGCTGAAACAGAATCGAGGACATATCAGGCCAGACTTCACCAGAGCTAGCTTGGAATCTGCCCTACTGCCTTGAGCCCTATTGAATTAAAAAAGTACAGGAAAGCCAAGGACTATTGTTGACTATTCCTTTGCTCTTAACATATAAAAATGCCTGCTAGAGAAGTTGTAAATTGACATCTGTGCTCAGGGGCTAGCATAGAGTTCCAACATAAAGTTCCAGTGTACCCTTAAGGACTCCAATAGTACTAAATCTAAGGTAACCTTGTCTGCTTATTTGCTTTAAGGCACATGATGTGACATTATCCAAATAATCTAACACACATTAATATCCATCTTATATACAAATGAATCCTATGAACTAGATTCACACAAAAACTGCCTTGCTTCCTCACTGACATGTACTGACATACTTTGAAGTGGAACGTGGCTGCTGTTTAACTGTACATAGCAATACTACAGTTTAGGTTCAGGAGTGAAAAACACTTCCCAATCCAGCTGAAACTGCAAGATAACTTTTAAATTGGAAGGACTCAATTACTCAAGTTTGGAATCAGGCCAAAACTTGCAGATTAAAATCCTCTTAATGTTGTGAAAGCTGCCAAGTGATTTTTAACGGCTGGGTCAGGGCCTCTGTTTTACATCCATGCAAAAGACAGAACCTCTAGCAGCATGGTGTCAGCCGTATCATACTGGGGTGTTAGTTCACTGCTGACTCAAAACAGGCTGTAATACATATGAAGTCACAAGCAGCACTTGCTGCAACATCTAGTTGTTAGCAGTGACACAGGGAGACGTTGCCTGGTTTGTAATCTCTACAGTAAATGCGGAGAGGAGAGCAAGAGGTGCGTGGATCTCCGTGGTTTTAATAACAGCAACCAGACACAGCTCCTGCACAACGTTCTGCTGGGGACTTCAGTCCTCTTTTAGGACTGGGATGAGTCTTGGCTTGACAGGAAAGTACAGGCCTGTTTAAAAAAAAAAACATCTGGAGGAAATAAGAGTACCAAGCATGAAAGCTGGTTATGGGGTGCCCTCTGGACCAGAGCATCTTCTTTTCTCATGACAGACAATGGGAGATTTTCTAGAGTTTAGTAGTGCAAGCAATACTTGAGTTAAAACCTGCTTTGAGAGCCCACTGCCAGACTCAGATGCTTGCAAGGGCAACAGATATGAGCTACCACCTTGGGGAACTACCAGCTGATTGCAAACTGCATGAAAAGTTATAGTGTGAGCAAGGAGAACACAAAACACCAGCAGACTCTCCATATGCCTGAAGAAGTGTGTTTGTGCCCAAAAGCTTGCAAAGAACAATTTTTCCTGTTATTTCGTTGGTCTAATAAAAGAGATCACATTTACCCAAAGAACCTTGCCTGCCATACTGTGAACAAGGTCTTTAGCAGCAGCATTTGGCTGTTTCCAGCCATAGCTCTTCACTGCCCTGCATCTTGTGCAGTCATTTACCTCGGAGCCAAGGAAGCCCAAAATGTTTCTGTTCTGGCTTGGTAGCATGTGGTCCAAAGTGCAGGACTAAGAGAGAATCGGGTCTTTATGGAAGAAAAGTAACTAGAAAAATTGAATGTAGATCCTTCTAGAAAGGACCAGATCTATTCCAAAAGGCAACCCATGTTTAAGCACAGCCCTTTTTAATATACTACATGTCTCCACCAAGCAAATGGACCCAGACAGAACTGATGAGGCACAGGCAGTATTGCCAAATCTCAAGATTTTTGGCGTTGTTCTTTTGAAGTCTGTGCTTTGGGAATGTGAAAAAACTTAGCTCTCTTATATGTATATATATACAAATATAAAAGAAAGAGCTAAGTTTTTCACATCTCCGGAGCACAGATTTTAAGAACAACGTGAAAAATCACGCGGGTTGGCAATACTGCACAGGTAAAAGTGGCTCAAGCATATTTAGAATGTTTTGGGGGGGCTGCCGTTCTCCATCTTCTTAATTACTGCTGAAATAAACTATGTCTTTCTCCACAGATGGCATTGCAGGAGAGACTATATCTATTCACCTTTAATGCAGTTACGACTTCTGCTATTCTGAATCCTTGCTGCTTTTCTCAAGCAAAGGGGTCACCACCTCAAATGGGCACTCATAGTGGGGTGAGGAAAATCTACTGTCTATCAAGCTCCACCCAGAACTGAGGGCACAAGCCAACTGGAAGAGGAGTCATTAACCTGGAAATAGGGTTGCTGTGAAAAGGTTTGGAGCAGCTGGTTTAAGAGTAGCTACAGCCAATTCAAACAAAACCCACATTCTCCTCAGTTCTCGGATCCCATTATTCCTCTTGCCATGGCATCATTTGTTACTTGTGATACAAATCTCTCAGTTTTCCTGGCAGAAGAATAGGGCTGAACGTTTACCGCAGGGGAAAGAAAATTAGCCAGCCCTGTGGGGAAAAGAAGTCTTTGGTTTAAGCACAGTGGACCCAATTCTGCTCTTCATGCTTTGCATAGCCACATACACCTGTGTAGGGGGTGTGTGGAGAGGGCAAGGAAGGGAGGAGGAGATCAGAAACCTATATCCTGCTAGTCTCATTGCATTTGATACCCACCTTGCACTCATACAAAAGATGACACAACATGCAAGGCAGTGCAACATCAAGTCAGTGTTAGCCTGCAGCTCTAGAGTGCCATTGCACTGGATGGTTTCGGGGTGGTTTGCAAACACTGAGTATTGAAGCCTCACAGCTTCCTTACAAGATAGGCTGAGTACCATCATCCTTGTTTTCCGGTAGGAAAACTGAGGAAGAGAAAGATTAAGTGACCCGACCACAGTTACACAGCGAGTTAGAGGAGGCAGAAACAAGGACTTCTCAATACCCAGTCCTTGATTCAAGCCACCAGATGACATCCCTTTCATCCAAAACATGGACATTCTGAAAGGTCATGATGGTAAGTATATTAAAGGAAAAATCAACTCCCAGTTAGTGATTCTTAATCCAGATTAGCATAGTTTTGTATTAGGCTGTGTCCTGAAGTGGTTCTTATAAGGAAACACTTCACCTGTGTTGAGTTACCTCTGTGGTGTTAACATAATAATGGGCCCTTTCTACTTGTACCGAATTAATCGAATAATCTTATTATTCATGAAATCTGAGGCATGCGGGTGGGAGGAATCCACACAAAAGCCATCGCTCAGAGCTATTTTTAGCACCTCTTCAATAAATACCTGGAAACTATTAATTTGCTTATTAGCCGGCACCACCCAGAGTCTCTTTAAGTTCTGTCTAGTGTATTCCTCTTCTGGAAGACCTTCCACAGTTGCCACCCAATCCAGGGTCAAGTGATTGGGGTCTTGCAGGTAGCTGGATATCGAAGAGAGATTGCCATTGAAGCAGTAGTAAAGTTTGGAGCCAAGGAGCTTCAGGAACAGACATGATGTGCTAAAGATGTGGGCATTGAACACTTCCATGTTGGAGGATGACAGGCTGTAGATCTGGGGAGCTTCTCGCACGGTAAAATGAACCGTTTGTGTCCTCTGATCCAGGGTGATGTTGAGCATGGCATTCTTCTCAGCTTTGGACAGCTCCACCTCCTTCTCCTGCAAAGCCTCAATCAGCGGCTGGATCTGGTAAAAGTCTGCCTCCCGCCGAAGCAAGCCCATCTCCTGGTAGTCGTCTGGGAGGTCCAAGTGGGATGTTCTCAAGAAGTTCAGGATGTAACGGAAGACTTTGCCATCCCTGTCGATGAAGCAGTTGCCTTGGCTATCCTTCTTAGTCGGCATCTTCCCACTAAACATGGCTCCTAGCATGGAGTCTGGAAAACTAGTCAGCGTGGAAAGGGAAGTGGTGTAGAGTTTTCCTCCAACATTGAGTGTTATCGGGTCAGACATGATGGAAGAGTTGCAGTGCTGGGAATAACCCTAGGAAAAAAAATCCAATACTACACATTTAGGTGTTCTTGTTCGTCACTTTGGGTGAAAAACTTTAATTTATCAAATAGACATACTGCAGTTATTATAATGAAAACCAGAAATAGAAGTAGAAACCATAACAGAAATCAGTCCTCAGTTGATGTAATTCAGAGCAGCAGTCAGCTGAGACACAACTTCGACCAGCTGAGAATCTGGCCCTTAGCCTGAATATCTTTTGCTTGGTCTCATGTTCTTTTTCTTAGCTGTGTGCTGAGCTCAGCCCAATCAATGGCTCCCCTGCCTTGCTCTTCATATCTTTCAAACACACTTAAAAGGAATCTTTCACAATCAGCAGAAAACCCACATAGACCATCAGCGTCTGTTTACAGGGCACAAAGTAGCTCTTGCTGCAGTAAGTGTGGTCGTTCCATAGATGGCTGCCAAATGGCTCCCTTCAGAATAAACTGAAGTGCAGGCATTTCAGTGACTAGTTACAGAGCAAACAGGGGCATCATGTCCCCGTTATTGGATTGGTAGTCACATTCCCACGGATAAGGAGGACATAATCGTGTTACAGTCTGTAATATCAATTCTCTGCTAGCTACTAACAAACAGAGTAATAGTGCTTGGCGTGTCTTTCATCAAAGGACATCTGAGGCTCACCACATCCTAGAGAGACAGGCTATATTATAATACTCATTTCACAGTGGAGAAAATTAAAGATGAGAGAAGTTTTCAGATCCTGGGTGCCTAACGCAAGACACGGTGTACTTGATTTTGACTATCCCCTAAGCACCTGCAACTTCAATTGGCAACACCAGATACCGAGCACTTCCAAAAAAGGTCCCAAGTATCCCAAATTTAGCACTCTCATCAACAGACACACTTAAAAGATTGACCTAAGCAACTTCTCCAAGGTCACAGAGAAAAATAGCGAAAGAGCCCAGAAGAGAAACCAGTTCTCTTTACCAGCTATTGCCAAAGTCAAAAATAATATTCCTCCCCATATTTCCATTCCATTCATCTGTGGCAAGCAAATGTAATCAAATGGCTTAAAGCGAGAGAGAATTGTGGGACCACTATTGCACTCTTGGACATGACAGCTGGCAGGGCATAACTGAGGTTATGGAAGGAAAGATTAGGTGCAACCAGCTGCCCTGAAATGGACCCGGAACCCCAGGAGGACTTTCCCAGGGGGGCTGATACAGACTGGTCAACGTGGCGATGCCTGAACTGCAAGTGCACACAAACTGGAAGATCAAAACATGATCAAATGGGGCTACTCTAATGACATGAATACATGTGAGCGCGGTGAAGTGCAGACCATGGAGAACCTGCTCGTTTTGCCGACTCCTTGGTGAGACCTGTAGGAAGAAGGACTTCGCTGCAGCAACAGAAACAGCCATCGCTTGTGCAAGATTCTGGAAAAACATCTAGTTTATTGATGGGGACACAAGAAGAAAAAGATTAGCCTGTAACACAGATGCCACTGCACAGCAACAGTTGGAGGGGATCAGATCTGCTTGTGCATATCCTAGATCTTCAAGTCTCTGGAGTGCCAGGTTAGATGCCTATGCATATCTGGAGCTGAAGGACAACCTGCATATATTTTCTGTTGAGTAATAAGGGCATTGGAATATCTCTCTCTCACTCGCACACACCCTACAAACCCAAGAGCACCTGAAGACACATTCCTGTTATTAACCCTAAAAAGGCAAGTCCTGGGAAAAACCAGGTATAGGATAAAACTGTTATTTTCCAACATTACCCCAGTCTCCTCTGAAGAGTCAGTACATTCCACTGCTCATAGAGACTGAGAAGATGAATAAAATAGATCAACACACAGAGCTGACCTGGCCTGGTTCTGCCATTCAATCAACTGACATATGTTTTTCCCTAAGGGCTTATGATTGGGATGTAAAAAAACATGTTATGAATGAACATCAATGTCCATATGATCAGCCTCAACCAGATTTTGTTACCTGGATCGATCAGCAAAGAGAGATTCCCTGTGTCCCACTGCACAGAACCCAGAGAGAAGGGGCCCATTTGTTGTATGTGATCAATATGTTAGTGGCTCTCTTATGCTCTTTGCTGGTCCATTGAGTTGCTAAAGGGGAAAACATGATGGGTTTTGTTCAATTTGTGGGCTACAACCTTTTACTTTGGCATGACTGTCCAGAGTTATAATGTAAAGGCCCCATGGATGGTTCAGTAATAGCTTTTATAGCTCTTTAGCCCTCAGTCATTGCTTTTCATCCACCCCAGGTTTTAACCTAACAGCTCTTTGGTATCTTTGGATAAATGGGAGGGGCTAGGGAGTTTCTGTCCATTGACTCTGTTGGACACAAAAAATTCCCTATCCCTAACTGGCCCTTTTATTGCCAATCTCAGTAGTGAAGAGATATGGACTACAGAGACTAAATATGCTCAACTCTGAAGAAGGTCCCTTCCAAGCCCATGGTTATACTACATCGCAGAGCACAAATATAACCTACTTCTCAGGTGGGTCTTGGCCCACGCTGAGCTCTGTGTTCCTGTGGTTAGACTGTTCTGTTTGCTAGCTTCTGAAGCCAGCTCATTTAAAACAAGCCCAGGTATTTCTATGCTATATTACAGCACAAACGTACCTTGAGATATATTTGTTCTGCACATAAATATTTTATTCTGTCTTCCAGGAGCTATATGTATTTTACAGCCCTCCAAAGACTGTAAAAGTGACAATTCATAGATTCACAAATGCTAGGGTCAGAAGGGACCTCAACAGATCATTGAGTCCAATCCCCTGCCTGGGCAGGAAAGAGTGCTGGGGTCAGATGACCCCAGCCAGATGCCTATCCAGCCTTCTCTTGAAGACCCCCAAGGTGGGAAAGTGCACCACCTCCCTTGAAAGCCCATTCCAAATTTTGGTCACCCTTACTGTAAAGAAGTTTTTCCTGATATCTAGCCTAAATCTGCTCTCTCTCAGTTGCCCCCCAAATGGATAAAGATTGCAGATTGTTTCCCCTCTTGTTCTACAGACAGTTGTGGCTTATAAAGTGGGATTACATGCAATGAGCCAAGTTACTTAGACTCTAAGTGTGGGAGGGAATGGACGTGTGTGTGGGTATGGTGGGGCATGTGGGTGTACAGTGTGGGGGGTAGCGGGGTGTTGCGGGGGGGCTGTCCTTGGAGTTCCTGGAGCATATCAGTCCCTGCATGTGGTACCAACATCTGGAGCCAGCCCTACCCCATAGCATGCAGCTCCCGTGCTCCCACCTGAGTCCTCGGCTGCACACAGCAGCAGTGTGCAGGACCATCCCGACCTGGTCCCATGGCATGCAGCTCCCCACCTAAGTCCCCAGCCATATGTGGTGGCAGTGTGCAGGGCCAGCCCCACCCGGACCCATAACATGCAGCTCCCCACACTCCCATCCAGGTCCCTGGCTATATGGGGCGGCAGCACGTGGGGCCAGCCTGGCCTGGCCCCATAGCACTCCCACTCACGTCTCTGGCAGCACATGGTGGCAGGGTGCAGGGCCAGCCCCACCAAGCTCCATCCCGTGCAGCTCTTGCACTCCTGCCCGAGCCCTTGGCTACACATAGTGGCAGCGTGGTAGGCCAGCCTGGCTCCCCATGCTCCCGACCCACTTTCCCCCAACAGGAGTCCCTGGCCCCCAGCCCGATGGGGCCCTTACCTGAATTTCCACACTCCCAGGGAGTGAGGGCTGGGGAACAGCTATGGGGTAACTAAGCAAAAGCCCCTGCCAGGCAGAAGCTTCTTGTCTCCAGGATCCCCTCTCTTGGGGCTGGTGGCAGGTGAAGCCAGGCTGGGGTGAGGGATGGGTGTTTAACAGCCAGAGCCTCACCTGCATGGAGGCAATGGCTTTCATTGCCATTGCCGAGGGCCAGGGCCCGTGATAATTTTTTTGGCTTGTGGAGAGGCCCCATAAGCTGGATAGAATTGCCTGGCAGGTTGGATTCAGCCCACAGGCTGTATTTTGCCTGCCCCTGACTTTAACTGAGTTACTTAAAGCATTTCCCATCTTCACAATGTTCCTTGAACAGGACAGATCTCTTTGTCTGGCAGCCAAAGATAACCAAAACCCAGTGCATATCCCCCACTTCACTGACTGACCAGCTAGTGCGTCATGTTCTGTACATGCTCAGTCTATGTGCAACAGGCAGGGATAACAGACTCATCAAATCATAGAAAAGTAGGGCTGGAAGGGACCTCTGGAGGTCATCTAGTACAGCCCCCTGTTCGAGGCAGGATCACCCCCAACTAAACTATCCCATCCAAGTCTTTGTCTAACCTATTCCTAAACCTATTCACACAAATACAAGGCATATTGCCTCAAAAGAAGACAACTCTAACCTGCGGCAGGTGGACAAATCTCAGCTTGTCCATGAGTGCCCAAAATACCACCTAAGCAGCTGGAAAACCGTCATATAGGCACGCATAGGGAAACAGAATTTCATGCAGAAAGAACAACTGCAAAACAACATTAGAATCAGTTATTAAAAGAACATTTTCTTGCTGATCACACTGGTGATTCAGATCACTATGATTTCAATCAGTCCACTTTGAAACAGCCAGTTGGGAAGAGGTGTCTAGCTGCATGCCGTCACAATGTTGACGGTCCTTTTTAACAGCCCCATTGATGATGTGGGGAATGATAAAAGCTTAAGAGGAGTTGTAAATCTCAATGAAGGCTGAAGGCAAAGAAATGTTGTGAAAGGAAATTAATTAGATTAGGAAGTCAAGTGAGGTTTTGATTTGACAGTGTAAAGCAGCATGGCTAGGGACAAACAGTCCCCAACACAGGCATTTGCTGGGAGGTAGAAATTTGAAAGGTTTCCCTGGATCCTGTGAGAGACAAAAATGAACATTAATTTGCAAGGTGGTATAGCAGGAAATAGTGACCAATGTCACTTTGGGCTGCTTGGGTACCACAGAATAAATAGAAACAGGCTGATTACATGGTGTTTCATTTGGGGCAAAAGAAATTAAATCCAGAGCAGCAAAATGAGAGAGATCAGATTACACCGAAAAGTTAAGAGAATTAAAGATGTGCAGCTTGGTTAAGAGAAGACCAAGGTGTTCCAGATGGTTTGCTAAGCCTATGTACAACAAACAGGGAGATTAATTATTTAGGGTGCTGCAATGTAGAATTACTAGTGGCAATAAACTGAAAATAAGGCATGAAACATTTATGCTACGCATCGGGAAGAAGAGATCTATCTGCCTTTGGAATAATGCCAAGGGAACTAGTGGAATCCCAGTTGCTTGGGTAATTTTAGTAAAGTTGGGACAAAAGAGAAGCTAGGAAATGTATTATAGAAAATATTTCTCCACTAGCAGGGGATGAGCTGTTTCCATTTAACAGGCAACTGTGGAAAAAATTCTGTGCACCTGTTCACTGGCAGCTAAAGACATTAAATATGGATCGACAAGTAAGCTTGGTTGTTCAAAGTGCTGGAATAGGGTTTCTTTCTCTTGAGTACATCCAGGTGAAATATGCAGGCCTTTCTGGTTGTCCAAGGCACTTCCCCCTACATTATGCTTGTTCTGATTTGGATGACAAGCCCAAGGTTTCTCACTTTTCTCATGTATTACTCACTTGCTCTTAAATGTGCTCAGTCTCGTACACTGAGCACCGAGCTAATGAGTCTGTCAAGCAGCAAATCAATCAAGAAATTGGAACCTATGAACCACTGTTGGAGGCTGTGCAACGAAGGAAGCTGCAATGCTTTGGACACCCTTGCCAACACCGTAATGCAGGGCACAGTGGAGGGAAAGAGAAAAAGAAGAGTTGGGGAACCAATATTAAGGACTTGGGGCTTCAATTGCGAGACTGCACAAATCTAGCTAAACACAGAATAGGGTGAAGGAAGGTTGTAACAGCATCTAAAGTGCCCCAATGGCCACAGTGACCTTGGGACTGACTTGACTTGACTCTTACAGGCTTCATTTTGCTTTAACATTCATTAACATGTCCCTTGCTGCCAGAGGTCTGAGACTAAGTCACAGTTAAGACTGTGCAATAGTCCATTTCAGATTCAACGAAAAATTCCAATACCTACAAAATACCATGAACAATGTCCATTTGCGTTGAAGCTGAGATCTGGTCATACCAAATAGCACCAGCCTGTTTCCCTACTTCAGCTATCGCTGTCTTTGAACATATTTCATTCCTAGTCCTTCTTCAGGACCATATTATTATTACTAGAGGTCCCAGTGAGAGATTGGGGAAGTAAAGAATAATCTAAAAGGCAGCCCCGGACAGCTTACAGCGCAGCTAATGAGAAAAACTGCAATGGGTTGACAAAACGGAGTAACCACAAAGGGAGGTGGGGAGAAACAAAATGAACATACCTGAGACTTAGCTCACCCCTTGCCTAACCACTACCAAACAGCAGTGACCTCCAGGTTTCAGGGCAGCGGGAAGATATAAAAAAGGAGTTAAAACACAATCTGCAGAGAATAGCTTAACAGGACTGGCAGGTATCGGTGGTTGGGCCACCCACTCATTGCTGTCTCAGTTCTGGAGCGTGGGCTTTACTATGCATTTGTATGTGCTTATCTTGATTAAGTTCATTGTGGAAAACCCACATTCTCTCCTTGTAGTGCTGCAGGGTAGGAAGAAAAATATTTCCACCGAGACAATGTGAAAGACAGGGCCTGGTGGTTAACTGCTTGGTTAAAACTAGGAGTGCCTCTTGGGGTAAGTTTGACATTATAAAAGTGGGATTTTCAAGGCCAGAAAGGCTCGCCTCTTTTCTGACTCAATGCATGAGTATAGCGACATAGATATGATCTCAGTTTGTGGGGATGGGCGGTTGCAATCTCTCAGCAGGTATGAAGAGGGATATCACCACCCTCCCTGTCCTGACTCAATGGGAGGGCTGCCATCAATCTGTTTTCTGTTGTAACATGGAGTAATACGCTGGGGGGAAATGTGGGTATTTCCAAGATTTCATCTTGGAAAGTCCTCTCTCTAGGCAGGCCTGTAGAGAGTTCATTGCCAGAAAAACCTCAAAGCAACATGAACGAGGGGAGCAATCATTTCATAACGGTCCCGACTCCTTTGGCCCCACTCCTCAATCCCACTCTGTACCACTGGGAACAGCCACTCCATCTGTGCCAAAAAGGCGTGCGTAAAAAAAATACTGCTTTAAAGCATCATCTTCCAGAGGCTGCAGTCTGTCCAGGAAACAGCACTGGCGATTCTTGCTGAGAACTGGAGCTCAGTGGACAGGCTAAAGGCAAACGAATTGCCTGCGTGTCCCGAATGCAAGCAGAGGCCTGTGCAGGCTGGGGAGGACGTGCAGACAGACCAGCCAGGCCTTCACTAGAGAATCAAACCCTTAAGAAAGCAGCAGCCACTTGCCAAATTAAACCCTCCGCATATGCTAAGGGATTGGCTCCCTTTCTCCTTCCCACAGCAGGAAGGGGCAGCACGATCACTCTGCAGTCCGTACAGGCCAGTCAGGGGCTGGGGGTGACAGCGAGGACCCCAAAGCTCTCGAAACATCAGCACAGACCGGCGCACTCACAGTTCCCTTGAGCCACAGGCACCTCGCCCACCTAGCCTCAGCACTGCCCAACCCTTTAGCCATGGGAAATTATGACTTGTGGGCTCTTTCTTGGCAGCTGACCTGAGCCAGGTGCCTTGACCTCTCTGCCTCAGTTTCCCCTTCTGCAGAATGGGCTAAGGAAGATGCCCCCTCAACCCTCTGACTGCTCTGTGGCTCATTTTTCCTTTCTGTGGAATGGGCCTGGGGAAGGTGCCCCCCTTGACTGCTCTATGCCTCAGTCTCCCCTTCTGTAGGATGGGCCTGGGGAAGATATCCCCCCGTCAACTGCTCTGTGTTTAAGTCTCCTCTTCTGTAGATGAACCTGGGGAAGATGCCCCCATTGACCGCTCGATGCCTCAGTCTCCCCTTCTGTAGTTGGGCCTGGGGAACATGCCCCCCCACCTTGACTGCTCTGTGCCGCAGTCTTCCCTCCTGTAGGATGGGCCTGGGGAAGATGCCCCCCTTGACCGCTCTATGCCTCAGTCTTCCCTTCTGTGGAATGGGCCTGGGGAAGATGCCCCCCTTGACCGCTCTATGCCTCAGTCTTCCCTTCTGTAGGATGGGCCTGGGGAAGATGCCCCCCTTGACCGCTCTATGCCTCAGTCTTCCCTTCTGTAGGATGGGCCTGGGGAAGATGCCCCCCTTGACCGCTCTATGCCTCAGTCTTCCCTTCTGTAGGATGGGCCTGAGGAAGATACCCCCTTGACCATTCTGTGCCTCAGTCTCCCCGTCTGTAGAATGGGCTGAAGATGCCCCTCCAGCCAGGGGCCATGGTACATGAGCTACCCCCCCCCGCCACTGCCCTCCGCACCCACCTGCTCCGCCGACCCCTCTCCCGGCGCTGGAGCCGAGCCCGGGGCAGCAGCCCGGGAGGAGGCGGAGCGGGAACGCGGCCGCGGCCACCCCTGGGACTTGTAGTTCCCCCGGGCTCCACCGCGGGGCGCCCGGCGGCTGCGGGACTACATGTCCCGGCAACCCCCGCGGGGCAAGAGCCGCGCCTCCGCTGGCCTTAAAGGGGCCGCAGCCGCCGCAGCGCGGCGCAGCTGGGAGTAGGCGCTGCTGGCCGGTGCGGGCTGCGCCTGTAGGTAAGGGCAGGGCGGGGACCCCATCTCTGCGGCCAGGGCAAAGCGGCAGCGCCTGGGCATCCCCCCCATGGCTGCCTGGAGCTAGCAGTGCACATCTGGGGAGGGAGCAGGGATGCATTTGCCCCCAGGGGTGTTCCTCAGCTCCACCAAGGGTGTCCAGATGTGGCCCTGCTTCTGCTCCCACAATCCTGGGCTCTGCTGGTAGCGGGTCATCGTGCGCCAGCCTATGACCGTTGCAAATCATGGAAAATGAGGGTTGGAAGGGACTTCAGGAGGGCTGGTGTGGCTGCGAGAGGGCAGGGCTGCTGGCCCAAGTGCCCCCTGCCACCTGCCAGGCCTGGGGGATGCACCCACAGGGCATTCCTAAGGGGCGTGCGGCTTGAAGGGCGGTGGGGTATAGGTTGTAGCTGTGTTGATCTAAGGACATAGGCCAACAAGGTTCTTTGGGTAAATGTGATGTTTTTTATTAGACCAATTCAAACAGTTGGAAGAATTCTTCTTTGCAAGCTTTTTGGTGCAAACACCCTTGAAGGGAGACAGGCTTTCTTGCATCCAGCTCCCTCGAGTTTTTGGGCAGGGCCCTAGCCTCTGGGGCTTGGGGGGTAGAGGCCAAGAGGTCTGTGTGGGCTGAAGGCAAATTGGGGTGGGAAACGCATGACGTATCTAGTTCTGAAGGCATCTCCTTTTCTCAGCTGCGGCACCGCAGGGAGCGGCACCCTGGAGCTTCTGATGGCTTCTAGCAAAGAGCCTCGACCTCAGACTTTCACATCCGTCCTCTTCGGTCGGGGGCGTGGTGCTCTGAGCCTGGCCTAGGCAGGTGCTTTATCTGGATAAAGGAAGAGAGACATCTTAAGGGAGAGGAGAGAGCTTTATCCTGTAAGTATCTCAAGGAAAAAGCAAGCCTGACAGAAGTGACTTGTTTACTGTCTTAGAAAGAGTGACAGAAAGGGCTTGGGGCTGAAGGGTGGATTATGACCAGGCCCAGTGATGCAGAGTCGAAGGGGCCTGGAGCACAGCAGTAAGGCAGAGCAGCAGTGCAGCAGGCTGGTTGCTGCCTGCTAGGGTGGGCTAGATTGCCTTGCTAGGGAGGAAGGTATAGCACAGCTTGGGTATCCAAGGAGGATGAAAACATCCCAGATGAGCATAGCTTAGTGGTTCAGGCAAGCTCTGCTTTCTATTCCCTGCTCTGTGACCCAGGGCAAGTGGTGGCAGATAACAGGACAAGACACAATAGTCTCAAGTTGCAGCAAGGAAAGCTTAGGTTTGATATCTGGGAAGCTTAGGTTTGTCACTAGTAGGGCAGCAAAGCCCTGGAATAGCCTCCATCCTTTTTAGGACTCGGGTAGACAAAGCCTTGGCTGGGATGATCTAGTTGGGGATTGTCCTGCTTTGAGGAGGGGGTTGGACTAGATAACCTCTTGAAGTTCCTTCCATCCCTAATTTTCCATGATTCTGTGATTTGAAGTCACTTAACTTACCCCTGCCTCAGTTTCCTAGTCCGTCTGTAAAATGTGATGGCTACTGATGGGGGTGTCGATGACTAAACTGGTCAGTGTTTTTAAGTCTGTGAAAACCTGTATGGAAAAACTGTTGTGTGAAGGAAAATTATTGTTCTTCATGTTAAGAAGCTTGACTTGGGAGACTGAATCTGTCTAGACAGGGGCAGAGTAAAATGTGGATGGATCTAATCTTGACACTTAATGCTGATGGACCCATCTTGATGGAAGACAGATGTCCCAGCTAGATGTCAGAACACCGTTTCAAACATCAGGAATTTCAAAGGAGTGAACTGGACCCTAAGGGCATCTAGCAGCAAGGATTCAGTACAGCATCACTGCAGAGAAGGAAAACTTAGCTAAAATATCCTTGGGACTGCAGTAGGGAAGGGTCTGGCAAAAGACTGAAAATCCAAGTGGATGGTCATAGTGATAGAACAGATCTCTAGGTGTCACGCTTTTTGTAGTGGGCGCAATGATGCACACCAATGTGGTGACAGCAGGAGTATGTCCTGAGACCTCCTACACTAAAAGGGAACCCTATTGCTAGAGGAGAATCTCCATCCGTTCCTAGCCATAGAGGGCATATGCCACACAGATGATCAGTTTGGACTCTATGCAGCCAAGGGCAGTAGGATGCCCACGCATGTGCGGACAGGTGCCGCCACACACTACTTCACCACAATACTTGGCAACTCCTATAGGGCCTTTCAACCAAAGATCTTAAAGTACTTTCAAAACTGGATTAACTACACCTGGCAGCTTGTGAAGTAGGTAAAAGATCTATGAGGGCTCATTTCTACTTCACCAAAGTGTTTTAGCAGTGCCCATTGCTGCTATACTGCACTTTAGGACAGGAAGTGCAGAATATTATTCTATCCAGTTGAAAGTGGAAGACTAATGGAGAAATGTGGACTGTAAGGGAATGTGATCAGCCTTGGGGATAGCATTTTTTTATACAGAATGTCTTGGGATCCTTCGAATCATAGGAAGTTAGGGTTCGAAGGGAACTCAGGAGGTCATTTAGTCCAACCCTCTGCTCAAAGCCCTTAATAGTTGCAAATGACTAGAACCTCAGCTTTGTTTTGCCTGAAGGATGATCTTGCTGGTTTTTCCTAGTCATACTAGCTAAAAACTTCTGTTCAAGTCTCAGAATGAACGTCCCTGATTCTCTGCTCTACAGCCACTTTATGCTGGTGCGACCTTGCTGAGGTCAGTGATTTTTAAACGGCAGTAGTGAAATGGAGTATCAGGGCTACTAGAGCTGTGGGTTTTAGTACTAAGTCAAGGATCAGGACTTGAGAGACCTATGTTCAGTTCACAGCTCTGCCACAGATTCTTGCATGACCTTTGGTAAGTCATGTAGCTTTCCTGAGCTCCAGTTCCCTTTCTCTTGTCGATTTACATTTACACGTGCCTTGGAACAGGAGATCTTTTTCCTGTGAGTTTATACAGCCCCCTGCGCAGTGGGGACAGAGTCTCAATTGCCTGGGTGTGGCTGTGGTACAGTAAATATAATGTAACAAATTATGGAACTATGTTGATTTTATTGAATATTTGTATATTTTATAAATAATATGACTGAGGGCCTCGGGCAGCCCCAGCTGACTGAATATAAAATAATTAAGGAAAAATAGAGGGAGTTACAGCAATCTGCATTGATTATAAATGCTTCAGAAAATTCACAAATTGGAATGACTTTACATGAGTTCTAATGACTGTAATATTTTTTTTATGTGGAATAACCAAGACCAACAATTAAGAGAGCTGGGTGCATAGAATACACAATTAGAAAGTAGAGGCTTAATGAAAGTGGTTCTGTTGGTTAGGGATGAAAGCCTGGGGGTGACATTTTATCTGATGAATTTAACCTGAGATTTCTTTAAAATTGTTTTGTAGGGTTTGATGGGAACAGGTCTCTGGAGTCTCAGCTACCTGCTGGGCAAGTGGCAGAGGCTGGATGAGAGTGCAGCTAGCTAGCATGGTGCTGTTCTCTCTCTTGCCCTTTGCACCTGACTGAAATTCCTGTCCTGCCAACATCTGTCAGCACAAACCTGATGTTCCGGGAAAGCAAACCCAGGACCCAGGCGGAGGCTGTTCCTCTTTAGACTCTGAGAAGCCACTCAGTTCTCATGGAGAATTTTATGCAGCCCGGGCTCAATCAGGCAAGATGCTGAGCACTTCAGTGCGGTGCTGCGTACACTCTGTCCCTTGTGACTTGAGTGGACATTGAGGGCACTTAGCATCTTGCAGGATTGAGTCCTAATGGCCCGGTAGACTGTGCATGCAGCAGGAATAATGCTAATACCTTGGCTGACGTCGCAGAAACAGTTTGAATGGGAATTGGGGATTATAATAGGTAGTCAGGTGACTTGGTTTCTGCTGTTACAGATCTCCAGAGAATTCAGAGAAGTAGATCAGGTTTTGTTTTGGGTTTTTTTTGTTGTTTTTTTTTAAATGAGTATGTAAGGAGGAAAGCACTTTGTTCATCAAACTATGTGTAGATGGTAGGGTTTTTTTCTTCTTTCTTTTAACTTTTCCATTTTTGGTGTAGCTTGTCAAACAACCTGCGTAATCTGAAGTTGTTTTGGATTGCTTTCTGAAAAATAGGCAGGGTAAAAATCCAAGACTCTCTTGTTTTAATTTATGATCATCTAAAAACCTCCTTTGATCTGAATCTGAAGAGCTCATACTAAACACTGAAAAATATCCTAAGGAAATTACATTGGCAATCAGCAGCTGGACGTGGGAGAGGGGAATAGTTGGAAGGACTTCAGCTGAAGTTAATTCCAATTAAAGAGAATGTCCTTTTAATATTCCATTTTTATAAAGAATCACTTGGATCAACTTTGATTAAGGTGAGAGAGAGAATGTGTATGTGTTGGTGGAGAGAGGGCTAAAAATCCCTTTTCCTTTTGGAGACTTATTTGCTTACTTTTAGTTTTACTCTAGGAGTTGAGCAAAGAGCAAGACTGGTGAGTTCGGTTGCTCTGTGCATAGTCTGTTTGGTTTCTGGTAGTTAGCCCACACTTATGCTTGTGCGTCTTCCTTCCTGCAGGGACACTCAGTAGGTGAAAAGTGCATATTTTAAATCTGGTGAGAACATCTTTCTATAGCAGGGTTTTCAGTTCTGTGCACTGAATGAGTTGGGGGCAAATATAGAAGAATTCCTTCCTGATCCTCCTAGGCCAGATTAGCAGGGATTTTGGGAGGGGGGAGGGTGTGAATTCCCTTCCTCTGTATAAGAGGCCATGGTCCTCTTAAGATCTTCAGTATATATTAACCAGCTTCTTTCCTGTCATTGCAGTGACAGAGCCCTGGCCAGCTTACCTGCTCTTATGGCCCGTTGCAGGATGTCCTTGCTGTTTCTGGCTCTGTCTTGTAGCTACGTGTGAAGATTTGAACTGGTGATTTCAGGTAATCCTTATGGTAAAATCTGGATAGTGGCAAGTGGCAAGCGTGAAACACAAAGTTGGAAATGAGGCCTGTTGGTCATATTGTCATGTAGCAGGTTCTACATGTAATAGAAATGACTGTGGTTTAAGACGGATCTGGGTGTCTGATTTAAAATGGTTGCCTGTGAATGCAGGAGACTGGACTCAAAGACTCGGGAGACCCTGTTCAGTCCTTAGTGGTGAACTAATATGTGATTTACATAAATTGAGGCTGCATCATTATGCAGATATGGTGACTCCTAACTTATGAATGCTCGACTCTACCTGAAAAGGCACTTACGAGGGGATGTGACAGCAGACTTCAAATACTTGAAGGGCTGACCTAACAAAGAGGGAAAAAGCACCTTGTCTCTCTCTCTCTTTCTATAGAGGGAAGGATGTGGACCAATGGCTTGAAGTTGCAGCAAAGTAAGTTTAGATTGGGTACTTAGAAACACTTCTTCATTGTGGGAACAGTGAGGCAGTGGAATAGATGCCTAGGGAAGCTGTGGACTCTCCATCACTGGAGGTGTTCAAGGAGCGGTTAGATAGCTATTGTTTAGGGATGATCTGGGTGTATCTATACCCATGGTAGAAAACAGGCATTTTCCATGCTTCTGGGCTTTGCTGGTTGCTCCTGCTTCCCCCCCCCCCCCCCCCCCCCCCCCTTTTCTTTTCTGTTACATGTGTTGGGGTGTTTTTAACCTTGTTTTTATGTAGGTTTTTTGAGGGTTAATACATGTATTTAGGGCTTTTTTTAGGGCTCTGGGAGCTCTGTTCTGCTGGACCCATGAAGGTTAAGGTGACGCCCATCTACATTGTCCCAGACCAGAGTTGGCAGGTCTTCCCCGGTCAGGCTCATGGCCAAACACAGCCTATTCACTTCTCCTGATCAGCAGTTCTGCTTGCTTGTGACTATAGACTGCATCTGGACAGTGTCCCAGCTCAGCCTGCCTGCAAGCTGGGGCCTCTGCTGTTCCCCAGTACTTCATCTGGCCCTGGTGCAGGGAGTTCTGCCATCTATATTTTTCCTGGATCCATGGCTCTCAAGTGAAGGGTGATCTTTGCAGTCCCTTTGCTCATCATATCCAGCAGGTCCCCTTTGTTGTACGTGAGTTCTGGCTGTATCAATGTGGGCCTGCCCAGGGCCACTGAGAAGCAGCACCCCCAGCCCTGTTCCCTCCTCCAGTGTTTCATGCCCAGCAAGTGAGGGAGGGGGAAGGCCATTGTTTTTTCTCAAGATCATGTTGAGAAATGGCTGAATCATCTATTTGGAATTTTCCTAGAACATTTTGCCTGAGGCAGACTCTTGGCATGGAAAATTTCAGCCCCTGTAGGTCAAAGCTTGCCAGAAGGAGTAAGCAGTTGAAAGCCTGGTATTCAAATGGGAAGTGTTGGGCAGACATAACTGTAGAGACTGCTCCCCATTTTTACTTATGTGGTGGTAGAGACCTTCATCTGTTTGGAGCCGTGTTGTGCCAGGCTGAATGTGGAGATATAACGAATGCTTCAAGCAGAGTATGGTCCCAAGACCAGGCATTGCAGGTGGAGGGACTAAACAACCAGACATGGGGAAGGAACGATGGAGATACCTAGGGGTATGGACATACACAATATGGTTACGTATCCTGGATTTTACTATGTAGTAAGACATTACAACCAGCTCTGTCGAGTAAGCTATAGGGGTTCTCACAATCCTGGCCACTCGAGGCAGGGCAGTCTGTTTGCATTGCACCAGTGTCTACCCCAGGATGAAAGTGACTGGCAGAGTGGACACACAACCAGTAAACCAGGGTAACTTTTATTAGTATACAGTGACTCCTTGCTTTTGAGGGGCATTTCATCCCAGAGCAGAGTGACTTTCACCAGGGTAAGGCTGTTCATTGTGTGTCCATTCGACTTGCACAGTAAAGCAAAGTTGACTTGCTCTGCTTAGTAGCAGGAGGAAGGAATCTGGACTCATGGTAGAGGTGATATCTTTTATTAGACCAACTAGACTTTTTCCAAAAAAAATATTTTTTTTAATTGCAAGCTTTTGGGCACCAACACCCTCCTTCAGGCATAGGAGAAAAGGTTGTAAGAGTTTTCTTGGGTAAAAACTTACTCTGTTTAGTCACTTGCTGTCTTTCCATGTTATTGTATGGTTAATTTTGTGGTTAAAAAACAGTCTTTGGCCTCTTTTTTTCTCTCTCTCTCTCTCTCTCACTTCTGTTCGGGTTGAAAGAGAAGGGCTGTTCATGGGCTGCTTCCTTTCTGCTGTGATCCTCTCTCCTTTTACTGTGAACCACAGGCCTGATAGGATCTTGAAATGCTTGTGCACACCTTTTCTCAGGGAAAGTAGTTCAAGGAGGAATGCCAGCCACGTCTGACTTACCTTGTGGGTCGGTTGACAAATCAAGGCTGGTCCAAGAGGCAGAAGAAACCTGGGTGGCAGAAGGGCATGAGCATGGAGCACAGAGTTGGAAATGGGCTCGTTGGCACGTAGCAGGTTCTACCCACAATAGAAATGACGGGGGTTTAAGACAAGCTTGGGTGTCTGATTAAACAGTGTTTTCCCTGGAGTTTCCTGCTCTGTTTCCATCTAGGGCCTGGCTCTGAATCTGACAGGAATGTTGTTCTGCGCTGTTCCAGCGAGACCTTTGTTCTTTCAGCGGGTTTTCTTCTAATCCCTTGCGGCTGGGAGGTTCGGGCAGTGACAAGCAGCCAGCTCTGCTGACTCGGCAGTCTCCGTCTTGTTCTCTCCGGTTGCTTTGGCAGCATGACATCAAATTGCAGCAGTTCCCTGATGAGCAGGATTTGCATTTGCCCCTTTCCAATTAAAGGCTGGGGCAGCTGGCGGAGTTCCAGAAAATGGAGAGCTCTGTACCTCTGTGCAGGGTCCGGTCAGAAAGCTCTGTATCTCAGTCGGAGTAAATATAATGGGCAATCCCAGAGAAGGCTGAATGTGGGGAGGTAGAGCAAGGAAGGCAAAGCATCCATTTTAAACGGAGCTGGACTCTTAACAAGACCCAGGCAGCTTCCTTTTAGGCATGTGTGGGGTAAATTGTTGGGCGGTTTCTGAAGAAGTGAGTTGCCCCCCTTCTCCTGAGCATTTAAAATCAGTCCCTGAGGTTGTTCTTCCTCTCCAAGCACCAGGACACAGCCCTGGATCTCACTTTATCTCAGGTCTTTTTCTGACCCCGCACCCTTCCTCTGTCCTTCTCTGGGCCCTCCAGACTTGGTCATCTTCCCCTGTTTTGTCATGCATTCCTGGCTTTTCTGTCCCCTGCTGCTTCCCACCTGTCCTCTCCTTTACTTTTCATTTAAAAGAAATGTCCAAAAGACACTGTGCAACTCTGGCACTGTGCCAGTTCATACCAGTTGAGGGTTTGGCCTCATCTCTCTACCCTGCAATTCACCCTTGGGTTGCTTTGTCTGTCTGTGTCTTTCCTTCAAAGAGTTCATTTTCACGAAGCATCAGCACTTCCACAGTCTACTGAAGCCAGTGGGGCTGGTGCAGTGTGGCCCCTTCTTGGGATATGGACCTTATTGATTCCCATTTGCTGAACAGACGGTTTACCTGTTCATTTGTAGGAAGTGCTACAGATGTGAGTGTGTGTTAATCTAGATCCCCGTCCACTGGAGTCCTCAGCTTGGGGAGATCAAATCCTTCTGCACCTCTCAAAATATTGCAGTGGTCACTATTTTATGGAGAAAGGTAGGGAAGTCACAATCAAAGTGACACCAATAGTCTCTGGTGCTCACTGCTTCTCCTGTTGGATGGTTCACCATCCTCTCAACTTCCCTGGCCCAGAACTGATCTCTTGACCTTCCCTCCCAAGGCTGCCTTATCTCTTACAGCTGAAGACCATTATCCTTTCCCATCCCCCATGTCTGCAGCCTTGGGGGCCCACTTTGATTCCTCTTGCCTCTTTGCCAGCATATCATTACATAGCCAAATCCTGTGGCTTCTCCCCTCATGATGAAGAGCTGGACTTCATTATTGGCAACACCTGTCTCATAGGGCAGTGTCCACCTCCATCCAGCCCTCATCTGCCTCTCTCCGTCTGAAACATTTGCTTTGGAGTTGGTATTCCAACCTGGTGTTTGTCCAGGTCGCCAAACTCATTGGAGTCCCATCATGGCCTCTCCATTGTGCTGCGTATTGCTTCCAAACATCTTGCCCTTATCTTCAAGGTACATCAGTAAAGGCTTTGGACAGGGTCTCTTTTCATGCCTGCCTCTCTCTCACTCTGACTTCATGGTTTTGCCCGTTCATCTGCAACAAATCTTAATGCTTTCCCCTAAGAAATGGGGAGTTGGAAAGGGACAGGAAGGGACGTTTCCTTCAAAGCAGAGGTATCACCCACCTTGCAGCTTTTTTTGCCAGTGACTTTCCTTTGGTGTCCTCAACCAGAGGATGGAGGAAGAGGCAGGGAGCCTCCCTGGCCCCTCTCCCAATACAAGGATTGTTGAAACACTGGGTGGGGTTAAGTCCAGATCCTGCTCACAGGCAGCCATATGATATTGCTTTAGTAAACTGGTCCAGCTCCAGTTTCTTTTTTCTTTTCTCTCATGACTCCTACTGGAAGGTTTTCAGACCTACACTCCCCTGGTGTTTAGAAACCTTCTAATTTCCAACCTAAATATATTCATGGCCACTTCATACACATTTGTTCTTGTGCCAACATTGTGCTTTTAGCTACTGTTTACTTCCCTGATGTATTTATAGCCAACAATTCTATCCCTTCCCAGCCTCCATTTTTTTTGCTGGGCTAAGCAAACCATGTTCTTTTAGTCTCTTCTTGTAAGACCGGCTCTTTGTTCCTTGGTCATCATAACAGCCTGTCTTTGAACCTGTTCCAGTCTTGTATTCCTCTTTTTGGAACACATTTGAGCAGGATTATGCAGGGTGCTCCAGGTGAAGTCCCATCAGGACCTTGTAAAATGGCAACAGGGAAATGCTAATGTAATGCAACTGGAAATGCCTTGTTAGGTACATCCTGGCTTGGATTTGCTTTTTGCATGTCTGCATCTTGCTTGTAGCTCATCATTCTCTTTTGCCATTTTGAATTCATGAGCACCATTAATCCCTAGGTGCATGCACTCTGTAATATTAAATATCATCCTGTTTCCATTATTCCAGTTCTCAAGGTCATCCAGGCTTCCCTGTGTGATATTTTGATCCTCCTCCATTCTGATGATACCTCCCAGCTCTGTGCCATTGTAAGATATTTCATCAGCATCCTCCTTTCATGACTTTGGCACAAAAAATAGAAAATATGAAAGAAGATCAGTCTCAATCTAGCCCATGGGGAACTCCACTAGTAACCTTCCTTCAGTTGGATAGTTTCCCTTCCAATACAACCTATTGTCTCTCCTTGGAAAAGAACCTTTGAACCCAATCCTTGTCTGCTTCACAAGTCTTGTGCAAATTCCTATCTTGTTAGTAAGCAGAAATGCTTATCTTTAATCTGTGAAGTCAGCTATGTCTGCTGTAATCCAGATCTAGCTGGTATAAAACCACTAAAAGATTTGAAGTGACCCTGAGCTGACTTCTCTTAACCTGTGTTTCTCTTAACTTTTGAATTCTTCTTGCCTTTGATCATCATCTCGCCTGCTTACTTCCTTTGCCTCTTCTTTTAATATCGAAACTCTAGCCAAGCAAACGCAAGCAAACGCTGGAATTTATAGCTATTCAGCAGCTTAAGCAGTCTACGGTTGGGTTGGGTTGCTTCCATCATGGCTATGTAGCTTTTAGTGCTTGCCTTGGACAAAAATGAATGCTGTATCTGGGTGTATGTCCGTGGTCCACATCTGGATCTCGGAAGTAGTTTGTGAGCACACAGGACTGGAATGTCCTTAATTTTCCATCAGGCTGGCGGAATAGCACCCAAGATGTTTTAACTTATTGGTGGTGTGCTAATGTCCCTAGCACTGTACACTCAATAGCAGATCACCCCAACACATCAGCTTGTTTTATCAGAAGTGTGTGTGTGTGTGTGTGATTGCATGCTGCTAAAAGCTAATGAAGACTCTCTTATCAGCAGCAGATAGACCCCCCCCCCCCCCAACTTTTGGAGCAAGCAGCTCTGGGTTCCATCCTTGCTGTGAAACTGAGTGGCCCTAGCATGTGGTATAGGGAGTACTGGAGATGTCCTAACTGGCCATGGAGTTGTTGTATTCTGGTACCAACTCCTACAAGAAACTGTGATCTCATTTCGTCATATCTGTGCAAGCTCAGGTGCCGAAACACATACAACAGATCTGGAAGAAACTGGTGCTTGCTTGGCTTTATGCTGATGCCTGCCAAGGCAGGGAGGTTGGAGATATGGCGTGAGTCATTGGAATCCATGCAGTGGAGTGCCAGGGATGACCTGTAATGGCAGACTTCCAGGCATGAACAGGAAAATGCTTCCAGTTGTGGGAGTCAGGAAGCCATGCAAACCTAACAAAGGGCATCTCAAATGGGGTATATTTTCATCAGTGTCAGCACAAACTTCTCCTTAAGATTCATGTCTGGCAATCTTAATATTCTGGAACATAACCAATCTGGAAAAGAGTAAGAGACCTTGAGTGACAACAAAGACTTTTATTTTTTTATAGCATAATTACTGGAGCTGAGCAGCTCCAAGGGTAGAAGTGATGCTGATGGCCCTGCAGGTGAGATCTTTGCAAAGCTCTCCTACTTCTGGCAGCTGGCCCAGCTATGCTCCACAAAGGCATCATGTGGCTTTGAGGTACCTCTGCAGCATCATGAGGTCTTCATCGCAGCTTGGAGCAGTCTTGTGCGACTATGCAGCAGCCTGTAGGCTATCCACAGCTCAAAGGGGCTGTTCCAGGAAATGGTGTGGATCTCTGAATATACCTCCTGTACAGATGTGACAGCAAAGGGTTTCATAGGGCCAGTTCATACTATCCAAGTGGGGGAAAAAGTCCCAAGAAACGAGGTTAGGACAGATTTATTGCCCCTTTATGCTGTTCTAGCAACACAAAGGCTGGATCTGGTCTGAGGATTAGTGCCCAGATCTCTTAATCAGCTCTAAGCTGTACCTTTTTATTTCTTGATTTAACAGTGTGTTGCACAGGGGAATAAGCAAAGCTGTTCGCCTCCGCTGTGACTCCCTGAGTAAAGGTTAATACATGTGGGTGAACCGTGGGATAAAGGAAGATGGCAGATTACCCCAATGCATCAGCTTGCATTAACATCAGAATTGTGTGCATGTGTGACTTCATGGTAGACTTTATACATTGAGGTATTTCATTATGATGAGGCTTTTATCTGTAGATTCAGGCCCTTAAACCAAAGAAACCCGATTACCACAGAAATTGGAGTCCAGTCCTCCTGAAGTTGGTAGAAAACGGGGGGGCTCAGTGACTTTGGGTTGTCAAGGAGAAGCAAGGGAGTGACTGAGCTAACATGCCTCTGTGTCACTATTTCAGCATCTGAAAGCAAAGATGGATAAGATCCTGGAAGCTGTGGTGATGTCTTCATACCCCAACAATGTGAAGCAAGGACTTGTGAGACGGGTCATTGAGGCAGCGAAGCAGCCCATGGATAGCGAGCAGTGCTGGTCCATGCTGGAGCTCTCCACCAAGCTTTACCTCACAGGTGACACCAAGTACAAGAGGGAGATCGGAAAAGAGGTGTTGGAAGTTTATGGCCACTACCATCCGGAGGAGTTTGAAGAGTTCTTCAATGTCCGTTTCCTCTTGAGCCTCCTTCAGGAGGGCTATGGGCCTCTGGGGAAAAGGAGCCATCATGTGCTGGATTACATCCACCTTGGGCTGCAGTTCATCTTGGACAGCCCGTCGGCTAATGATATTTTCAGCCTCTTGAAGATTGAAGTGCTCCGGAAAGTCTGCGAGAGGCCCGGACCCAAGCAGTGCGCCAAGATCGGTAAACTCCTCATGCAGCATCCTCAGTGCATCCCCACCGGCAAGCACCAGGTCTTGTTCTGCCAGCAGTTAATACGGTGCATTGGGCAGTTCCAGTGCATCTCGGAGGGTGAGGAGGAGATCATGGAGTTTCTAGACCACGTGAACAAAGTGAGCGGACTGCTGCAGAAAATCTGGCGAGCTCAGACGTCCGCCATCCTCCCATCCCTGAAAGAGCTCTTCACGATCATTTCTTCAACAGGTAAAAATAAAATAAAATAAAATAAAAAGCTCCTTTGAATAATGAATGGGATAAGCCCACCTTTTAATTGGCTTCTGAAATGCAGCCCCCTCTGGTTGCTGAAACAGGTAAGCATGCTGCCAATGTAAAGACTGATGGCTAGGAGGCCTTCATGGTATTTGAGAATATCTCCCTCTTTATGGCTGGCCCCCAGTGGGTGAGGGAGCCTGCTACTTACCCAACGTTCATGGTGTTCCTTTTGCTTCAAATGGAAATGGCTTGTGCTTTGAATGCTGCTGGGAGCTGGGTGTTCCTTGCTATAGGAAACCTCACCCTTGGCCTCTTCCCTTGCACTGTGCAGACAAACCAGTCCTGTCCCGTTGTGGCTTGCATAGAATAACTAGCGAGCACAAAGGTGGCATGAATTTGAGCAGGTGTTAGAGCAGCTGGTCTCCTGTTGGCCTTTGGGGTGGGCTTCTGCTTTGCCAATACCCAAATCGGTCGATTTACTGCCTCTGCCTTGTTCCTTGCACCCAGAGTGTCTGCTGTGATCATACACTGATATCTGCTATTGCTTGAATGGAGTTAGGAACCAAGAAATCCTTCTAGCAGGGACAAACATTGACTTGATGGTGCTCTGCTGATTTTGCATCATTAGCTAGACAGGATTTAACCTTTAAGGTAGAAGAATTCCCACCCAGACTGGATTTAAGTGGTGACTAACTACTTCAGTGCTGGGTTCTCTTATTCATTTCTTCTTCCAGAGGAGCAGGAAGCTCCATCCAATGCCTTGGCCAGTGTGGTCCAGTATGTTCCTCTGGAGCTCATGGATGGCGTCATCAGAAACCTAACCAATGATGACAGCATAACAGATGCACAGATGATGACGGCGATTAGTAGGTAGGAGATCCTGGAGGGGTAGGTAGGAGACACTTCTGAAGCATCCTTGTGTTTCCAGAGAATAACCTGGCCATCAGTTACTTTCAGGTATTCATAGTAGTTTCATTCCAGGACTCTGGTTTAGAAAGAGATGCTTTTTTTTGGTGTCCTATGCAGCCTTCACATTGTGGGCATCAGGAGTGGAGAGCAAGAAACATTTTGATAACCCTCTGTGTAACTCTCCAATAAGGGTGGATTGAGGAGAGGAACCCCACTTTTTTATTCCTGCTCAATCCAAATTTTAAAACCAACTGCCTGGGAGGAGCAGTGGCACTTCCAATCAGGCAGCTCTGAGAGTCAATTGACTTCATGGCTTATGATCATCTACCTGATTCCTGCTAATATCTTTTTCATTCCACAAGCATTAACAATTCTCCTTTCTTTTTAATGGCCTTGGTACTTCACTATTCAAACCATACTTTCTTCTGTAATTTTGCTGTCTGTTGGCTATTCCTGGTAATGTCTCTCTGCTATTGCACAGCCTGCAGAATGTTTATATCTCTAGCTAAAAACTTTAACTCGGGTGTTTGTAATATTAACTCGGGTATAGAAATAACTGACAATGAAGCATTGGAAACACCAGCAAGATGTACAAGAAGACCAGATTTTGTCTTATGAATTTGAGTGAGAGACAAAGTGGCCCAAATTGCCTAGTTTCTTGTGTTTGTTTTTTTTTTTTTGAAAACTTTTTAATATATTATCCAGCAAACCAATGCACATTCCAATAAAGTTATTTGTTTTTTGCCTTGATATTAACTGAATAGTATACTGCTACCCCCTTTAAAAGCTTTACTAAAAAAAGATAGCTTCCCTTTTAATTGGAGAGAAATGTGTTATGTTATAAGTGATGTTGCCTTTCACCATGTGCATCTCCCTTTTCAAAATTCTAGATCAAAGCATTCAGGACTTTGGGCTGCAGAAGCAATGTTTCTAGAAGTGATTAGGGACGTTGGGTGCCCAGCTTGGGACAGCTTCATGACTTTCAGTTTTCAGAAAATGTTGAGAATCCATTCTCTGAAAATCAGCCCCTTCCAATAGCCTCCAGCTGAGCACCAAAAATGTACAGAAATGCCTAAAATGCAGAAGTCTATAAAGGAACATAATAAAGCAAAGCTGTACTGTTTCCTATTTCTACTTGTAGTTGAACTCAACCACATCCCATATGCAAAGGGACTTCTCTGGTCTGTTAGATCCTCTATCTGAATCCAGAATCAGCATTCACCCTGCTGTCTCCAATCTGCAGCACTGTTCGTGATGGCTGCCTATGTCTGGACCAACTGATTTGGGAGCTGGTCCAGAATACAGTGAATGAGCCATATTGGCTGAACCGCATTGTCTGCCGTTGTGTATACATAGTTCTTCCAGGGAGGGCAGGGGATGTGGTTTTCTCCCTGGGGACACCAGGCATCCAACTAGGCCCATGTCCTAGGACTAAACTCTTCCCCACCTGCTTTCTTTGGAGCTCTTTATTTTGTAGTCTCCTCTCACTGGGGGTACAGATGCATGATGCATCTCTACAATCACATAATTTGCAGCCTTTTGTTCTGTGCACTTTTCATGTTGCCAGACTTGCTGATGAGTGGAGCAGACTGTGGGCTGCTTTTACAGCACTCCAGCACTGGGCAATGTAGGAGCAGATAGTAAGTTGAAACAATAGTTACCTGTGGGGGTAGGCATATGTAGGATTTTGAAAAGTGGGGTGTAGGAGCTGTGCTTGGCAGTGCAGCCATGCTGAACCCCCAACTGCTTGCATGCTTCTGCCCTCAGTGGACAGAACCCATTGCAGTAGCAGCAGCAGGAGAATTTTTTGACTCCCTGAACCAGGTAAGTATCCCCCCCCCAACTATCACCACCTGGTTCCCTCCCCTTCCATTCTCTGTCTTCAGCAGGCTTTGCCCAGGCTGCAAACTCTGCCAGTAACACATCTGGCTGCAGGAAGGGGGGTCCTGCCCCCTGTTACCACTGTCTCTGGCTGTCTTGGGGACATGAGAAGCTGCTCCTGCCCTGCTGCAGCCAGCAGCTATCCAGGGTGCTGGGCTCAGCTGGGAACAGTAGCAGTGGTGATGAATGAGTTCTCCCTCCCTATGCGTGCTCTCGGCTGGCAGGAGACACTCAAGGAGACTGGGCAGGGAGCAGGTACAAGAAGGGGGACCTCTTGTCACTGCTGGTGTTCCCAGCCAACCTGGCACTGTGCACAGCTGCTCTTTGCAGCTCCTGGAGCTGGGGGGAACCTTTGGGGGCAGATGGGGAGAAGGAGCCTGTGTGCTGCCACTGCTGCTGAGCCTGACACCCCACACAGTCACTCCCTACAGTCCCCAGCTGTCAGGGGGTAGGAGCAGCCCTAGGATTTGCCACATCCCCAGCTCAGCTGGGGACAGTGGTAGTAAGGGTGAATGGGTATCCCCTCTAGTGCCTGGAGATATAACTAGCAGGGCAAACCCTGCTGGAGAGAGAGAGTAGAAGGGGGTGAGAGGCAATGCTCAGAGTTGGAGGGAAAAGGGGGACACTTTTACCTGTTTCAGAGACTCAAAAAAGACCTTATCTGCTGCTCTTGCAACCTGGACTTTGCAGAAACCCCAGGCATCTGGGCTAGGGGGGAGCCAGAGCCACTGGTATATGAGCTACACAGCAGAAGCAGGGGTATAACCCCCTCCATCACGCTCCCCTGCCTCTGGGATAGTAAGCTGAAATGTCCTGGAGTTGTGGTCATGCAACACACAACTTAGGACAACCGTGTAATATACTCCAGGGTATAGCTACTGCAGTTTTTTTTAGAGGTGACTTTACACAGGGGTTCAGTGACTTATACCAGTGTAGGGCCATATGCTCTGTTTCTGCTCCACCTTTCTGCTAGTATAAATGAATCTAAATCTGGAAAGAAAGACAAGCTGCTCCCTGCTTTCCTCCAGTGCCTACACTGTCCCCTCTCCACTGCTTGAGCACAGAAGTGCCCTTCACTAGCACGCAGATCTCTTTAAACTTGCCAGGGTGGGCTCTTTGTGCCGACTTCAGCAATCCAAGACAAGGCCCTGGTTGTATTTCACTGCAGTTCCCGTCCTACGTGTTGTTTTCTTTCTATGCGTTGGGAGCTACGCCCAGATGCTGCTGCGGACTCTAATCGATAATTCCACTAAGAGCTCCAGCTTCTAAAAATAGCTGTCCCAAAATCAATTACAGCTTCCCTTTTCGACTTCAGTGCAAGGATGAATGATGATGAGTAAATGATTACTCACTGCTAGCCAAACATTAAGCAGAGCCTGTGAAACCTAATTAGACTCACTTAGGAGCTGTGGGGAAGTTTTGGTGGAGCGTTGATGGGTGCTCCCGACAGCTACATTAATGCCCACCCTCACTTTTGAGTGGGACCACTGAATACCACAAACAGGATTTTTGTGCATCAGTATGTGCACACATGGAACCATCTTGTCCAGTATATTTAGATGTGTATGCAAGGCCTTTAATTTCTGGGCCTGGGCATGCTCCGTGTTAATATTGACATAACTTACATAATTTTTGTATGCTAAATCATACCGGTGCCTGGAGTGGACAGATTACCTGTTTCCCTGGGGTAGCTGCTACAGTAGGTGGTATTATACCAGTTCATCACCAGGTGGTGGCGGTGATCTGTTTGCATTGAGCAAATGGTTATATAGAGATTTAAGTGGACATGTGATGGTTATACCTGGCAAGGATTTTTGTGGGTGGTTTCTTTTATTGAATCAACTACTTGGCTGGGGAAGACTTAAACAAACTTTTGGGTAACTCAGTACCCTTGCTCAGGTGATATCCGAAAGCTTGTCTAAGTTGGTTCAATAAAAGAGATCACACATGCCTTTTGCCTATCTCCTGAACCATCATAGCTACACCATCACTCCAACACAGCTATCACTGTCATGTATATCAGTGTAGTTTTCCTGTATGATTATACTGCAGATTTTAGTAAGTTAGGCTTTCCCCAATGTATGTCATGTGTCCATCTCTTGTTTCTGGCAGTGTAAGCACAGGCTATACTAGTATAAACGTATTGTGGGTCCAGGCCTCCAAATGCTTTAGAAAGCTACTTACATAGAGCAATCTAAGGAAGACACATGGGGTGGGAAGGCAATAGCTACAGAATAGTCAGCACACCCTACAGCAGTTATTGTAGAAAGGGATACACTCACCAAAGACATTAGGGGGAAATGTTTCCTGCACACAGTGCCCTTGAGTCCTCTGTATCTCTGATATCTGATCCCTGCTGTTCTGATTTGTTCAGTGTGGTTTGGTGGATGATGTCTGTGTCAGACATAGGTGGTGCTATATTTATACATAGCCACAATTTCAGAAGTACTAGCTGAATTTTGGAAGCATCAGTTTTTGATAGCCCAACTTATGACCATTAGAGGAGGGGTTTTAGAGGTGCTAAGCACCCACCACACCCACTGACTTCATCTAGAGGCACCTCTGAAAATCAGGCCTGCATATCTCAAAGCTGGCCACCCCAAATCGGTGCCCACCTGACGAGCTAGGCCTATAACTTGCAAAGTGCTCTGAGAGCCTGCAGTGGGGAAGTTGCAAAATCTGATTGTTTGCACTGCATCAAGACTGGCAGTAAGGGACATGGGGGAAGGATTATAAGGGGAACACTGACTCTTAGTGCTTTGAGGGGTTTAGTATGTGTGTAAAGGAGACAGGACCTTATTTTATCTGAAAGATCCAGGAGGAGGTCCATAAAGCATGAGTCAGTTTATAACTGCATCATGTCAGCTCTATGGGTGCCTATACATGTCCTCCAGGGTGGGTGCTTTAATAAGAGTGGCTCTTGGGAGCTGCTCTAATTAAAACACCTGCAGCTTTTTGTGTATTCAGTATCCTGCATTTCAAAATGGTAGTGGGGGCACTTTAACTAAAGCACATTTGACAAACTTTAGTTGAAGTAGCCGTGTCACCATTTTGAAACATGGAACGCTGAATATACAAGATGCTGCAGCGTGCTGGAGCTTTCTGATTAGTGCACTCTGGCAGACCTGATTAATCGAGTCTAATCAGAATGTGTCAGAGCACGTGTAAAGTTACCTTATAAGCCTGATCCTAAACTGCTTGAAGTTAATGGAAAAGCTTCCCACTCCCTTCAATAGATTTTGGATCAAGTCCTCTGAGTAGCCACAGAGCATCCCAGCCTGGCTTGGGCCTTGAGTAAAAGCTGGGCTAGTTTATCTGGGGTGTGTTTCTTTATGGGCTGTCTCGGAGCCCAGGCCAAGAGTTTTATTCGGGATAGCACTTAGCTTGTGCATGGTGTATGTGATATGTACATATTTATAGCATTTGTTTGCTATTTCAGGATGATCGATTGGGTCTCTTGGCCTCTAGGGAAGAACATAGACAAGTGGATCATTGCTCTGTTGAAGGGTTTGGCTGCAGTGAAGAAGTTCAGCATCTTGATCGAAGTGACTCTTTCCAAAATTGAAAAGGTCAGTATGCCCTTCAGACATGCCCATGAACCAGACATCCTCCCGCTCTTTCCCCTTCAGAAGGAGAGCTGCCTCTGCTCTAGCTTGCAACTGGGTTACAATTAGATGTGTGTCGATATCGGTGCTGAATCCACTGGTTGAAGGGGCATAGAATATACTGTACCATTGGAGGGATCAGTGCTAGCAATTTATACCACTGCAGGCTATACCATTATTATTCTATCGCTGTCTATGGACTGCTGGATTGAAGTCTGCTTTGTGCAACTTTCCAAACAGCGAGTCTTACCTCCAGAAATGCATCACATGCATAAAAGCAGGAGGCAGTGTTGAGTGGATGGTGTAGTGGACTGAGAGGTAGCATTGTCCTTTGCCTGACTCTCACTGGCTCAGTATATTATCTCAAGCAAGTCAATTAGAGCAGCATTTTCTTCAGTGTATATGGATTTCAGAAACCTCAGGCCCAAGTTTGAGGGCCTAGTTTTCAGAGGTGCTAAAAACCTAGATCTTCCAGTTCCTTCAGTGGGGGTGGGGTGGTACCCAGCACTACCTGAAAATCAGGCCCCAAACATCTCCAGCAAGATACCCCAAATCAGTGGCCACTTTAGAGAATTTGCCCCTCTGAGTCAGTTTTCCCCATTTGTAAAACTGAGATAATTGCTAATTGAATCTCACTACAAAAGTGCAAAGCATTGTGGTTACCTGCCTGTGCCCCCATTACCTCCCCTTGCACACCAAAGAATTGGAAAGGAACATCACATCTCCTCTTCTTAGTCTTAATTCCTTCTATTGTTATGGAGTAGAAATAGGCATAGCTTTTAAAACCTGGGGGGTTGGGGAACTTTGGGAATGGTGGTTCTGGGGGCTTGTAGCCCAGCTTCTGCAGCCTTTGCTGTTGTCTCTGAAATTGTGACATGATAATCTGGGGGATGTTTTCTAGCCCTTGGCTTGCTTTCAAAGCCTGTTTGTCTGAAGGCTTGGGAAGAGGCTCAGAATATCAGGTCAGGGCAGCACTGCTTTGCCTCTTTATGGTGTCTCCCATCCGGAGGCTTAGCCTGATGGCAGTGCCAGCCAGCCTGAGCAGGGACGAGTTCATGACCAAACTGGGTAAGGTACACGTGTGTTTCAAAGGAAGTCTCTTGGCATGTGAAGAGAGACATCAGGCTTGTACAGCTAGTGGATGTGGGCAGGCCAGTGTGTGAGGGGAAGGGGTTTCATAGGGCACACTGAGGAGCAGTATTGGCACGCTGGAAGAGCAGTCAGTATTCAGCAGCCCCCCCCCGAGAGATGGGAGGTGTTATCCTCCCCTTGCAAGGATGTTTGAGACATGGAGAAATCAAATGACTTGGCACACAAAGTCTGACCCCACGCAGGGTCAGAAATAGACCCTGGATCTCCTGGCTCTTCATTTCCTGATGAAAAGCGTGGAGACCTTTCTGTCCTGATCCTCTACTGAATCTGTCCCTGAGTCTCCCCTGTGGCTGCCCCAGGAGCAGGGGGTGTCTCCTCAGCCTCCCTTTTTTGTTAAGACTTCCCAAGCTGGGTCTCAGCAGCATGAAGGCCGCTCACTTGTGGCTTCCCTGTCTCCTGCCCTGTCTCTTCCTTGGTCTTCAGCCTGGCAAGGGCCCTTCTCCGTGCATTCTGGATCCTAGAGCATGCTCCTTTCTTCCCCAGCATGCCTGCTTACCAAGCCAGCCTCCCTCCTGTGACCCCCTCTCATCCTGGAGAGAGAAGGGAGGATAGTTAACACATTGGCTGAGCCACAGCAGGGGCCTGCAGTCAGGGGTGGAAGGCACTGGTCTATTGCCTTGCAGAGAGAGTGAGGAAACAGTTGTAGAGAGGAGGATAAAGAGCTGCTCCACTTTGTGCTGTGCTCTGTCCCCTGCAAGTGGAGGAAGCTGTCCCAGCCCCCATGTCCAGCAGTGAGAGAGCAGCTTCAGTCGGGCAACAAAGCTCCAATACAGAGGTCCCTTTCCTCTTGCAACTGCTGTCAAAACCTCCCATAGACTTGCATCAGTCTCCTCTCATCTCCCTCTTTTTGCCATTTGAATCTGAGCTCTGGTTATGCTCTCTTTATACACTTGGGCCTCAGGTAGCATAAGAACCATCTCCCCTGCTGCTCCTTGTGGGTAAGACACCGCCCCAGGACTCAGGAGAGCTGAGGACCATCCCTACCTCTGCCACCAGCTCCCTATCACATGCGGGCAAGTCACTTAATCACTGTGCCTCAGCTCCCCAGCAGTTCTGCTTCCTTTCTCCCACCCCCATGAAAGCAGGGATTTTCTCTTGGCAGCACCAAGCCCACTGGGGTCTTGGGCAGGCTGAGCTATTTAGGCCACGCTCTTAATATTTGAACCTTTCTGCTTGTTTGCTTCATCTTCCCAAATCTGCAGATATGTCCTCGACCTGTGGCACCGTTAACTTCCCTCTCCCTCAGCTGTTATTGGCTCTGATTCGAACTTTCCCACCAGGTACCAAGCAGGCTTTGCTTTACTTGCCTTATTGGACCTCAGCAGACCAGAGAGCCTCCACTGTCATGTAGAGGTGTCGCTACATGGGTTAATGAGACCCTGCACCCCCATGTTTAATATTGTGCCTCAGCAGCATACATTGCCTTGCACTTTTGCCCTTCTCATGTGTTTTTCTCTTCTCGACAGGTCTTCTCCAAGCTGCTGTACCCCATCGTGAGGGAGGGGGCCCTGTCTGTCCTGCAGTACATGCTGCTGAGTTTCCAGCACTCGCACGAAGCTTTCCACTTGGTAAGGCTGAGTCCAGACTCGCACCTAGAGAGTGTTGCACTGAACCCAGCAATGGGGTGTTTTAATGAGTGGTGGAGCAAAGGTAGCCAGGGAACAGCCTGGGAGCGGGCACTCTTCAGGTCCAACACTCCTGGATCATGGCTCTAGAGCAAACCCTCCTCCCGCTTTCTGCACACTCCAGACACCAGCTGGCTTTGCTGCCTCACTTCCAGGCTCAGGTGCATGCTGAGTGGGTCCTTGCAAGCAGCGCTCTCAAAGGCACCCTAAAAGCAGTGTAGATATCCCCTAGCAAACTGCTGATTATGGCCAGGGAGTCTCCAGTTTTTTTTGGTTGCCAAGATACGCTCCTATTTGTGCACTCACAGCCCAGCTTCCTTGTATGCATCTCTGGCAGGAGGCACCCTGGGAACGAGTGCTGCTGTGTGTGGGGTCCTCTGAGCCCAAGAAAGAGTTGGCTGTGAGGGGATGAGCCAGCGTGCTCCAGAAGGAAACCAGAAATGACGAACAGAATCAGGGTTATACCTCTCCCCTGACTGAACCTCCTGATTCCCCTTAAGGTTTGGAAAGTAGGGGCTAGCACTATGTAACCATCCAGCTCTTCCCCCAGTGTAAATCGTAGTTCCACTGAAGCCAGTTTACACAGCTGGGGACTGGATCCTCTCTCTGTTGGGGTCATTCCACAGACCTTAAGATTGACCATACACTGGCTGTGTTGTGTAAGCCTTCTCCACAGTGTTGTGTCAGCTGTCTGAGCCCTGCCCTAGAGGAACGAAGCAATGCAAAGCAGGCAGAGCTGTACCTCCATCACCCATGAAGTCCATCTTTGGAAGCTGCCTGGCACAGGCATAGTTGTAGATGTGGGAGCAATTTCTTTGTTCCTTTCTGCTATGAAGTCAGCAGAGGGAGCTTGTGAGCTGTTGTCTTGGATTTGGTTCTATACAATTGGACTTGTTATATGCTTTGGTTGTTTTTTGAGTGGTTGTTCATTTTTCTTATTATAGGGGCTTTTGGGTAACTTTGGTTTGCTGTTTTGTTTTCTTTTTTGTTTTGAATTTGAGATAAAGAGTTAATTTGAAAAGCTGTATGGACATATCTGTCCCTACCCATCTGATGACAACAACATTGCTGTCACTTATACAAAATAAGATAAAATTATGCAAGTCAGATTAGTCAAGATCAGTTCAGCCAGAAAATTGCATCTCCTACTTCAAGAGGAAGCTACTTAGTGCTCTGTTTCAGCCAGAGACACCCCATTCCCTAACAAGTGCAGGGGCGTATATTATAGGTGGCAGAGGCCAGTCTGCTCGAAGGATGAAATTTGCCCTGTGCATAAAGCTAGTGTGAGACCCTATGCCATGTGTATGGCCTATCTGAGCATCAAAAGAAGCCATAAATCAATGGGACT
Source organism: Alligator mississippiensis (assembly GCF_030867095.1). Taxonomy (NCBI): domain Eukaryota; kingdom Metazoa; phylum Chordata; order Crocodylia; family Alligatoridae; genus Alligator; species Alligator mississippiensis. The sequence continues at coordinate 465,048,249 of NC_081824.1, read as the reverse complement.
TTGGAGTCAACGGGAATTTTGCTGTAGGATCAGGCCATAAAAGTGACACATGAACCTCGTGTCTTAGCCTTCTGCAGGGAGTGACTTTCACCCACATACTTTAATCCTGTGGTCCTGTGTGAGCCACAGAAGCACAACTAGCCTGAGCCATTGCTAAATGAGTGCACTTTGCTCTTTCAGCTGCTTCCTCACGTCCCCCGGCTGGTGGCATCTCTGAAGAAGGAAGATTCCAACTCTGCAATGAGCTGCCTGGAGCAGCTGGCCGAGCTGATACATTGCATGTTCTTCCGGTTTTCGGGATTTCCAGATCTCTACGAACCAGTCCTGGAGGCAGTCAAAGTAAGGCAGGCAACTCGATTCTGGGTCTCTGAACCACATGTTGCATGCTGAGTTGCGGGGAGGAGGGACCAATGTCCTGGTTTGCTGTTTAGTAGCAGACGGACCTTCTCACCATTAGAGGAGTCTGGACTGCAACTTCTTGTGAGGACAGCTCTTGGTCTGGGGGAGAGAGTGGTTCAGATTATGAAACTGGACCCCATTTGGGTCTGGCTTTGAGGCAGGGACTTTCTTTAATGCGTCTGGACAACACCTAGCACCATTGTGTGTATGACACATACACATATTCAATATGTCTCCCTTGGCTTTCCAAGGGGAAGAACAGCTCTCTGAAGCTCGAACTTAGGAGTTTATAGTTCTGTCACAGCGTGCAAAATGAATTGGAGGCTGATGCAGTGTCTTTGGTTATTTCTAAGGCTCTCCCGATTCCCAATGAGGACCGAATTAAACATTTACTGGGGCAGAATGCTTGGACCTCCCAAAAGAATGAGCTGGCCTGTTTCTATCCACGCCTAGCTTCCAAGTCAGAAACGGGAAAGATTGGCTTAATTAACCTGGGGAACACCTGCTACATGAACAGCATCATCCAGTCTCTTTTCATGGCCTCAGAGTAAGTTTCTTTCCTCCCTTGAAAGTGGTGTGGCCCAGAGTGTGCTTCCCCTAGGAGTAATTCTCTCCTGTCTCTGGTTTTACAGCTTTAGACATTCGGTACTGAATTTAACGGAAAGCAATGCACAGCCCCTGATGACAAAGCTCCAGTGGCTCTTTGCATTTCTGGAGCACAGTCAGGTAATTAGTTCATGTTCTAGTGATTGTTTGGACTGTCGACTGCAGAAAGGCTCATTTGGGCATTACATCCTGCCAGGTTTAAGTGCTGATCAGAGGCCTGTGTGTCCTGATGTATTATGTAAAGCAGTGGCAACAGCCTTTTTGGCAAGCATGGCACAAATTAAGCCCTGTACCCATTCTGAGTGCCACTCTGATTCCCTTCCCTGCCCAATCCGCTGCTCTGCTTTTTGTTCCCTGCATAAGTTAATGCTGCCCTCTCCCTGGTCTGCTGTGTGGCGCACATGTACCATGCATGCTATGGCTTGGCTGCCCCTGATGTAAAATATCCACTCCTGTTTCTACTGTGGGGATAGATAAGGGATAAGAACTTTGCTTGTGACTGAGCTCACAGCAGATTGCAATGTCCCTTAGTTTGATCACTGCCACACTTAATGACAGGCATTAATATGTTACAGAGCTGAATGAGATTACACATGTTGGGACTCTTCCTGCAGGCTGTTTGCAGACCTCCTCACATGGAACTCAGACTTTGAACATGGCCTTTATGGCTGTAAAGATCTCCAGGTTTTGAACTGGGGCCTTTCCCTTTTGGGTGCCCAATTTGCAATTCCTTCAATAAATTGGTTGGCAAAGAACTGGGTAGTCGCTTGCTCCTGGCTCATTACCGGCTGTTTTGAGAGAAGCTGAGAATACATTTTTCATAGTGGAAAAGCATATTTTTCCACTGTTCCTTGGTATCCATTGCCTCACCTGCCAACATAACAGTATTTAGCAGCCAGTGATAGAGGAGGTGGTATGTGTGGTTATGAACGGGGCCCCAGATGGGCCGCACTTGCCTAGGAAGGGAGATGTTGACTAAACAACCTGCCTGTTAAGAGGTGGTCTATATGTGGAAAGCATTGGAGATTGCAACCCCCCCCACCACCCTTGGTGCAGAGGAGGCCCCCAATCATACAGTGCAGGGGTGGATTTAATGCTGTCACACTTGCCCTGCATGTTTGCTGCTTTGTACTCTCTTATGTAGCACTGGAAGGGGCCTCTGGTTCCTTGGGGTCACAGGCAACGGTTGGTCAAAGGATCTCCAGGATCATTCACTCTGGGCCTTTTCTGTGCATCACAACCAGAGAGCACCTCATAGAAAATAACTGACAGGGTCCTCATGCATGTGAGGTTAAAATGGGGGAGCTCAACTTTCAGTCCATGGGCCAGATCCAACCCGTGGAGCTGTATCATTCAGCCTGCTGGATTCCCTACGGGTATGGAAATTTGGTGACAAGGGAGCAGTGGCAGTGCTAATTGCTGCCTCCTTGCTACCAAATTTCTGGACCTGCGGGGAAACCCACAGGCTAGATAATGTGGCATTGTGTGCCAGATCATGCCAGCTTGTGGGTGGTGTGGGGTTGGATCGGTGTGTCACAGGGCTGTATCAGGGAGGTGGCTGGATCCAGTAGGTGAGTCATGTATGGTGTAAGACCAGATAGGGTTGATGTGCAGCCTAATTGGGGCAGCACAGAATTGGGCCAGCAGACCAACCCCGTGTGGGATCCAGGCCCTGGCCTGACCCTCCACCACTTGTTCAGCTCGTGTGGCCAGGAGGTTGGGTGCTACTAGATTAAAACATGCTCAGGGTATCCAAGGGAAAAGGAATAAAGCCTTTACACGGGCAGTGTGGGTAGCTAGTTATAAGAGTGAATGTTTTGGAAGGAGCAGAGACCTTCATGCTCCAGGGGATAAACTGGGGATCAGAGGGAAGCTCTTGGAGGCCAGGTCTTCTGTCTCCCCACTACTGCAGGATTTCTTCCTCAGAAGCCAAAACAGGATACTGAGCTGGATGGAGTTGCTGGTGTGCTGCAGGGGGGCAATTCCTGTAGTCCTAAGAGAAAGGATGAAGACGAGTCAGACGGCCCTAAATTCCCACTTGTGCATGCACGGACATTGCAGACAGCGTAGCACAGGCCCTCCGACCAGCAGCGTGAGATTATCTAAGATGATTTAAAATGCTCCTGCACCTGCCAAATGTGCTGTGAGAGTTTAAGGCAGCTCAGCAGCTAGTTCATCTTTAGTCTCGTTTGAAAGAGGTATAATTTATTCTTCTATAGCATCTTTTCACCTGAGGCTGTTAATGTGCCTTATAACTGTGGGCACATTTCACTGTTCCTTTTTCACAGGCGTGTGTGTGTGGGAGAGGGAAATTGAGGAAAATTGAAAATTGACAAGAGTCTTAAGTGACTTGACTGACGTGACACAAGTCAGTGGCAGAGCTGGTGCTAGAAGCTGGTTTGCCAAGTCAGATTCCCTCACTTGAATTGGTGAGCACTCCCCGCTAACAGCAAAATGATGAATGTGCTCAGCAGTGTAGATACGTTTTGTTGAAGTGAAGCGAAATCCTGAAGTGGTCCCCCTGAGGTGAGACCTCCCTGCTGGGGACAAGAAGGGGCTATACCCCACAGTACATGTGTGGGCCTCACGCAGGGTGCTAATTTATGGCTATGTGGTGGCTTCCTGAGCAAACAGTGGCCTGAGATCATCTGTCCTCCTCTCCCCCTTCTCTTTATCTTTGCCCCTGCATCTGCCCTACCTCTTGAGTTAGCCATGTGCTATCTCATATTAGGGCAGTAGTGCCTTTTCAGACTTGAGGCACCCCTTGATAGAGTCAAAGCACTGCCTTAGAAAATGTAGCTCCTAGTTTTCACCTTTTTTTTGAGTGCAGAAAAATACTAGAGCAATTCTTCTGTTGCAAAGAACTCAGAGAGACTACAACAGAAGCATAGCACCATAGAAAAGTAGGGCTGGAAAAGACTGCTGGAGGTCATCTAGTTCAACACCCTGCCTGAGGCAGGATCAGCGCTCTCCAAACCATCCTATACAAATTCATAATCTAAGCTCTTCATAAAACTTGCCACAACACAAGACATCACACCCTAACCTGCCACAGGTAAAGCAGGGGGACTGTGGCAGCCAGCATCCTGCTTCTATAAAAGGTTGTTAATGTATGCTCAAAAGAGCCCAGGTAGAGGGCCATGCCCCCTGCTACAGAGGAAGGCAACCCCCCCATAGTCTGTACCATTATGACCTTGGGGCAAAATTCCTTCCTGACCCCAAATACAGTGATTGATCTGTCCCTGAGTGGAAGGGCAAGACCCTATAGCCAGGAACCTCCAGCTTTAAGTCCCAGTCTTGGCTGCAGCCAACATCCAATGCCTCTGAGAGGCTTAGAAACACCCTGACATATTTAGCAGAAAGGGAGGGAGGGAGGGAAGGAGGGAGCAAGCAGCAAATCCCAGAAGCATGGGAAATCCCTGTAGCACATAGGCATACCTACACCTAGATTATCCCTGACCAGTGCCTGTGCATTGAACCTCTTCTTGAAAACCTCCAATAATGTAGAGACCACAGATTCCCTAGGCGTCCATTCCACTGCCTCCCTGTTCTCACAGTGAAGATGTTTTTCCTGATATTTTATCTAAACCTGCTTTGCAGGTCAGAACATTTTGATTCCTACTTGAAACCTCTGGGTTTATCTTCTGCATCCTGCTTGCACACCAAATGGTGCTCAACTTTGGTGGTACCCTGTGGCAGCCTTGAAAGGATCTCAAGGTGCTTCAGGGTGCCATGGCATGCTGGTTCCTGAGATTAAAAAGAGACACGTCTTTCTAGTCATGTGACCACCCCTTGGGTTTCACACCATTTTGTCCCCAAGGGCCTGCTGTCACTGAAGTGAATGGAAAGATTTCCCCACTCCCCCATTCTGCATGGAAGTTGGGATCTAGCCTTAAATGCTTTCTTCTCCATCCCCCTTTTATTGCTGCCAGCGACCTGCCATCTCACCTGAAAGTTTCCTCTCGGCATCCTGGCCTCCGTGGTTCAGCCCTGGTGCTCAGCAGGACTGCTCCGAATACCTGAAGTATCTGCTGGATCGGTAAGCAGTATCTTACCTAGCTTCAGAGCACACCGTTGTCTTAGATTGTGGGCATTTGGGGCAAGTGTGTTCTTCTTCTCCTGGGTTTGTATGGCATGTAGCAGTAATGGGGTTTGCTCCATGCCTGGGCTTCTGGATGCTATGTAGTCAATCCCAATAGAGGCAAAAATAGCTATTCTTCTGGGTCAGTGTGTTCATCTTCTGCCCATGTGTGGCTGTTCCCTGCAAAGGAAATCGCAAGGCTGGCACCAGTGTTGGTTCCTGAGGCTTTCTGAACACTGTATTGACTGATAATATTTTGATGCTTGAGGTGCCATCTACTGCGTATATGTGTTGGAGTGAATGGCATTTCCCTAGAACAGCTGGCCTAGAGAAGGTGTAAGGAAGTCCGAATGTAAGCTAAGGCTCAGGATGGGGGGGTAGGGTCCCCTCCTAGGGTGGAGCCCTGTGTATTAGGAATGAAAAGACATGGTTTCTTGTACCAATTTCTATTATAAAGCCTGACTTTATGGCCTCCAGTATAGAAACCAACAGTCCAATATAGACTTAGATCCTCAGTTTATCTCTAAAATGGACATGCTTGCTCTGAAGGCAAAGAGGAACTTGTTTGCCAAGTTTGGAGATCTGCCAGGTTTTTTAAACAACTTGTTGTTCAAAAAAAAAATAATTGCACCCCCCCATTTGAAACTTTGACTTTTGTCTAAAGCTTCCTTCTTCAGCTCAGAAACTGCAAATCCCTTCCAAATCCCAGCTGCACATTGGCACACAAAGGAGACCCTGTCAAAAGGGGTTTGTGGCACATGGAGACTGTATGTGCCCCAAATCCCTTCCCTTTGCCCTCCCTTCATGTAGAGAAACTCAACAGATAGGTCCTTCCACACCTATACGGAACAGGATGCCAAACTTTACTATGTGAAGAGCAATAGTCAGTAGCAAGTTACCTCCATAAAGAGATGGCCTAAGGGGTTAAGACACCAAAAGTGCATGAAGATTTAAAGCCGTAAGGTTTGCACATGAAAAAGCAGCACTTAGGCTGTAGCTGGAGTGGGAACTGTTTGGCAGAAGCTGTTGTTCTCTGATCTGTGACTTCTAATGCAGTTTCTTTTCTCCTTTCTCCGAAGACTGCATGAAGAAGAGAAAACTGGGAAAAGAATTTACCAAAAGCTCAAAGAGTCTAACTTGATGTCTCAGGCCAAGGAGAATCACTACTTAAACAAGACCTTAGTTGAGAAAATGTTTGGGGGTAAAATGACCACCAAAATTCGCTGTCTGAAGTGTTTGAATGTCTCCTCCCGAGAAGAAGCCTTCACAGACCTGTCCTTGGCTTTCCCGCCAATTGAAAGGCACGGACACAGGCCAAACCACACCACTATTTTGCCAGTGGAAGAAATCGGTCCCCAGATTATAGAGCCACCTGTAAAACCCCAGAGCCAGATAATAGACTCTCCTGGGAGACAGAGGAAGCGTCATGTGTCTGGAGAGCAACCCACGCAGCTAGTGCAGGTGGAAACGCTGGGCTTCCAGGAAGCAGGGGAGCAAGAGGCTCCTATTGACTTGAGACATGATCCTGCTGGTAGGGAGATGGGGAAAGATCCACTCTTGGCTTTTGGAGAGCAGACATGTAGTTCCAAGGACTCCAGATCTGTCCCGGACTTGATCAACTATTTCTTATCTCCAGAGATGCTGACAGCAGAGAATAAATACCATTGTGACAAGTGTGCTTCCTTACAAGATGCAGAGAAAGTGGCTGAGTTGACAGAAGGGCCTCACTACCTTATTCTCACCCTGCTGAGGTTCTCTTTCGACCTGAGGACCATGAAGAGGAAGAAGATCTTGGATAATGTCTCGATACCGCTGGTGCTGAAGCTACCTGTTCTGGTTGCGTCAGAGGAACCGGATGATGTTTGCCCTCCCAGGCAGGAGAGGGCTGCATCAGGCACTGGCTTTGTGTCTGTGGTGTATGACCTCTGCAGTGTGGTGGTTCATTCTGGTGTCTCCTCTGAGAGTGGGCACTACTACTGCTACTCCCGGGAGGGTACTGATACAGGTGCCAGGGCACAGCCACGGGATGGGGCTCAGAAAGCCACCTCTGAAAAGCAGCTGGACTTTGAAATCCAGTGGTACCTCTTTAATGACACCAGAGTCTCCTTCTCCTCCTTTGAATCTGTTAGCAATGTGACCTCTTTCTTCCCCAAAGACACTGCCTATGTGCTCTTCTACCAGCAGAGGCCAGGCAAGCAGAGCTGCACGGTGTGCGAGGAGGCTTCGGATGCTGTCCAGCTGCACGGGGAACCCTCACTCAATAAAGACTTGATGGAAGCCATTTCCAAAGACAACATCCTGTATTTGCAGGTAACGTCACTTCATGTCCACACCGTGTTCAGGGGACTGATTCTGTTTTTGTGAGATTCAGTGATGGTGTTTCACTTGGCCTTGATTGCAGTGGGAGTGAGCCCTTCAATGACACCAATAGCTCCCTAAAGCAGCATTGCTCTTCCCTCCCAAATCCCAAAATAAATAGCTGCTGGGCTGCTTGTATTGCAGCAACACCAGCTGAGGTCAGGCCCTGTAATGCCAGGCACTGCACAAATACATAGGGGCAGCCCCTTGTTTTGAAACCGAGTTGAGGGCCTTCAGTACCTTGCAGGATTGAGGTCAGGGAGGCAGGGTTGCTCTGTCTAGGTTTGCTTTTTTTCTGGCCATCACAGACTGTGATGGTGACTCAGACTACCTTGTCCTCTTGATTAAATCCTCTGTCTCTCCTTCTGAACCCACGAGTCCTAACCCCATGTCCCTCCCTCAGTCCAGCAGGCCACATACTTTTCCTGGTATAGGACTACTCCCTGTTGGGGGCTCAGTCTCAAGAGCAGTGGGGACTCCTTTTGATTTGTCTAGTAAACTTGGGAGCTTTTTCTCAAACATGGTCCTCATATAACATCCTCTGCTGCCACTGAAATGCTGGCTTCAAATAAGCAGGCCTGTTTTGCTTTTTTCGCCCCACCCTCTCATCCCTTCTAGGAACAAGAAAAGGAAGCAAGAAACAGAGCTGCCTACATCTCAGCCTTGCCCAAGTCACCCCTGTGGTGGAGAGACTTTGACAGGGACAAGGATGATGAAGGCTCCTCAGGGGGCTGCGGCTCCGCTGCTGGAGGTGGAGGCTCGTTTCATGGCCTCGTCTTCTAGGAACACCATTTGCAACAGACACTGACTATAAGCAACAAGCTCTGCTTCAGCCTTTGTTTCTAAGCAAGCAGCTGAGCCCACAGAGGCCGGTCTCCTCTGCTGTACATCCTCACTGCAGGCGGTGTAACCATGGAGAGGGATCTGGCCCTGAATCCTTGCACCTAGGAGGAAGGATTTGCTGCTAATTCAGGGAATGCATTGCTGCCAGGAACTGGTGTGAGGAGAGCCCCATTGCTTTCTATGCACTTATCCTAAACGCCTTAACAGAATGCTATTTACTAAGCTCCGTGGTGACAAGACTTTGGCTGATGACTTGAAGTATCATTTTGTCCAACTGGTCACTTCCTCTTGCTTGCTGTGGGAACCATCAATCAGGACCTGGATGAGGAGGGGCTCAGAGGATCAAGATGCCTTTGGAAGAGACTAAGCCGGGACCTGGGTGTGGAGGTCTACAATGCTTACACACTCCTTCCTCTGAAGGAGGCCCAAGATCTTCCAGAACCAGCTAGCTATGAATTTTGGGGCAGGTTGTTTTGGAGGACCTAATTAACTCACCTCATCCACCCTCTCCTTCTTTTGGACTCTCCACAGGGCATCATCAGTAGGGGATCTCCAAATCAAGGCACCCCAAATCAGTAGTCCCTTCTGCAATACTTGGCCTTGAAAAGACTGCAGGCTGCACCATCTCCAGAGCTCCATCTTATATTCTAGCAGTTAGGCAACTTGAACATAGGATATCAGTGCAATGCACCGTGTGTGTGTAATCACAGCTCCCTCAGCCTGTGGTCACTAAGAATGATTGCAGCCTGCTGCTTATACCCAGTTGCTGGGATGACTCCTCTGTCTCTAATGGTTGGGGCTTCTGCCTTTCAAGAAAAAGGGTCCTGCCTTCTTCCTCTTGATGGCTGTGGTGCATACGGATATTGTGAATCCACAGAATGGAAAGCAAAGCACGGGACTGAAGTTGAATGATGACGGAGGGTAAATTCTGAAACAAGTTAGCCACTATTGCACACTATACTGCTGTTCTTCATTGTGTTCATAGCGATAAAGGAAAGGAAATCGTTCCTCATGAAGGACTGCTGCATGCTTAGCATTTCCTACAGGTATCAGAGCCTGATTACAATTCCCACGTACTCTGGTGCTTCAGAGGAGGAGATGCTGCTGTGCCCCTACTGCTATTAATCACCTGATGCCTTGTAAATATTCCCAATCATGCTGCTTTGCTGTTTTATCATGCGACTGCTCCTCACTCTGTCGAAAGAGGTTTTGAGGCTGAGGGAGTTTTGCCTTTGTACAAAATGCAGGCTTGAGCCACTGTGTTGAGCTCTTGACTTGTGAATAAAATCTTCCCAAAGGCTTTGTGCGGTCTGGGCAAACATGGCATCTCCCCTGCAACTCCCACTAGGGGCTAGGATGGGCATATGTTGCAGCGTCCGGTTTTTGGGTGCCCTGCTGCATAGTGGAATTCATAGCCATGTGCTAGATGCTGAGGTGCCCCCTACCATACACAGGGAAAGTTAAATGCCCATGACGGGAGACGCACAGAAGCCAGCACTTCTGAAGGCTTAAGCTGCTCTGAAGTCTCCCGGCTCATCAAGGTGCTTTGGAAAATGTTGCTTTTTGTGTATAGCGCTTTTCCCTTTTGTAACAGTGAGAGCTTGTTGTGGAGAACTGTAGGTATCTCAAAGCCAGTCCTTACAGGAGAAAGGGGCCCTGAGGCTTGGCTTATAGCTGCATCCAAGCCTCACCAGGGGCTGATGACCTTTAGAAGCCATGGGCCAGAACAGCCTGGCCCCCGTCCAGCGCAGGCTGGGCAGCTTTGGCAGCATGTCAGCAGCGTGGGATGGGGGTGCGGAGGGTATTTGCTTGTGCTCGTGCTGGGGCTCAGTTGCTCACCAGCTGGAAGCTGTGCCCTCGCTGCAGCTGGGGAGCAGGGAGTAGCGGTGGCAATGCAGGTGCAGCTTCCAGTCCCACACAGGCAGAGGCAAATCTCTCCGGCTCTGCAGGCCACATCCAGGGGCTTAACAGGCCAGATCTGACCCATGGGCTGATCCTCAAATTAAAGCATTCTCTGGGTGCAGATGCCTTCCCCCTCCAGGGTGGTGGTGTTGAACTCTGCTTGCCTGGTTGTTTAGATCTTGGGCTTTGATTCCTCTCAGATTTAAAAGAAAAGTGGGGTCCCTTGGCAATGGTGCTGGCTTTACTCTATTTTCTATGCCCCCACCCTTGCTATAGCCACCTGCACAAACTGGGTATGAGGTGGTTTGGTTTGGACATTACCATTTCATGCCTAGTTTGCATAGGTTCAAGTGTCTGCTCCAGAGACCTCAATCTGTTCTCATCAGAGATGTGCCAGTGATGACAATGGTACACCAGAGGCTTGGTTGCAATTGCTATGGCTCTAATGTGGGTAAGGAGAGGAAGCATGAGTCAGGGTTACTGGGATGCTTGGAGGATGGAGCAATGGCCCATCCTTTCCTAGGCCTTCAAGCCTTGATAACTTAATGTAGAACAAGCTGATGATGCACCTACTCAGTGTCCCTAGCAAGTGCTGCCCTTCTGGTGACACTTTACCAGCCTGCCCTCGCCTGTTGACGTACTACGCCTGGACAGCACTGAGTTCTGGATAACGGCTGTGATCCTGAGACAGTGCAGGGTATGTGCTTGATAAATTAGCAACACGGTCTAGGCAAAGGCAGGTAAGACTCATGACTCAAGGCAACTGGCTGTTTTAGGATCATGGATGTGTCTCATCTTTTGCAAGGCCAGGGCAGGGGGAGAACAATCATTGTTAAACTCTGACTCAGTTCTGCAATAGAGTAGAGCCAGCCAAGCATTTATTTACCCATATTTAAAGCAATTGAAAATAAAACAAGAGGAAGAGTGGACTTGATACGTGCTGTCCCTATACTTCTGCCACAAACCAAATGTGTCTTTTCTAATGGACCATTATTGACAGTGGGCTGTTGTCTTTGTTTCAAGCACCTGTGCAGACGGCCACATCCAATTAGTGATATTATTTCCCCTGCACTTTACAAAATTATTGATAGAAGCACGGAGGTGCAAAGCATCCACACTCCGGGACTGTCTTCCCCTGCTCTGACCCAGATGATAGAAATAAAGGACCTGCATAATTAAGGCTATTCTTCATGCTAAATTGCTTATTAACTGCACCATGTTACATTCATTGGGGAAATTCCAATCTGTGTTTTACTGCTGTAAATTAGGGCTATAACCCTATTAATGCCACTGGCTGAGAGCATCCATTGACTTTAGTGGAATTCTGTCAGGCTCATGCTGTTGTAAATGAGCACAAAATATGGCCTTGAGGTCTGTAGTTATACAAAAAAGATGGTGATGCCCACTGCTGCTAGGTCAGGTTGAAAGGCTTCTGCCTAAGGCTTTCCTTTTGCTAAAAATCCCATTGGGATTTCTTCTTTATAGTACAGTAGCACCTTGAGGTGTCATCTGCAATCTGGGTCCTGTTGTGCTAGGGACTGTACATATGTATAGCAAGAGGCAGAGTGTTTGTGCTGGAAAGTTTACACTCTGCAGGGATAAGGGAAATATTATTCCCATTAACAGAACAGAGGCACAAAGATTTTAAATGACTCAAGGCCAACCAGGGAGTCTGTGGCACAGTTGGGAATCAAAGCCAGCTCTTCTTAGTCCTGCTTCAGAGCCTTAACCCCATCTTTCCCTGTAGGAAAAGGTGCTTCCATTCGCTGATATGCTCAAGGCAGTTCCCAAGAAGGGTACAGACTGAGGCACGTTCGTGGCAGGGAGGGAGGAACAACGCTGACTCTGTCCGTGCCACATCCTTCCCACAGATCAGCACCAGGATGCACTTCACCAGTACAAAGTCCACTTTATCAAGAGAGAGAGGCCTGGTCTTCATTCTGAGCTCCAAAACATGCAGGCATAGATCCCACATAGCTCCTGCACCTCTATAATTCTTTACCTTCCTATCTGAGGCCTGTATCTCATGGCCAGATGCGTTGTATGTTTAAATACTTGCAAGCTGGCTGCAAAATGCTTGCAGTTCATGTGTGTGTGCAGCCAAACCCTGGACCCCCATTCCCTCCTGTTCTGTGATAGCAAAGGCTGTGCAGTAGTTTCTCTCTCTCTTTGCATAGTTTTGGTTTGCTCAGAGGGTGGCACCCCCACCCAAGACAGAGGAGCTGGACTTTCAGGAGTGGTAAGTGCCTGCAGCACCATCAGAAGTCAGCCCTTACACCTTACTTTCCTATTTACACTCATCTGCTACTGTATCCAAATGGTATTTGGCAGCAAGGGTCGGGCGACTAAGGGGGATTCTGTAATGAAGGTATTCCCTAATCTCACTTGGTATCAACAGCAGGTGGAGCAAAGCCCTGTTCTTTTGAGTGAGGTTGTGGAATAAGGGATGTGGCCAGAGAAGGGGTGTGTAGCGGGGATGGCAGTGGTCTCAAAAGCTCAGCAAGTGATGCCTCCAAATACCCCCTAAGTGAACTCTTAGGGCTAGATTCTGTGCCAAGCTATAAGGCATGTAAGTAGATTTGGGTGCCTAAATGTGATAATGTTGCACCCTGCCCAAGTCCCTGAAAACCAGTGAAGACAAAAGGTGGGTGGGTCCTTCTCCTCCTCACTGGTCTTTTGTGACTTAGTCTTCAGGGTCAGAGGATGGTGAGTTATGAAAGTAGATGCGCTCATGGATTTTTGGCATTTGAACAGGGTGGAACAGAGTTGCACTTAGGTACTTAAGTCCATTAGACACATAATAGTGGAACAGAATCTGGCCTTTGGTACTTTGGATATGACTTAATCATTTGGCTAGGCTAAGCCAGGTGCCAATTGTCCACATTAACTCTGTAGTGAGGAGACCTTTAGTGGGGAACAGATAACTTCAGCGTGCTCCCCAGTTAGATGATACAAGTCATTACTGGAGTCCTGTGTTGTTTTGGGCCGCTCTGCCACAGAAAGGATGTGAACAAGTTAGAACGAGTCCGGGGGAGGGCAGTGAAAATGGTTCAGAGGCTGAAATACATGACTTCTGAGGAGAGGCTAAGGGAACTGGGCTTATTTAGAGAAGAGAAGACTGAGGTGGGATTTAATAGCATCCTTTAACTACCTGAAGAGGGGTTCAAAAGAGGATGGAGCTGGACTGTTCTCAGTGGTGGCAGATGACAGAACAAGGAGCAATGGTTTCAAGTTGCAGCAAGGGAGGTTTAGGTTAGATATTAGGAAAAACTTTCTCACTCAGAGGGTAGCAAAGCATTGGAACAGTCTACCCGGGGAAGTAGTGGACTCTCCATCCTTGGAGGTTTTTAAGATCCAGCGAGGCAAAGCCTTGGCTGGGATTATCTAGTTGGGACTGGTCCTGCTTTGAGCAGGGGGCTGGACTAGATGACCTGAGGTCCTTCCCAACTCTAGTTTTCTATGAGTCTATGATTACCACTAATGAGTCCACTGCATTAATAGAAGAGTCATCACAGGTGTATTTCTAGTAGCGTGTTCAAAGTCACGCTCGGTGTTCAGTCTGAATCCGGACTAGAACAACGGGCTTCTGACTCTCAGGCTTGGGGCTCAAACAGATGACACATTTATCCAAATGTCATTGGCCTTACTCCAAAAAAGGAGCAGCAGCTGATACAAATCCCTACCTTGGTGTAGCTGTCACCAATTTGGTGACGGAATACCCCTGAAACAGGCAGGGGGTAAAACTAAATCGGCGTAAAGTTGCACCAGTTTAGGTGTCATCTGCCCACATCCATCCTATAGTAGCCCTTTGCTATAAGCAAAACCAGACTGTTACTTGCTTCCCTAGTGGTGAGGTAGGCTAATAGCCTCCTTCTGCATGCAGCTACCCTGGCTTAGTTGTTCAACAGTAGGGACCTACCTAAATTGGGGCAAGATGAAGAGTTTTTCATGACCGCTCATGCTGCAGAGAGACACTTTTGCATGCCCCACCTGTCATCGCTGATTGGTGCAGAGTGCTACCCTTCATGCAACCCTACCCCTCACCACTAAATTGGTGGAGAGGTCCTGGAAAGGGAAGAGGGATGAAGGGGTGGCCACCATCCTGGCTGCTCCCCTTCATGTCACCCCACTAGCTGGCATTTTCCCTTATTTTTAGTACATTTTAATTTTTCTTCCAACAATTCTGTGGGAAATCACGGCAAATGTCATTTTTTGCAGTAACTGTGAAAAAAACTGCCATTTATTGTCGTTTCCGTGCAAATCACAAAAGCGTGATTTAAGTAGGTCCCCAATCATCCATGTATTCCTGATCCTAGTACAGTTTACACCCGTAAATCAAACCAGTGTAAATGACACCGAGGCATGTATCCAGCACCCCAGACCGATTGTGAGCTGATGCAAAGTGGCACTGCTTAATTAACTGACATGGAAAGATACCAATTAGGCTGGAGATCAGAAGGATAGTCTGATCATGCCATGATGACTAACCTAGAAGCACACATGTTGGAAGAGGTCATTTTGCCAAAAACTCACATTTTTTTTTTAACCTTTGGATCAAAACCGGCTTATGCCTCAGGATTTGTGGTTGCCTTTTTATTACTTTTTTATTATTGTGTTGCTTGCCTGCTATATGATACAGTACATAAAAAACAATATTTTCGCTTCAGGCATGTACCACCTTTATTAAACAGCAAAACTGTATTATCCCAGTTAAACTGAAGGCCAATTTACCGGATAAATAACTGTTTCAAATTATTCTTTTTCTTAAAAAAAAAAAGAACCCCCCGCCCAAAAAATAAATTAATAATTTAAGTGATTAGCGGTCCACAGTGATTTGAAAAATTACTAACCATTTCAAACAGTGACATCAAACAGAAGACATATACTGTACATTTTGCCATGGATTTTTTTTATCCTTTCTGGCTTCTACAAATGGACCAAGAAAATCCCCAACACCCCCATTTAAGAATAGTCAGACGATTCAGAACACACTGAAAATATGCTACAGGTCAACAACTTCAAGGCTGTTGGTCATGCTTCACAGCCATTAGAAAACCTATCCTACTTTTTGTGGGTCACATCCAATCTAACACATTGAAGTCCATGGGCATCTGTCAACTTCAATGGGAGCTGGGTTGAGCCTTTTCTATTGCTCTAAGGGTTTGATCCTGAAGTGATTGGCAGAACTCCCACGAGTTAGATGCAGGATCAAGTCCCTAGTTACTTTCTCTGTAGTCACTGCTCTCCAGCCAAGTTATTCATTGCTCAATAGAGACAAACATTTGTTTCTTATATGATATGATAAAAGAAACTCAAAACTGTGCAAAACACCTTCCCCCCCCCCCCCCCAACCAAATCCCTCCCTGCACACATGCTCTTTCTTCACCTCCACAATTGAGGATTAGCGCCTTTGATAGGTTTTATACAACAGGATGTCCCAGGTTCATTATGATATTGTGACCATTGGTATGGCAACACCATAGCACATCACCACAACCATACAGCGGCTGTAACCTACAGACTCATAATAGCACTTTTCATCTTCATACACGGATTGATGGAGCCTCTGAACACCTTTGTGAGGTAGGGAATCAAGTACTAGTATCCTCAGTTTGCAAACAGGAGAGGAACTGGGTTACACAGAGGTCAAATGACCCACCCAAAGCCACAGAGCAAGTCAGCAGAAGAACTGTGAAGGATTCATGACCGCTTGGGCCCACTGTCTTGTGGTCAGAACTGTAGGGTGTGGTGTGCATGTGTGCCAATATGAATGTATACCACCACCTCCCAAAGATGGGCCGTACACATAAGAGCCCTACTACTGCCAGCAAGTCAATGAAGATTTTCCTTTCACTCAAATGATAGAAATGACAGTCTTGGGTTCTAATCCAGATGTTGAGCATCTGTGTTGTAACTGGTGGTCATGTAACTGTATGGGGTCATGTAACAAGATGGGGACATCACAGCTGGATGACATAGGACTAATGGGGGATACATCCCATGACACTTTCGTGGCCTCTTCACTTCAAGTCTGCCTAGACCCACTCAGTATCGAGTCTTTCCCATGAAAACTGCAAAGGTGGTGACCCTGGCAACATGACATCCCAAGGAATTGTAGATCAAAAGAAACTGAGCTGGATCAGAAGACAGCAGGCAGAGGATAGGCTGACAGAAGACACAATTATCCTGGCTAAAGTGAAGGCCAATTTTCCACCCATCTATGGAAGAACTAATTGTCTAAAAGCACAGTGGTCAAAATGCTGGGGCACCATTAACAGTCACACTATCCATGCACAAATGATAGTATCTTGGTGCTTCAGTGGCAGTAAATACTAGCACACTGGACCAGCCATGTTTCAAATATGAGCCAAAATTAATGGCTGATTTGACAGCAGGTAGGTTTACTTTAGCTCTGTTTCAAGCTACTGCTTCTATTCAGACTTTTTTTTCCTGTTATGTGCACATTACACTGAACAGCTCTACCCAGGGTCTGGTCAGATGCCAGTGGTGACTCTTGGATGATACTAAACACAGCTCAGATACATACATCTTTACAAGAGAGCCCTTACACTGGGAGCTCCTTCTGGCAAAGCACTGAGACCTGGTGGTGGGGTACATTAATAGAAGTCACTGATTGTGCTTCACTCCGGTGCTATCCCAGCACGCCTTTGTCTCAGTATAAAACCACAATTAAACAATCTGAGAGCAAGATTTACTTTGGCTGTTTCAACTAGTCAGGATGATGGATGGGATCTTTGTAGAAAGTTACACAACCTATCTCCCATCACAGGCTTTAGGGACCTCCACATCCACATCTGAACTATGTACCTTGCCACCTCCAGGTCTCCACTACAAGGCATTAGTCAAAGTCATCAGACCTGGGTTTGAATGTCATCCTCTCAGTGGATGGGCACTATAACAAGGTAGGGAAAGACAACATTGAAACAACATGAGAGCTGAGTTGCTCCAGACATCAGCTAGTTCTCTCGCTACTGTGGAAGAAGGAATGGCCCAGAGATGCCACAGATTTCTCTCTGGTTTAAAGTACTGAAGCTCACTGCAGCAAAACATACTAACACCTGGCTCTAACCATCTCATTTCCAAGAGGCGACACTATGGGTCATCAGGGAGCTACCACCAGAGAACTGGCTGGAGCTGCAGGGAATTGTGATATAATCATGGCCCTGGTAGTCTGCCTTCACATCCTGATGCTCCCTGCTCACAGCGCATCACATATTGATGCAACAGCATAACATTGAGTCTTGCCACAGAGACTTCCATCGGTGCATCTCAAAGCACATCACTGAGGCAGGCCCCAATTTCATGGTGCACGTGAGGAAGGAGGACACGGAGGATGAGTGAGTGCCTGGTCCACCTCAGAGCCCTTCACACCCAGTCCTTCCCTGTCTTGCCGATGCAAGCATACTAAAGTGATGGCATGATGTGGCACAGAGTTTATTCTGGTAGAGAGGCCCCTCTTAGTCCAGGTCTAGGTTTAGCGTTACTTCTTTCCAGCTGCTGACTGCCAGGGTGGAGGCAGGGCAAAGCTGTTCCTCTATGACCCCCCCTTTTCAGAAGGGTGGGATGGAGCCTCACTGACTTTCCTCGCAGGGGAGTGGGTGAAGCAGAGGAGCCCCTATCAGAGCCTGGGCTTGGTGGTGGTGCTGTCTCCTCCTAGATTGAATGCAGCATTTAACATGCACACACAGCTCCTGGAGAGGCCGCTTCTATGCTGTCCTGGCACATCCTTTTGCTTGCTCTCTGGATATTGCAGGATCAGCTCACACTTTACGGCTTGAAGGCCTGGACCAGGCACAGGAGCTCAATAGGCATATGGTGCACCTGGGTCCCAGGCTTACTGTATGCTTTGAGAGTACTGTAGCAGGCCATGTGTATTTCCCCATGCGGCACAGGGTGAGCACTCTGCTCTGTGAGAGTCAATCATCTTCTCTCCAATACGCTCATCATTGCCTTTCTTCTACTTGACTCCAAGCCTAATATTGGCAACTGAATCCATTAATAGCAGCAAGCAATTTACTTCCCATTAAATGCTGAATTTCCAACTTCAAACACATCCATTACAGGCTTCCTTGAAAACCACGGTGCAGCTGAGGAGTTGATGTCTTCAGCTTGTCATGTGATGACAGTAAGAAAATGTTACGGCATTTGGTAGAAATCCAATCTATCTCCATCAACCTGAGCCTGTATATATTTTTTCTAGATGGACTGGTAAAGGTGTACAGAAGGCTTTGACAAGAGATCCTCAGGCAAGGTTTTTTTGGGATTAAAGATGAATCATTTGCATTGTGCTAGGATTCTTACAAGATTCATATCTAACCAAAGAGCCAGTCTGGCTTGAACGTCCCAGTAGACACTAGATGTAAGACACCTACACCATCAGGCCAAAGTCATAGATGTCCCATGAATTTAAAACAGCTGTTTTTCAGTCTGGATTTGGAATAAATGCTGTACAAGCATCTTTCATCAGGGAGCAGACTACTCAGATAACCAACCAGAAGGAATTATATTTTTATATAATATAAAAGCAGCTGTCATTCATATCAGGAAGTAAGTCCCAAGTTCAATCTGGCCAGGCTGCTAAATGTAGCTCTCCTTGAAGGCCAGGCAGGGCAGTGCCTGGTTCATGCAGATTATTGGGCAGTATGTGTGGACTGTACACCTGGTGCTGTACAAGGAGTGTGTGAGGAACATGCCACCTGTCTAGCAGAGAGAAGCAACCCCCAGCTGGCAGGGTGCAAAATGGTCACTGCAGGAAGGGAGCTGAATAGCTCCACCAGACGTAAAGGGCCAGGCCCCAAAAGCCATGTTTCGAACAAAAGCTTGTTAAAGAGCAATGCTTACAGGGACAGTGAGATGAAAAGTCCTCAAACAACTGCAATGAGTTGGGGAAGTCACCAGAGAATGTGCCCAGGCTGGGAAAGGGGGGCTGCACCTGTCATATCTAACCCAACTTCAAACCAAAGCACTGACACATTATCCAAGACACCTGCAAACTCAAACTTTGACGGGTTGCAAAAGGGAAGAGGTTCCAGGGACCAAGTGCACATACAGAGACCCCAGCAGCCAGGGGCAGATGACCAAACCTACCTACGGGACCTCTCCCACTATGGCAGGATGAAAGAGTTCATGACGTCACCTCACTTAGGACTTCAAGGCTCATAGCTCACCCCTTGAATTGAAACTGGATGCAAACAAGGAGCCAGAGGTAAGCAGGCAGCAACAGCAAAGCAAGCAATGTAGTGATTCACCCCTACTCGAGAGCCTCTATCATACCTGCCCCACTGGAATAGCTAAACATGCAACGTCTCTGGAGGATTATAAAATCAGACCTGGGTATTATGAAGATGCATCTCTGGAGCATCTACAGCTCGATCTGTAAGGCTGCAGCTCAGCAGGTGAGCTGCACACCTGAAGCTTTTTAAAGGCACAAGCTCACACCTTAGTGTAGTTTAAGTCCTAGGGAAGAAGGTTAGGCAGCAGGAAGACTTCCAGATGTCCTTATAAGGCTGTCATGCAGCTGTTCCAGCTGTGCAGATCTTCACCAGTGAAGGAACAGGCCTCAGAGGGTGAGGGGTAGAACCACTATTTTTGGAACTATGCAGGAAAGCTGCCGGCAGGAGGGAAGGGGGGACACAAGACGGGATTTGTCAGCTACATTAATGGGCTTCCTTCTCTCCAGGGAGTCGGGAACTAGCTTGAATGTAAATCAGAACAGTGTGCACACATACACACATGCATCAAAAAATCTGCAGGGAGTATGCGGGAAACTCTGATCTCCGACTCTGTCTTTCTGTCAGTCACAGCAGCGATACATCAGGCATTTTGGCAGTTGGCTGAACCATTGTAGTAGAAAATTGAAGAAATAGTCTGCCTAATTGTGTTGCAACACAGCACACACCTCATATGCTCTGGTGTCCGTCATGCCGCCAGCCTCAGTCACAAATAGCCCATGCTATTCTTTTTCTTTCCGATTCCTGCCTTTCAAGATAGACACTACCAGCCTCGTATTATAGGGAAACTTTGAAGGTTCAGCTTCTCTCCAGCCTGGCAGATGTAAAGAGGAAGGGAATTTCTGATTTGCTGGTGAATCCTTGTCTAGGTGCATACAGCTTCTGTTCACTTTAGGGAAAATAATCAGTTTTATGACCCTTGGGGGCCCATTAATCAGAGTCTTTCCACTGACTTTACTGGGCTTTGGATGAGGTCCAGGTTTTGGAAGTTTGTCTGCAGCTGGCTTCAGTTTCAGCTTTATAATAGTTACAGCTCAAATGGGAGGTTGGTGTGGTTGTGCTGTGAAAACAACTGCTGCACTCCACACCAGAGGTAGCTGCATCTCGGGGTCTCTGAAGTGAACCTCCGCATCTCTAAGCTATCAAAGAGACAGTGTGAGAAAAAAGTAATCATAAACTGTAAAAAGCAAATCTTTATCTGTGTTAATGATATTTTGGAGCATCAAAACTGAAAAGTCTGCTTCCTTCTTAAAGATTGAATTTGCTTTTTCATGCTGATAGCGCTTTTGCCCTTATGTTTTGGATTACTGTCAGCCGAGGCAATGAACAGAGAGAGTGGCTAGTTCAGCTTCTGCTTCCACGTATATCCAGTTTCTGGTTCTCGGGCACTAGCACATTGCTGTAATGTTTCGACTACCAGGGCTGTCACTATCCCTTTTATGCTCTCATTGATGGCCATGGGAATCTTGGTAATTTTGCTGGACTTTAAATCAAGCCCACTGTTTATTATCCAGCAACATACTATTATCAGAAGGGCTACAGAAATTCAATGAATTGTATGCTCATCTCCCTGCAAAAAGCATTCAGCATGTAAGAAAAAGTAGCTGTCTGGCATCAAAGCACTCACAGACCTCCAGTTCCGGTAGGCACAAATTTTTGCTGGACCCATTTTGTAACTCTGTCTGAGCAAAACCAGGATGATGATGATTTTTATGAAGTGCATCACGATACCTGCTTTATTTTTCTGACAAATATCCTCAAGGCAACTTCTTAACATTTCCTTATAGCTTTTCCTTAAGTGGCAACCCCTCCATTCCTGGTAAAGGGACAGGATACTAGCATATGTGGTTAGGTTGGTAAATTTTGAGGACACTTATGCAAAACAGCCTAATAGTCTCAAGGACCTGCATCCAACGGTTGGACCCACATGGGTCAGGTCAAGGCTCATTGCAGAAACCAAGCCCTGGAAGATTGGATTATGTTCAAACAATAACTATTTACTTGCTTGCTGACTTCAACAGAACTTTATTTAGAAACGGGGAAAGAAGAAGCTCACCGACGTCACGGCAGTGCTCACTAAGGATGGAATGTGGTCCAGAATAAAAAAGCCCGGTGAGTCTAAGTAACGGATGCATGTGAGTCTCCTTCTGCTTGTACTGATATCAAATCAGGAGTGACTTCAGTGAAGTTTCTGGCAGAAGAAACTGTGTGAAAGTCAGTGGAGTCCCAATGAAGACCGAAGAATAACATGTTTCAGTTCTAGAAATACACGGTGCGCAAACACGGCTCAGTGCTTTTCCTCTCATCGTGAGGCATCCTTCAGAGCAAACAAATGGTCTGGACCCACAAGCCTGGGTACAAAGAGCTCTGGCCTTCATAGCCAGGAAGAGAGGTTGGAGTTTAATTTCACAGCAAGGCCCTATCTCAAAACATGGCATCAGCAGGGATACAGGCTTTAGCTTAGGCCACTTCACAGGGTGCTGCCATTCATCCACCGGATGGACTGATACTAGAGATGAAGCTTATTGCCTTTCTGGAGGGAATGTGGTACTGTTCACCATCTGTTTGGGAGGAGATATTTTGTGTGAATCTGGTATGGGCCCAGAGAGAATTATGTAATGCCTGTGACTAGATACAGCCCTGCAGACAGGCGTGCAGCACTAATGAACAGGCTGGGCACAGCAAGAGCAGCAGCATCAGGTCACCCCATAGCACTATGCTAACAGATTCAGCCCCATCTTGGAGAGAAAGGAGAGTTCAACCTTTATACATGCAGTTATTGATGTGGGGCTGGCACCAACAGCCCCACAGGACTCAGTGATTCTCCTTCAAATTGTCACGACAGACAATTCGTCATAACAGTTTGAAAAGGTTTGATTTGACGGTGCATTTGTAATACACAAGTTTCCTACATGTGATTATGTCTCCCACTAGTGACTGGCCCCAGCAACTACAGCAGCCTGCTGCTTCTTGCAATGGTGTCACTCCAGTAACTCATGGGGTGAACACCTGTGGCTCTGAGGCCGACAGGTCAGCACTCTGCCCCTACTGCTGGTGCTGTACATTTGCTGTGGTTTCACATGCATTCAGTCCAACAGTGGAGGCAGTGTGATGTGGGCAGTCTCATATTTGCATGCTGAGCCTCTATAGGCATGCTGTTAGCGTACACACAGTAGCGCTGTTGGCTCCGTTCAAAGAACAGGTTGTTACCACTGTCATTTCAGAAACAGCCTTGCAATGATCACTATGTTGTAGCTTTTGCAGCCAGGGCAGAATTAGGACATTCAGTGGGAGATGGGGGCTGGTGGCCCCTTTGAAAGCTTCATGCTAGAAGCCGAAATCCCCTGCTCCAAACAGTTATTTTTGCCTGTCCTCAGAGCCAGTGGAAGGAGCTGTGGCTGTGGAAGAACAGGTTATCTGAGCTCTTGAACAATCATGTTTATTAGCCTAACCTTTCTAGAGGATTTATGTCAGTTTTCAGGTCACAGCAATGCTCTCTGTCCAGGTCTGCACTAAGTGTTTCTTGCATTCTGCTTAGTGAGTTAATCGTTCAAGGGTAATGGTTGCTCTTCCATATTTTTATGGGACTGTGGATTATTATCTGTGCACTAAAGTCTGCCTTCCTGCTTAGTCCTCTGAGATTGGCAACTATGTGGAGGATGACCTCAAGACCCTGATGCTTTCTAACACTGGTTTTAAACTACTACTCACATGAGAGGACTGTCCTGACTCCTCTGGGGAGACTGTTCCCCAGTCTGAGATCTCATCATTAGCTTAGGACACTTTGACTTAACTCCATTATAGTATCTCTACCTCTGCTCTCTTCAAAGACCCTACATCGTTCCACGCTCTCCTTCCCTGTGTTTCTCCAGACCCTTCCCTTTCTATGTTTCTGCCACATATGACCCAAATTCTCCCTATAGATTCAACAGAGCCTTTTCCCACCTCAGTTGTAGTCAGTCCTTCAACAGGAGTAGGACTGTCCCCTAGTGGGACTGATGGTAAAACTTGGCTCTTAAGCCCCAGCCTAGATCTAATGGGCTGCACATGGGCATTGGGTCAGGCCTTTACTCCTTTAATTCTGCCTTTACAAGGTGGTCCCTCCAACACCATCACTCCTCAGAGAGATTAAATATAAATAGTGCCTTTTGGAAAAGGAAACAACCGCTTGGAAAATCAGCCAGGCTCCCAGGCAGCGTGTGTGTTTTGTATGTGTGGCAGGAGGGAATTCAGACATGGAGATCTAGGGTTGTCTCGAACCAGTCAGTCAGCCCCGGCACTAGGCAAGCTGCTGAGGGGAACAGCCACAACCATGACCACAGAAGTTGTGCTCCCTGATGGGGAAGAGTATTTACAATTGAGTGATCAAACAAACACAAATCAGCACTAGTGGTGGCCCATCTTCACATAAGGGGGTTCAGGGAGCTGGGCCAGCCCAGAGTCTGTGATGGAAATCTGTGACCCATCAAAGGTGCCCCCAAACCAGCACATGTTTGGCACAGTTTGGGCATATGACATAGAAGAAGACTGAGAGAGATTATTCTGTGTTAACAGGTATGAGGTGGCTTTAGTAACAGCTGAAAGCAAAAGACGTGCATTGGTGAACCCGGTATTGCTAAGTTTAAGATCCTGGACAGTGCATCCAGCAGCTAAAGTAACAGCCTGAACTCAGCCACCTAGAAGAGTTGGTCCATACCCCTAGCAAACAGCATCTGCCAAGTCTTCCCCTGAAATTAAGGTTGTGTTTGAAAAATAAGACTCCAGACCACACTGGCAGTAGCCACACTCTGAGGCTGCATTGCTGGAGAAGGGCCCAGCTTTGGAAAACCACCTGGGTGGACATTTGCCTGTTTGGGTGCCAATGTTGCCTGTTCGTTACTGCTTGCTGCTCTTGGTGGGCTCTGATGACTGGCGCACATCGGTCCACTCCTGCATGGTGTTCTGCAGGGCTTGCGTCTTCTCCTTGTCCACCTGCACGTAGTCCACCTTCTCATCCGAGGCAGCAGAGGATGTAGAGGGCTGGGCAGGGGAGAGGAGAAGACAGAGTGATTGTCAGATTGCAAAGCTAGCTCCACTCGCTGCCCTGCTGTTGGGGCCTTGTCTTGGCTATAGCTCACCAGTAAGCCTACTTTAGCCTTCTCCTCTGCATCTCTGCCTGTGGTATCCCTGCCGCAATAACTCACCAGTACACTCTAGGCCAGATTATGTTCCACCTATTAGGTGCAGCAAATGTGAACTCAGATACCCAAGCATGATCCTATTCCACCCTGCTCAAATTTGTAAGAAGCTGTTAATGCAAAAGGTGGGAGAGGGGGTTTTCCTTTTCCTCACTGTTCTCTGTGATGCAGTCTTAAGGCTGAGACAATGGCATGTAACAAAAATAGGTGCATTCATGTTTTTTTTCCAGAGACTTGAGCAAAGTGGAAGAGAATCACACGTAAGTGCCTAAGTCCCAGGAGTGTAACTAGCCATTTCAGCACCCTGGGCAGAGGTGCTGGAGAGCGCTGGAGAGCAGGGCAGAGAGGAGGCTGAGCACCACAGAGATGGAGTGAGGAGTGTTTTGAGATGCTGGCAGGTGCCCCACTGCCCCCACCCTCGTTACACTATCACTATGTCCACTGGGGTGCCTTGCTCTCAGCTCAGAGCTCCTCTTAAAATTTTGGGATGCAGCAGGCTGGGGCTCTGGGCCCAGAGCTGCAAAGTAACTAAGGCAGGGAGCAGCTCAGCACTCCTGCACCTAATGTTTAAGCACCCGCCTCCCACAGTGAATTCCCAAACCCAAGTTAGTAGCCCAGGCTCCCTGCATAGTGCATCAAGAGAGCTAGGATTGGATTAGGAGTCATTGCAACCAAAGCGGTGAGCCGGGGAAGACCTAAGTCAGCCAATACTGAATGCTGAAGAGATGGCTGTGCCTGAAATCCCGCTTCTCTCTTTCATTTAGGCACTTCCTTGCAGGCCCGAGGTAGGTGCCTCTATGTGCTGGGGAACCTTTCCAGGACATAAGTACCTAAGTCTGGACACTAATTACTTGTAGACAGAGCTGCTGGTGATGCCCACGTTTTACATGGTGGCTTAGTGGTTAGAGCACTCACCTTGGGAGTGAGACGCACTGGTTCTAGGCCCTCCACTGCTCAGCAGTGTGCCCTAGCCACCATGCTGAGGGGCAGGCTGGGGGGTGGGTGCCCTCTGTCTCTGCTGTTGAAGAGCTATCTGGGGTCTGAGACACAGCAAGAAAGACAGGGCCTGACCACAGCCCAGTGAGAAGGACACTCAGCTGTGAGGGGGAAGATACCTCCCCAGCGCTCCTATACATTAGCTCTGTTGAAAGCAAATTGCATGAGCAGCCTTGGGAGCAAGAACCAAAGCCTTGAGGCTGCCACATCCCAGCCTCCTCACTAGGCTAGAGTCAGGTTCTCTTTTGCTTGCTCTTGCTCTGGCTCAATAAGTCTTGGAAGCAGAGTGGCTCTGGCTTCAACAGGAGCACTGGAGAGGACTACAGCAGGCAGGCCAAATCTCCACTCACTAACCACCATGCCATCAGTGACCGACTCCAGTGTTTCACCTATACCTCCCATGGGGTTGCAGGTGTGTAATTAAGGCTGGATCTGGCTTAGATCCAGATCTGGGCACATCCTCAGCTGATTTAAAAGGATGCAGCTCCTTTGCTCATGAAAATCTCTGGTGGAAGACCTGGTCCACGTGCTTTTTCCCATGGACTGAAACCCTTAAAAACACAAAGGTTAGAAACATCCCACCTACCTTCCTGTGTGGCCCAGGTGAGCTCGGCTGGAAGTCCAGGGCTAGGTAATCCACGCTCCCTGAGCTCTTCTTTGGTGCCGGGCTGTTGGTGCCGCTAGGAACAGGAGAGGCTGATACTGGATTTTGCTAACGTAGGAAAAAGATGGGAAAGGAGTGGTCAATGCAAGGAGAATAAGGAGGGGTGAGGGGGGGACCTAAACACATTCACCACACAAACGCATTTGTGGCCCTTTAAAATGAACTCCCATTGATCTCTAAATGATCTCTAGGATGGTGATTTAGGCTAACCTTGACAGGCTTGGAAAATGAGCAGATGTAAACCTGATGGCCTTCAACTCTGAAAAATGCAAGTTACTCCACCTTGGGAAGAAAAACCCGTAGCATGCATATAGGCTTGGCAGTGCTACGCTTGCTAGCACCATGGCCGAAAGGGACTTGAGGGTCATGACTGACCACAAGATGAATATGAGCCATCAATGTGCTGTTGCAGCCAGCAAAGCAAGCAAAACTCTGGCTTGCATCCACAGATGCTTCTCCAGCAAATCCCAGGATGTCATCCTCCCACTGTACTCAGCCTTGGTGAGGCTGTAGCTGGAGTACTGCATCTAATTCTGGGCTCCACAATTCAAAAAGGATGTGGAAAAGCTTGAGAGAGTCCAGAGGAGAGCCACGCGCATGATCAGAGGGCAGAAAAACTGGCCTTTTGATGAGAGGCTGAGAGCCATGGGACTCTTCAGTCTAGAAAAGCGCAAGCTCAGGGGTGACCTGGTGGCAGCCTATAAGTATATAAGGGGTGTGCATCAGAATCTGGGGGAACAGCTGTTCACTAGAGCACCCCATGGGATGACAAGGTCGAATGGTTATAAACTCCTGCAAGACCGTTTCAGGCTGGACATAAGAAAGAACTTCTTTACTGTCCAAGTCCCCAAGGCCTGGAACAGACTGCTGCCAGAGGTGGTGCAAGCACCTACTCTGGACTCCATTGAGAGGCATTTGGACATATATCTTGCTGGGATCCTGTGACCCCAGCTGACTTCCTGCCCTTGGGGCATGGGGCTGGACTCGATGATCTTCTGAGGTCCCTTCCAGCCCTAATGTCTATGAAATCTATGAATCTATGAATCTAAATGAGCCAGAGCAGGATCCCTCTGCAAAGAGGGGCAAGGACCATCAGCAGGCTGAGTTACATGCTGTTCTGTGGCCCAGCGCAGCAAATCCTGTAAGCAAATGCCTGACTCCATGCACCTGAGCAAACTCCCTGACTTTAATGGTATTCCAGATGGGTCCAAGGCCTGTCCTCGGCCCACTGGGTTACCAAGTTTAAGGCTTGCTAGTATCTGTAGTCAATGACCAGAATTACCTCCAGCCACTTTTGGTTCCACATAGTGATGGGCAGGTGCCCATGCTCTGAGATGGGTTGACTGGCAGCAGCTTTCAGTACCTGTCCAACTTGCCTAGCTCTATAGTAACATGCCTGAGCTGTGCTGTTGTGGCAATCACAATGAAACCCTACTGATATGAATGGGACTATTTATGTGCCTAAAGTTACACACCTGCCTCAAACACAAATGGCAGTGTCAGCACTCTGCGTGGGAGCAGGACCAAAACAATGCTTCCCAAAATAAAATGGGTGAAATGCAACACAGAGCAAAATAAAATCACAGAGTTCTTGATCCTTTGTGGCCTAGAGGGGCCTGGGATATGTTGTGGAGGGGAATGTAACAAAGTGAGGGACACACAGGTGGGAGGCCCTTCTTGAGAACTGGGTGAATGCAGGTGAGAGCCTGTTTCTGCTCTCCAAATATAAATAAGAACTGAAGAGCAAATGGGAGGTTTAGCAGAACAATGCTTTCGAATGCCACATTCAACACAACCACCCACTGGCCCACATAAGAATATGTGCAACATTTGTCACACGGTGTCATTAAGGCCACCTAGCTATGTTTGTATTCATAGAGCACTGGAGCCTTGGTGGAAGGTCTCAGCTGACTGCCCATCCTACGAGGGCTTGGCTTACCATGGCCACGTAATTCTCCTCGCTGTCTCCTGAGTCAGTGCTGGTGATGCTCTGGGTGGAGACAGGGCGGCAGTACTGATAAGAGCCCGAGTTGAAAGTCTGGCTGTAATGAGAGGATTCCACATGTTACTAAGAGACACAGGGCTTTCCCTGTTCACCCTCACTACGGGGATGACAGCAAATCTGGGATCCAAATCAAAACCTCCCTGCACTCTGTGGGGTTCAGGTGCTGGTTTTGGTCTGGACAGAAACGAGCCAACCTTCTCCGTTGCATTGGGGGGTCCAAATCTGACTTTTGCGTCATGTCTAGTTAATAGCATCCTATTTCTTTACATATCCTTAGCTACCCTGCTATCACATTGCTTGAATCCAGGCTCCATAAACTCTTTTATCTCACAGGAAGTATTTAATTATAATCCCTTTATCATAGTGTATTAAGCCAGGCTCCTTGGAGCTACAGCACTAGCTCCTTGCTAATCACAGCTGCAGGCCTCTGATTACTGTGCAGTGGGCTATCTGAATTTTGCTGGAAAACAAAGCCTAGAAGGCGTCATCTTGTTTTCAATCAACCCAATCAAATTATGTAGCATAACATAATGTGATCAGAGCCTGGTAGGAAAGCTTGTGTCTTCCAAAAAGATACTTGGTGCTTTGCAGTAGAGGAAGGGCCATACGATTAGCTGATAGGAGAGAATACCATTTGCTTCTGCATGGTTGGACACACTGTCAGTCATACCTCCCCCACTCTGCACTACGTATTTCCTAGTGTGGTGACCCACGCTCACAGCTCTCAGGCCCTGCAGGTGGTCTCCACACAATCCAATTTATTGGCATGGTCATCAGAGCCAAGCCTTGCTCATTTCTCCTACTGGAAGATGTTAGGCTCTGAATTAGCAGCAGAACTGGAGTTGTGTAAATCCTGTTGCTTTTGGCTTACAGCAGTAGTTGGCAGTTTTTCAGAGGTGTGGGTTGCAACAATGCCACTTGGCTCCGAGGCAGGGTAGCGTTCCAGCCCTTCTGCCACTGTTGCTTTCCCCTGCAGCCATTTCTCCCCCACAAGCTGTGGTGTGGATGCAGCTCCCCATGCCTGGCCCTGGGGCAACTCCTCACTATTTGGGTCCTGCATGAGCATGGGCAGAGCCTCCCTGCCTCTGACATGGTACTGAAGCTCTCATCTCCAGTCTCCATGGGCTATATCCTGTGGGTCCCTGGGCCATATTTTCCTGACACCTGGCTTACAGGAAGTTGGTATGAGGCTTTGAGGCTTCCGTTTTTGAAGTTCATCACAGCTTCACTTCACTTCTGGGGGTCACAACCATCCTCGAGTGCCACCTGTTTTGCACTGAAACTGGGAGTTTCAGACGGTTTTGGTTTGAAATCACACAGACCCTCAGGTTCACCTGAGTCTGGGTTCACCCATATGTACTATGAAGCCCATGTCTGCTCTGAGTTTGGACAAAACCTGCCAGGCTTTTGGGAATGTTTGCAATTATGAAAAAGATAAACCTCTCCAAGGGATATTTAATGGGTTACTTTGCAATATGCCGGATGCTGGCATGGAATTTGGGCAGTTCCCCTTATATTCAAGGAATCTGATCATTACAGCCCAAGCTGGAATACAAATAAATACTATTCTGTGTCTCACTGTAAGTGAAAAGGCTAAACATGAGGCCCAGATCGGGGCCTCAGCCCTGAACGCTTCCATGATGTGAGAAAGTCTGACTTAGATCCAAACTTTGCAGGACTTCCCTGTTCACAGTCATGGTAGGTAGGACAGAGCAGCAAAGCTGGGATCCAAATCTGAACATCCCTGAAGTTTGTGGGTCTTCTGATGTAGGCTGTTCTAATGGACCAACCTACAACCTGGAATCCAGAGCCCCTCAAATATTTGGGGAAGTTTAGATTCAGATCTGAGTATCACCACTTAGGCCCATTTCTAGCTTGGACTCAAATGCAAGCCTTGTAAGATAGAAGACACATCCCTATAACAGCAACAGCTGGGAAAGAAACTGCTTTCCATCTTCTTTTAAAGCCCAACACATGGAAGCTAAGCAAGGTAAGGAGACTGGCTCAGGTGATGTAAATGTGGCCTGAATCTGTCTTAGGACAGGAATTAAGATTCCATGTACTCACGTTGGTCTGGACCAGGATTTGGTGACTGGAGACTTGAAGGGAAGTTCATCGATGACAGTGTTGTTCCTCAAGTCCAGAGGCGTTGGCTTTGCTAGAACGGCATAGAGGTTTTTATTTAGCAGAGAACATGTTCGGGCCCAGAATCACTGTAAGTGTTAAAAAGGACAAAGTGCAATGACATCCCTAGCCAGGAAGGTGATCTGCTACTTGTTTTCAGCAACTTGTTTCAGCTCTTACATCAGTCAACCCACACAGCACCTTGGCCTTGCCAGGAACACAGAATTCTCTGTCCAATGTGTGCACACAGCTCCCAATGACTCCACAGGGAACGGCACTGGACGGGTGCCTGAGGGGGTGAATGCTATTAATTGAAAACATCCAAATGTGCTGTTTATTAAGCGAGGCTTAAAGTCCTCCTAATGCCCCATTGGATCCGCGAAAGCCTCACTCTATTGATCTCGTCAGTCCACAAATAATCTTATCGGTATGCCACTGAAGTGCAATGATCTTTGACTAGGACGTTTTCCCCAGGTAGGATTTTTGCAGGAAATCTGCCTTCTACTATGAAAGCTCCCTGCATTGCTGCAAGGGAGAGGTGAATGCTGCTTTTCAGATGGAAGGGGAATTGCTGACAGTCATAACAGAGTCTTTCTCATCAGGGCTGGCTTCACAGATTGTGGGGCCCTGGGCAGATGTGGGGGCCAGACAATTGGTGACTTCAGCAGGTCAGTGCGGTTGCAACGCAACACTGCAGAACCACAGCGTGTATTTCTGCCACTCAAACGTGCAAATGTATCTTACCAAACCCAATCAAGATACAAAACATGCAAATGTGACTTAGCCTCATAGTTTAAAAAAATGGATTTTCATGTCTGGGCCCAATGTGCAAGGCCCTGCTCAGTGTGGGCACCATGGCAAATGCCCTGTTGCCCGGCTGGAAGGCCAGGTCTGCGTTCTCTCAATGGGCATTACCACTGTCGAAGCCAGAGGCAAAGCTCCCATTCTCTCAGGTGCTGGCTACCTCCTGCCAATTGAACTTCACCCTCACTCACTTGGCATCTGAGAGCTGCACAAATGTTAAGGGTGGGGAAGGAGGGGAGATGAAAATCATGTGGGCTCACTTCCTGCATAAGACAGACCACAGAACAAACACCCAGTCCTTTCCTTCTTTGGCCATAACCTCATGCAGTGTTGGCTGGCAGTTTAAACCCGCCATCTTCGTGTTGTCCTACCACTGATCAGGACCTCTGTTCTTATTTCCATATTCTCCTTTCTGTAAGCTAGCTATCTTCCCTGGGGTCTTCTCAGTCTAACACCTGGCACTTCCATGCCTCAACAATGATTTAGCAGTATGATCTTCCTCAGCCCCCACCTGCCTTACCTCAAATGCATTGTTCCCAGGGAAGGAAAATGCCAGTGGTTCCCCCATTTCATCCTCAAAGAATTGGGCCTAGAGACACACAGGCAGCAGCTGCCCTGGGGATGCTGCATCGAAAGATGGAACTGTGTACGGTGCTTTAAGGTACCGTCTCTTATCAAAGGGTGAATTTAAATGACTAGTTCATTAACCAGTCGCAGCTTACGGCAGCGCCAAAAGTCTGATTATTATAGTGGTACCTGCAGACATGGCACTAGTCTTTTCATCTGAGCAGTCAGTATTACCTTTCCGGTCGGGTTTGAGGTTGCGGTTGACTGGAGGGGGCTGGATTTCGCTCAGCCGCCTGTGACACTGGGCAATGGCTCCTCCTTTGTGTACTGGGAGGCTGGCCGAGGACAGTCCCAGTATGTCCAAGTGATGCGGGCCCGGGCTCATTGGGATGTAGAGACCCTGGGCATTGTCAGTTGTTTTCTCCATGCTGAGCAGGGATGAGGAGCCTGGGTTCATCGGGACGTAGTTGTCCTCTGAGTCAGTGCTGTGGGAGCGTGCCATGGCAGCTTTGGCTTGCTGGAAAACACAGAAGGTGTGAGTGGTCAAGAGGATAGTCAGTGAGGTACAGCAGGTGAGGAGCCTTCCTGCCATCCTTATCCAGCATGGACCCGCCTTCTGAGGTGGGGCAGCATTAGAGGGCGTTTTCACACGTGCTCCAGGGGTGGGGAGAGCGCTTTAATTAGAGCAGCTCCAAGAGTTGCTCTAATGAAAGTGCTTGCAGCGTCTTGTGTATCAGCATCCTGACAATTCAAACTGGCAGCAGGGGTGCTTGGACTAAAGCTCATCGACTAAAGCTCCAGGAACAGAGCAGAGTCAACCAGGGGTGGGGGAATTCACCCAGGGAAGCTGCAAGCTGAGTGGGAGATGGGAGAAAAGGTCACTCTGTTTCTTGTGCATTGCTGCACATCCAGGCTTCAGCTGTGCCTGAAATACAGTGTGAGGCTACTGTAATGGTATTCCCAGCAAAGGGAAGCAGGAAATATTAGAAGTCTCATGAAAAAGCCTGTTCTGGCAACATTTCCAACTCAAGTTTCCCAGGCTCAGCTTTCAATGAGCATCCAACTCTCTGTGGGCTGCTCTGAGCTGCCACTTCCATCAGTGAAACTTTGTGTAAGGAGCCAAACTGACCCTCAGTTGTGAGCGGAGGGAGGCTGGCTAATTGCTGTGGTCATTGCATTGGTCATCACCAGGGGCTGAGCCAGGAACTTCCATGGAGAGGCTAAGGGCTGGTCTGCCGGGGGATACTGGCTGAAACAGCTGTTCCAGAGTAGCAGCTCTGGGGTTGTTCCCAATGTGGACAAATGTATGTCAGGGAACTACTCTGGAATAGTGATTGGGCTCTGAATTCACAGCTTATTTTTTCCTGGAAAAACCATCTCTACATCAACAAACCCTAAGGCCTGCTTTTGCTGAAACCAAAGATAAGGCTCCCATATATTTCACTGAGCCTTAAGTCTTCTAGCTAGCAGATGGAGCAGTTTCCTCTCCTCTGTGGAACAGAAGATACTGGCTATGTCTACACAAGATGCTTACTGAGCTCGTTACTACTGTGCAGTTGCTCATTACTACTGTGCAGCAGCATCACAGGGCACCAACTGTGACATGACACTACTGTGCAGTAGTAATGAGCTACTGCGCGGTAGTAACAAGCTACTGCACAGTCAGCATCACCAGGGAGTTGCGTGGGGATCCTACTGCACAGTAATGCTGGTTACTGCACAGTCACTTAGTAATTGGGTTGCATGTATTAAATGACTATGCAGTAACAACTGTGTAGTCAGCGTCTTGTGTAGACACGGCCACGGAAGAGCACATGGTGCTGACACTAACTTACCATGTAGGAGTTGAACCCGTCATTCACAGATTCTACTGACTGCACAGTGCCGCTGCCCCCATGCTTGGGGTACTCGTAAGTCTCACAGGAAGAAGCTGCAACACAGTCATGAATACACTCGAGTTATTGCCTTAGCTCCAGAGCAGCTTTTAGAAACAGAACCACAGGCACAGATCATGGGAACAGCTCTATCATTCGCTTTTAACTTTTCCTGATTATTGCTGCAACATAAATGACATATGTTGATATTTAGGTGGGTGGGTGAGTAGTTTTGAAGCCATGCAAATGTTCTCATTATATTTTTTATATTGTATCTCGGCCAGCTTGGCCTGGGTACTCCGCAGCTGTTTTAGTCACTTGTCAGTAGCGAAGACTTGGAAGAAAAGACAGCATTTGGCTATAACTGATATAGCTCAGACTGGAATGGATGTCCTGGATGGGAAGTTACAGTCTCCTCTACTAATCAGCTCCCTGCAGCTTGAGGCTAACCATTCATGTGTGCACTCAGCTGGACACATACTCTGCTCATTTGCAAGAAGTTCTGAAGAAGCACAGCTCAGGAGTGGCGGAGGCTGTGAAAATCACATTGCAGGGGCATGGAAAAACACTTGGAGGTGTTTTACGTCTCTTGCCCAAAATCATGTCAACAGCAAAATCATGGCAACTGTGGACAGGAGCAGCTTTTGAAAATTTTGGCTGTGTTTTATATTAAAAAGGGAATGCAGCAAATATGTAGGCTTTGAAAAATATTTGCATCTAGACTGGACTGTTCCCAGAGTCTGGAGGTGATGGGATTCAGGGTTTTGGCTCATCCTTTTAAATACACAGGAAGAAGGTAGGGTAGGCTTGTACCTTATAGACCAGGGGTTGGCAATATTTTTGGGCAGAGTGCCAAAAACACCTTCAACCTCAACTTGCAAGATGCTGCCATGCCAGGGATGGATGGTAGGGGAGCTGCAAGGGGCCCAATCATTGTTATGGCAACACAACCCTGGACCCTTCCCTGCTGCCTGCCCTGAAGCGCACGTGCCAAGCAAAATGCCTTTGTGTACTATGCTTTGGCAGCCATACCAGGGGTTGCCTACCCATTATAGACTTACCGAAGTGTATGTATATGTGTGTGTATACATACTCAGTATATATATATATACTGTATGTGTTTGTGTGTATGCATGCGTGGGTGTGTGTGTGTACACACACACCTCTCTCCCTCTCAGTATATATATATACACATACATACATATGCATGTGTGTGTGTATACACACACACACACACACATATATATACACACATACATACCCACATATGCATATGAATGTGTCCAAACCCTTCAGCTGGTTCTTATCTACTTTTTTCTGATTTCAGCATCTGATGAAGTTAACTTCAGCCCACAAAAATCTGTGCCATACATGCATATATATACACATATATATACATATATATACACACACACACAAATATACATATGTGTGTATGCGTGCATCTGTCTATCTATGTATAGCACAAGTTTCTGAAGGCTGAAGCTCGCTTTATCAGATGCTGAAGACAGGAAAAAATAGACAGGAACCAGCTGAAGGGTTTGGACACACCCAAATACAGGGCTGTTCAGAATATGCCACAGGCCTGTCTCATGAAAACGTAGAACCAACCGGCCCAGCCGGCATGAACTGATTTCAGCTGAGGTATGCCAATGCAGATCTGGGAGGATCTGGCTCAGTACCTCTCGACTGGCATGAAGTCAGCCTCCTTGGCTGTACAAGCAACCCCCGTTCCCAGGGAAAAAGACACCTCTGCCTCTCCCCATCTGCATGCTAAAGATTGTGCTTTACCTCGGAGCAGCCTGCTGTTCTCCACGGCTGGCAACGTGTTCCTCCTGGGAATGGTAGCCGCCAAGGGGACCAGGCCTATGCTTTCACCGTTTTGTGGACGCAGTGGAGGGCTGCCCCACTGGGGCTCCATCTGCCCTGGTTTAGGTGGCCGAGGTGGAGGGGCAGCGGGAGATTCACTGGAGGCTACAGCCAGTGTGTTGTGGTTCTTGTCCAGTGTGAATGTCCTCGGGTACTGGTAAACTGAGAGAGGAGTCATGGGGATATCATAGGAGTCTGTAGAGAGCTCCCCAAACTCCTTGCACAGGGTGTTATTGGGAGTCTTAAAGGTGTAAACCTCCTCGTTATCCGTTTCGGAGCTGGTGAGGCTCGACTTGGTGTAGGAGCCGAAGCTCCGCGGGAGGTCATAGGCGCTGTCCCTGAGCTCAGAGTTGTGTCTGCTCGGCTTCGGCAAGCTGTAGAAGCCATGGACTTGCCTGCCAACCCCATTCATACAGTGCCCGTTGCCCTGCGAGAGCTTTTGAACGGCCGAGTCACTTCTCATGAAGAACGAAGACCTTGTAGCCTGAGAGAAACTTGCACTTCTAGGAAAGAAGAAAGGGCTGTGGTTTAGTCCTCTGAGGCAGCCTGTCTGCTGACTAAGGCATAGACCTAGCTCATCCCCTACTTTGCTGTGCAATCACAAGCACCCCGAGGGCTGTTGTCCATAAAGAGATGATCCTGACCATGTTGAAAGGACAACTATCAAAGTCAAACAGAGGAAGGGACTCATTCACTTGGAGCCACCTGCAAATGTCTCACATGGCGGGGTTTTGTAGGATGGGGAATCCTAAGAGTTCTGCAGTCCAGGCCCTCCTGGCACTAGCTCACTTGCTAAAAGGGATGAAGCCAGGCATGATTACTGCAGCTCAGATGAAAGGCAAGAGCCCCCCAGGAGCCCACCGATAAATGGGATGATTCAGTCAGGTCGGTAGCCCTAATGAGCCCCTGCTGACATTCCCTTTAATGAGCCCTCTGATCCAGCAGCAGTTTTAGTAGTAACAATACTGCCGGGGGTGACACAATAGCAGCAGTGCTGTGAGCTTCCTCTCATGAGTGCCAATCCTCTACATGCTCAGAGATGCCTGTAGGCCAAAACAAGCTCCTGCTGTTCCAAATGGAAAGCACACAGGCTGCATCCTCCCTGCCTCTGCCAGATGCACATCTGTAACAGAAGTCACTACTGCCAAATCTCCCTGTGCTTCTGGTGGCTCCATTCAAGCAGCGGGACTGCCAGGGCATGAAAGGCACACTGGAAAGGCAATAGCTATCCTTCCTTAGCTTTCATGATGCCCCTAACTCTCCTCTTCACTTTCTGGTCTTTCCTTCAGCAACACCTTTGGTGCATCTGCCTCATCCCTCCTCTGTGAGGGTCCCACAGCCTTTCTGTCTTGTCCCATGCCTCTTATCCCTCTGTCCCATATCTCTGGGTAATCTTACTTGCAAACTACTGCTCAGCCTCTGAGAACTACTGTAATATGAATACCACTATATTAATAAGCTATTTAAGGAACAGCAAGACTCCCCTGCCAGCATTAAGGACTGCTAGACGCACGCGTTGGGATGGGTTTCTGCTCACAGCTGGAAGGTACAAGAAAGAGTTGGTGTTTCAGCAGCCTGGGCCGTTGGGAATGGGGTGCTTTGCTAAACAGTAGTTCAACCCCACATTACAGGGCTCAGCACAGGGATGATGGGGTATAATGCCCTGGTCTGTGAAACATATATTCTGAGTAGAAGAAACCATAATGGTGCCTTCTGGCCTTAGGAACTATGAAATGCCTGGGCATCTTTATCTACCATGCTCTTGCCAAAAGCCCCAGGGATCCTCATGTTAAGTGTTAGTGCTTTGGGCATTAGTATTTGCGGATTTTCTCCTGCACAGCTCTGATTGCCATAAGAGAGTCCACAGCAATTCTGTGCAGCATCATAATAAAGTACCACACACAGAACTGCATGCTGCAAACACAACAGGGCTGAGACGGACAGAAACTGCATGTAAAAATTCCGACTTGTAGAAGACTCTGGGTTGGGCTTTGCAAGCAGTGTATACCTAGCAGCTCATTTCATGGCTGTTTAGGTCATCTCTCTTGACATGTGTTCAGCCCTGTTCTCTTCCACTCAGAACCTCTTTCTTTTGGATTTCCTTGCAGCCTGGGGGCTTGTCCTGGCTTCAGGGTTCCCTGTACTGCCCACATGCTCTAAACCAAAAAGGGGGAAATTATAATACAAAGCAAAATGTTCAGGCCACAGGCATCACAAATTGGGCACCTAAGCTTAATGGAGGCTTCTAATCAAAGTCTTGCTTCCTGCCTATAAAATGGGAATAAAAGTAGCTCCTCGTATCATAAAGGAAATGGGAAGTATTCAGGTACAGCAGTCAGAGAATCAGAGGAAACTAGGGCTGAAAGGGACCTCACAAGGTCTTTTAGTCCAACCCTTTGCTCAAGACAGGATCATCCTTGACTAAACCATCCCAGTGTCTGTCTAACCTGTTGTTGAAAATTTCCAGGGAAGGAGATTCCACAGTTTCTGTAGGCCACCTATTCCAATGCTTGGCTACCTTCATAGTCAGAAAGTTCCCCCTAATCTCCAGCCTAAATTCCTCTGCTAAGCTGGAGGCTGTTTCTCCTAGTCCTGCCCCCTACAGCCACAGAGAAAAGTCCATCTCCATCCTTTTTATAACTGTCCTTCAGGGATTTGAAGACTGTTATCAAATCCCTACCCAGTCTTCTCCAGACTAAATAACCTTAGTTCTTTCAGCCTTTCCTCACAAGTCTTGCTTACCAGATCCCTAATCATTTTTGTCACTCTCCACTGGACTCTTTCAATTTCTCCACATCTTTTTTGAAGTGTGGAGCTTAAAACTGGACATGATACTCCAGGGGAGGCCTCACCAGGGCTGAACGGAGGGGAAGAATCATTTCCTTTGATTTGCAAGTGACTCTCCTGTTAATACAACCCAGGATTTTGTTGCATTTTTTGCAACAAAAACACTATTGGCTCATATTCAGCTTATGGTCCATGTAGCTGACAGGTCCTTCTCTGCAATAGTGCAGCCTAGCCAGTCATTCTCTAGTCTGTATTTGTGCATGAAACCGCTCCGTCCCAAGTGGAGAACTTTTCACTTGTTCATGTTTGCATGTGTTATCTGATTGATCTCGGATCATGTCTCCAGTTTATCTAGGTCATTCTGGATCCTAGGCCTACCACCCAGTGTATCTGCAAATCCACCTAATTTGGTGTCATCTACAAATTTGCTAGGGGTGCATTCAAACCCCATTGTCCATGTCCTTAATGAAGATGTTAGATAATATCAGACCCAAGACAGCCCCCTGAGGAACCTACTTGATATCTCCTCCCAACTAGACATTGAATCACTGATGGCTACTCATTGAGCATGATGATCCAACCAGTTGTGTATCCATCTCATGAGGAAAAGCTCATGCACAAGTTAATACCGGCAATGCTTTATTCATGGAACAGTGCATGGTAAGGAAGGCATGGGGCCAATTTTAACATGTGGATGAAATCAAGTGCTGAGGTGAACCCTGCTGTTCTCATGTGCTGAGTAGGGTGGGGGTCTGGTGGAAAAGCAGTATGCAATCACGTCATTCAAGACTGCATAGTAATGTGTATGCACAAAGGGGTGTGTGACATTAAGTCTGGTGTTTCCAAACCCTTTTTTGAATCCTTAGCTTTCTTTCAACGTAGTTTTTGTGTGTGTGAATACATCTCTAACTTATTTACAGACATCATCTTGCAAAGACAACCCCCATCTTCCATTGACGTGGAACAGCAGATCTGGTAGCAGATCAGTCTGACCCTGTTCAGGCACTTCAGACAGTGACTGTGCAAACCTGCCTGCATCCAGACCTTGCTGTTGTTGCATTAGTAACAGAGGCATGAGGAGGAAATAATATTTTCCCACTGACGTTTTCCACTGCAGTGAGCTACACAAGGGAGTTAGAAGCTTCACAGCTGTGTAACTTCTACATGTGTTTTGCTGGGCCAGTGAGGTGATGGCTTTAAGGACCACAAGTGGCTCCTGCAGTGTGTAGGGACAAAGGTGCTATTTGCAAAAACTATCACGAGGTGGCACTAAAAATAGGGCTCCTTTGACAAAGGCAGGCATGGCTGGAGGAAAGCAAGTGGATCCTCAGCCCTTGGTCTGGCAGCTTGATTCTGACAGTGAGTGTTTTTACTGGTAGTGAAAGTCAGCTGCAGCAGGAAGGATCTGTGGAGACTGGAAAAATCCCATACGTTTTGACCCTTCCTCTCTGTCATCCCCTCCTCATTGTTCACACTCACTCAAGCCAGCTCCTCCCTGCTCAAAGCAAGCCTGGCAGCTGGGGCAGGCGGGGGAAGTATACCCTTCTTCCTCTAAACACTGCACTGGATATGATGGATAACCACAATCAGAGCAGGGTCTGGATGCAGGCAGGTTTGCACAGTCTCTGTCTGACGTGCCTGAACCAGGTCAGGCTGACCTGCTACCAAATCCACTCTTCTATGTAAATGGAAGACGGGCAGTTGTCTTGGCAGGATAGGCTCACAAAAAGATTAAAACTAGAACTGATATCACTAGTCTGGGGTAACTTCCAAGCGGACAGAGGCCCTCCGACAAAGGAGGCATGATGACAGGGTGAGAGGGACTGGCCACAGGGCAGCCACAATCTGGCCATCCCTAGCT
This sequence comes from Alligator mississippiensis, assembly GCF_030867095.1. NCBI lineage: Eukaryota > Metazoa > Chordata > Crocodylia > Alligatoridae > Alligator > Alligator mississippiensis. The sequence goes on along the minus strand of NC_081824.1, from coordinate 465,008,081 downwards.
GGGGACATAATGTATATTAGCCCTGAGGCTGCTCTACATTATGCCACAAGTCAAACCACTTCACAACTACCAGAAGGCACATTAGGGAGAGCCCAGAGCATTCATTACTGTTCCTTCCCCTCAGCTGCCTACATTCCCTGAGGCACTGGGGCTGCTCTTCTGCCCCGATTCAAGAACAAATCCCACCCAGATCAGTGGAAGATGTGTCAGCTTAAGTGACCTGCCCAAGGCCAGACAACCAGTGGCAGGGCTGGACACAGAACCCAAAATGCCCGGTGGGCGGCCCAGGAGTGGAATGGCAATCCTGGTGAGATACAGACCACCCCCCCAATCCCGTACCTGGTGTTTTCTGACTTTCTGCTCATGCACTGGTGGAGAAATAGATAGTCTTGCGGGGCGCTGGCCGACAGGGTGGTCTGGATGGGGTTGGCGGGCGAGTCAAATGTAAATAAAGTAGGTTGACTCGAGTGGGAGGGTGCGAAGGACTTCCGCTCTCGGAGCAGGCGATGATTGCTTCCGTTCAGCTCCGCTGGGGAGGAGCGAGGCCCGTGGCTCATGGGGATGTTTCGCAGGGTGTCTGCACAGGGGAAGAACAGGAGGTGGGTTATCATTATATTCGTAGTGCTTTGTATTTCTACCAGCATCAGACAAATGTGGGTCCCCGCTCCTCAGTGAAGACAGTGAGATGCAGAGATTTGCCCAAGGACACTGCCCAATGGGCTGAGGATTGAGCCAGTGCTTGAACTCAGGCTACCCCACTCCACACACCAGGACTCTGCCCACCAGACCAGCCTACTCCCCTACCAAGCCAGCTCTGCCAACCTACCAGCCCTATGTTCCTGGTGGTTACCCAGAGTGTGGCTAAATCCAGGACTTAAGGCTGGTGATTTGGTGCCTTTCCAAAGCACTTGTGATTCACACCAACACTTTCCTTCGCCTTTTCCTTTTGATTCCTCACCAAAGCACCCAGGCATTGGTAGAAAGTGACAAAATTACATAGGAGGCTACTATATTCCTATGCACACGTGTACGTGTACGCATGCGCGCGCACGCACACACACACACACACACACACACACACACAGAGGAAAGTTCCTGCTTTCAAAGACGCATGGATGACCTCCCTGCATACTTTCCTCCTTGTAAGCATTGTTATGAATACCTTCATAAACCATAAAATGTGTCAGTGTCTAATGGCACAGAGATAAGCCAACCCTTGTTCCAGGAGAACAGGTTACTAGTAGTAGAAGGAACTGAGTAGCCGTGAAGTAAACTGTCCAGGAGCCTGATCCAATTAACTGAAGGCCGGGGGGAGGGAAGTTGCCTTGCAGGAGGTTTTCAGCACTTCATGGCAAGAGGAGACAAATGCTCCTCTACTAGCTCCTGTGAAGGTCAAGAGTAACTTCACTGATGTCAGAGAAGTCAATTCCCAGCTGCCTGGTGCCTTTGTAATCATTGCCACCAGTGCTTAAACTTCCCTGGTCTTACCACAGCAGAACACAGCATTGCACACCCCTTTCTTTGCAGGGGTGTAAATGGCTACACCAGATGCAAAGCTGCACACCAGCCCCCCCCCACATCTCTCTCTGGATAGGAAAGTTTACAAATGGGGGCCATAGTAATGGTCTGTATTTCTGTAGCACTGATCATCCAAAGAACCTCCTGGTGCAATTCTGGGCGCCACACTTCAAGAAGGATGCGGATAACCTGGAGAGGGTCCAGAGAGGGCAACTCGTATGGTCAAGGGCCTGCAGACCAAGCCCTACGAGGAGAGACTAGAGAAACTGGACCTTTTCAGCCTCCGCAAGAGAAGGTTGAGAGGCGACCTTGTGGCTGCCTTTAAGTTCATCACGGGGGCACAGAAGCGAATTGGTGAGTATTTATTCACCACGGCGCCCCCGGGGGTTACAAGAAACAATGGCCACAAGCTAGCAGAGAGCAGATTTAGACTGGACATTAGGAAGAACTTCTTCACAGTTCGAGTGGCCACGGTTTAGAACGGGCTCCCAAGGGAGGTGGTGCTCTCCCCTACCCTGGGGGTCTTCAAGAGGAGGTTAGACGAGTATCTAGCTGGGGTCATCTAGACCCAGCACTCTTTCCTGCTTATGCAGGGGGTCGGACTCGATGATCTGCTGAGGTCCCTTCCGACCCTAACATCTATGAATCTATGAATCTATGCTTTAGAGGTGGGATTTCAGTAAGCCTCACAACATCTTTGCAGGAGTGATTGCTATGTCCAATTTACAGGTGGGTAAATTGAGGCATGGAGTGTTAAAAGCATTTACTTACCCCAAGCCACACAATGAATCAGAGACAGGAAAGCCTCCCAGGCTCCTGAGTCTCCTCTCTCATTAATTTTGTGCTATCCTTGATTTACACCCATATAAAAGTGGGAGTGGATTCAAGGCCTAACTCTACATCTCATTTCCTCATTGCTATAGGCACTGCCCTCTCTGGGGCTGAAGGAGTAAAAGCCTTTTCAAACACTTTGTGCTGTTTCCGTCTAACACACCCCTAGGGAGTGAGAATAATAGCGCTGACATTCCAGCGCGCTGCTAAATGTACTCCAAGAGCTTGAACCGGGCATGAATTTTTACAGCCAAGCTGTAAACCCCATAAAAAATAAGCTGTAGAATATACTGGCAAAGCTGAGCCAGGCTTTGGGAGAGCAGTTCCAGAGCCGCTGTGCCACGCTTGTAACCAGGGCATGTATAAAACCATCATCATATGGCACTGAAGGCACTTGTTTCATGACTTTAACTTGTTTGTTACCGATGGAAAATGAATGGGGGGGAGTGCAGTCTCAGAGACACCAATCAATCCCCACCAAGCTGGGGGGTGAAGAGCACAAGCAGCTTGAGGGCCTCCTACACATGGACTGTATGGAGGGACATGATTTTAGAACCAAAGATGGTCTTCTGGTCTGGCCTCCTCCATAGTGCAAGACCCTCGCCCTGTTGTTTCTGCATCGAGCTATTTACGTCTGTTGGCCAGGAGCAGATCAAGTTTGATAAGCTGTGAGCGAATCCCCCTAGCCCTGGGGAAGTGGCTCCAGAAGCTAATTGCTACTGCTCGATTTTGAGAGGATGGATAATTTGGCTTCTACATCCATTTGCCCCTGAACTGTCCTGCTCCGTAGGGCAGGCTGGTGCCAACTGTGGTGTTGGCTTTGGGAGGTGGACAGTTGTACACCAGGGGCTGGACTTCACTCAGGGACTTATGCACATGGGTCAGCATTTCAGAAGCAACAAGCTGCCTGCCAAGCTACAAATAGGTCTCACAAATAAATTTCACAGAAATAACAGGCCCAGCTGTTACCCTGGGAAAGCGACCCGTGAGGTCAAAATCCTGGTAGGCTGGTATTTTTATTAGGTCTACAGTACCTAGAAGAGTATTAGCTGCTTAGGGCCAGATTTCTTGAGCTATGTAGGTGTTTCATGGCATTTGCAAAGTGCTGAGGGTACCTAACTCCCAATGGGAGTTACATAAGGACTCCCTTGGCCACTATGTAAGAAGACTGAGGTCCCAATCCTGACTTCCTGACTCTCCTCTTTGTGCTGCTTTGGTAGTTCAAATCAGCTGAATGAGGGCCCCCATATACAGGGGAGCCTTCAAGCAGAGTCCCCTGGTTGCTAGCCTGTGTGAAAGTCCTGCTTTGTTCCTATAGTTACTAGTGCTAAATAGATTCACTTAGCACATGCTATAATCACACCTTTGCAGCATTGTGCCACTTCAGGGTGCAAGGGGAGGCAGGGCTGTGGAAGCTTTGCCTTTGATAAATGCACTGCGAGATCCTTCCCGGTACATACAAAGTTTACTCACTGGGTGGATCCAGTGCAACTGCAGAATCCCTTGAAACTGCTTAGTAAAACCCCACTCCTGACAGATTTTTCCCACTTTGTGGGTTTTCAGGTGGGCAGTTAGATGCTCTCCCTTACATCTGCGTTTTCTCCCTGCCATCTAAAACAAGATGTGCTCTGCCCAGGAGAAACTAAAAATGTGTCTTGGAGGTGAAGATTTCCCAGCATCCGAGGTTCTTTGGGTAGATCTGATATCTTTTATTAGACCAACTGGGTATAAAAGATATCTTTTTTTTATTAGACCAACTGAGTAATAAAAGATATCACATCTATCCAAAGAACCTTGCCTGCTTATGTCCTTAGATTAACATGGCTACAACCAACAACCCTCCCAGCGTTCAACACATCTTAGCCCTCCCGCTCCTTCCTTCCCAGCTCTCTGGGCTGTCTCACTCTCATTGTGTGCTTTCCAACATGCCTTCTGCCCTGCCAGCCAAACTGGGAAATAATTAACACAATCTGAGGGCTATGGCACTTAAATTAAATATTTCCTGGCTTCCATGAGCACGGCATGAGGCAAGCTCTTATTTAAGGAAAAAACTTGTTTGGGGAAATTCTGAGCTCATGTGTGATGGCAAACAGTAGCGGGGCTGAGGGTTGAATTTGTCCCAGCTCAAAATGAGATTTTGATCAGTCTATACCCCGTTATCTCCCTCTACATTTATTAGTAAATGCCTTCTCCAAACCATTATGTTTGACCTTCAGCTATGGACAGACAAGCCTTGCTCCTCCTCACCTGGAAACGTCCTGACCTAGGATTCCAGAAACTGGGAGATGTGAACAAAGGTTGCCATTCTAGCGGTCCTATTCCTCCTGTGACTCACGGAAAGGAAACCGTGTTTTATAGATTTTCAGCTTTTCTCTCGGTTGTCTTCTTTTACGTTCCCTGAATCTACTGAAGCTTGGGCCCAGATCCGATCTCTGAACACTGAAACCAACATAATTACTCTGGATTTATAATGGTGCAATCAAGAGCAAAACCTCTCTTTTTCTGACATGCCCAGCAGAAAGAAGAAATGTAGCTCAGAACAAAGAATTGCAATTTCTCACAGTCTCCTAAATTGTGTCAAGATATGAAATCGATCTGTTTGCTGTTCTTTCACTGCTGTTATATATTTTTCCTCATTGTACTTCAAATTTCTATTAAGACCAAAAAAAAAAAAAAAAGCATTAATAAAAGCCAACGAGTGTGGCTTTACTTTATTGTTTGGTATGTGCTAAACAAAGACAGGATCAATATTTAAAATTGCCATTAATGGTGTGGGCTGAGAACTTAAAAATCCAAGCCTTGCCTTCTTTCCACAGACATTAAAGTCCTTCCAGCACTTTTCATGGGTATGGACACTTGCTTCAGAGTCCTTTGACAGAACTTTCACCTTATTAAATATTGATGGTGTTGTAATACCCAGAAGTCATGCTTGGGATGCAAGTCGCATTATACTTAGGCCCTGTATACATGGTCCCTGCCACAAGAACCTCAAATCGATGAGCGAGATTCATGGCTGCACTGGTGTCTGCCCCAGGGCAGAGGCAAAGGGAAAGCAACTGTGCCTCCACTGTCTAGTGCTTGCTGAGATCTGGCTAGCTGCATACTTGCTTAGCTCTTCTGAGACTTTACAGAGGCAGAGCACAGTTGAGCTCTGGCCACATCCTAGAACCATCTTCTCCTTTTTCTCGGGCTATTGTAGAGGCGGTACCTTTGTGGAGGTATTTCCCAAAAGGATGCTATGCCTGCCCTGCAGCTCTTTCACATCAACCTAGTAGACCTAAATGAGCAGCAGACTACTGGAAGGGGAAGAAGCATCTCAACTATATGCCATTTTCTATACCTAGAGACATGTCTTGCTGTTATAAGTCAGGAGCCAACATCTCCATCAGCTCTTTGACTTCTGTGGTGCTCCACCTCTTCTGAGATGTCTGCGTGCAAGCAAAAGGCCTGGTTCACAGTGCATTCACACCCAGAGTGCCTCTGCAGCAGGGGGACCCTCCTTTCTGCAGAGCGGAGTAAGGCTTCTGTCTCCTCCTGGCAACTGGAAGAAGGCACATGTAGATACTCCTGCCCTTTCTGTCAGCTGCTGTAGTGACCTCTACAGCTGGTGTCCTCCCAGCCTGCACTTCATGCACAGCTCTGAATGGAGCCCAGAAGTGCATGGATTTGCACATATTCTGTCAGGTTGGCGATGGTGGCTGCTGTCTTGTCGTCACTTCTGATGGCACTGACAGATAGTGTAGACAAGTCCCCAGTTTCACATCTGCCTGCCAGTTTCACATAAGCTGCCCCCCCGGGCTGTCATTTCTACTTGCCAGCCAGCCTTAGCCCTTTCCTATCATGTCTGTGGCATGACAGCAATACAAATGATGCCCTTTGGAATCTAACTAGATCAGTGGTTTTCAACTTTCTAGACTCCGAGAGCCCCTTGTTAGACTCCAGCTCCTTGGAAAATGCCAGCTCTTAGCTTTCATTTGTTTTTTGACTGTGGAAAATTATTAAAGCAATTCTTCTGTTGCAAAGGACTCTGCAAGACCTAAAACCGATCAGCATGGCCTTGACATGATGGCTTCCTATTTGATATTTCTGGGTTGATCTTGTGAATCATGTGTAGGCATTTGTACACCTAACAGTGCTAATATTGTGTGGCAATTTATGGCACTGAGACACCCTGGTTGAGAATCACTGAACTGGACGGTCACTGCTGCTTCACCGAAGTAATGTGCTGCTTTTCAAAATCAGCTGGAGCTGCAGAAGCTGGAGGGTGCACTAAAAAATGAACGGTCATTTAAAGAAGGATTAATTAGCCCATGGCTATGTCCATTATTACAAAGACACCCAACAAAAGGGGGAGGCAGGGCTGACTCGCCCACTCCAGTAAAAGCCTACCCTTTCCCCACGGGAAGGCACTTGATTGATGGCTGCATCGATTTTCAAAATGAATTCCCATCACACTTCTCGCTGTGACCTGGCTGCCGAAAGCATTAACAGGAATGAACTCGGGGCTCCTGCTCTCCATTTGGCTTGTGAGATGAGCTCTGTGAGGGCAGGTGAGAGATGGACTGCTCTGCGGGGCTGGGAGGGTATTTCAAGCACTGGGAAAATAAACCCTGCTGCTGTGCAGTGAAGCTGATGAGGTGCTTTCTGTATTCAACTGAAACGTGTGTCTTAGGCTTTCAGGTCAAACTGCAGCCACGGGCTCTTTTGGGGGCAGGGACAGGCAGGCAGTAGCGTGTGAAGGAATTCACCCGACATGATGAGAATCGAGGTGCTGGAATTAGCTTTGATCAGTGCGAACACAGGTCTAGGAAGGAAAGAAAAGCCATAGCCTTAGTTGTCTCACGCTGGCTGGAAATAGCAGGTGGTATCTTGCATGCAGGGACTGATGCTCAAGAGCTATGGGCTCAGCTCCTGGCTCTGTGTGATTTTGGGCTGGTCAGTTCACTGCTCTGGTACATGAGGACAATGATTTTTCCTCCCTGTCACCCCTGCCTATCTTCTCGATCCTGGGCGTTTAGGGTCAGGAATAGTTTGTACAGTGCCTAGCACAATGGCGCCTCAATCTCAGCTGGTACCTCTGGCACTACCGTAACATGAGTCATAACAAGAGCTGACGGGTTATTCTTTAGCGAGAGCTGAATATTGTTTTTTTCTGCCTTTAAACTCTACACAGCTGGGTATCAGGTGGTATGGCAAGAATGGGGAGGGAAGATTAGTGACTGGCTATAGTGCCTTTCCTTTCCATAGCATCCAAAGCTATGCCATTGTTTGGCTGTTCTTACTGGGCAAAGTCATTACAGTTGGCACTTCTACTGGCATTCACTGGAAGGCATTGCCATGAAGTCTGTCCCTCTTTCTTGACCCCCATGGGTTGTTCACCTAGCTGGGACCATGTGAGGGCAGCTGGTATCTCTGCTGGTTTCTGTGTGGGGCCCCTTTTCTGGGCAGGCAGAGCACAGCAGACTCTGGAGCCTTGTCTGCAATTGGAGGGTTATCTCCAACCCTGGCCTGAAGCCCAGCACAACTCCCCCAGTGGGAAGGGGAAGGCAGTATAGATGGGGTACCAGCACCACATCACTGGATGTGTCCCTCATTGCTAACTCTCACACTCTCAGGATAGAAAGGGCAGGGTGTTCAGCACCTCTATGGGGCAGTGCCAAGCAGTTACATAGGGAACTGTTGTTTCTGTTCCAAGATATTTCAATGCTTTAAAATGCCCAGAAAGCCCCATGCTAGTCAGCCTGATCTTTGCCTTCGCTGGTCCCAGAACGGAGGATTCATTCAGAAAGACCACACTCATTTACCTTCACATGCAGAAGGCTGTGTGTCAACCAGCACCACGCACTCCTTGATCAATGGTACTAGGCAAAGGACGTGGGCTCTAGCAGTACTGCTGTCCATTTTGGCTTTGCTTGGCACATGCAAACGTCAGGCATAGCAGGGAGGGATAAGGTGCTGTTACACACTCCCAGCTCCAGTTGCTGTCCTCTTGGGGGCAGAGTTAAGGTGGCGTGGCTGTGTTGTATGGGAAGTATCCCATACTTTTTCTCCCCCGCTTCCTGCTTTACAGCCTTTGAACATTATGGAATAAAACTCTCATGGTCCAGAAAGTGCACAGGGCAGCACTGGAAGCTTACAACCTTAGCTCCATGTCCAAATCATCACCTACAAGGAGCAGGCTGATTCAGGAGCTGCTTTCATGAGCCCTTTAGGAAACGCAGCCAGACATTCAGCTGGTGTAAACTGGTCGAGCTCAATGGAGCTCCATGTTGCTACACAACCCTCCATCCACTGAGGATTTGGCCATTTGTGGCTCTGAGTCAAGATGTGCACGTTAAGCCACATGTTCTAGTAAGGAAGAAAACAACTGCGACTCCATCCCAGAAGGAAAAATGTGCAAGTGGAAGCAGGGCGAGAAACGGCACTGACTAGGCTGGAAGCCAGGAATTTTTTATGGGTGTTTTTTTAATCTAAAAAAGTAGTATTTCCCTCCTTGCTGACAGCTTTAAATTCCCTTGCTTCAAGCACTTGACTCTTACTATGTACACACATTTTTACACAATGTTCCCCTGCTTATCTGAGTGAAGTAATTACTCAGCCTCCTTTGGAAATTATTGCTCAGAAAGTAGTTTTCAGCCACAGCAGCTGACAGAATGACATTTCTCCCCTGCCTGGAGCCAGATACTGCACCTAAACAGTGCCTGGGTTCACTGACTTGAAAAGGTGGGATAGAAGGGTTGTAGACCCCTTTCAGAGTCAATTATAATCACAAAGCTGTCCTGGGGTGGGGACAGAGTTTGGGGCAGGGGTATCTTCTGCAGTCCTGTAACTGGACAGGGGAACACGCGCATGAGAGAAGACAGATCATGTACAATGAGGTTTGTAAGAGCAGGTCTTTACTCTGCTATGCTCACCATAGCTACACCCGATCGGTATCACAGGCTTGATTCTTCTCTCATTAAGCAAGTCACGCTGCTGTAGGAGTGGGGAAGCAGATCCAACATGCCTGGAGAACAGGGATTCCACTTCCAAGCCATGCTCCGGTTTTGTGGATGAAGCTCAGAAATGCATTTTAATGGGAGCTAAGATCAGTGACAAAACTTGGGTCCGTGGTTTAGTGCAGATTCCAGTCTGAGTGAGCTATGAAGCCATTAGCTCTGGTGGCTTATGACCAAGGGCCTCACTCATACGAAACTTGCCTACAATGAGAAGCTGCCAAGCCCAAAATCCCCTCCTGGCTGACTCCTTATGCGCTGTACTGTCAGCAAATGCATTTCTTGGTGATGACAATCATCTATTACCTCCTGTAAGTGGCCCTCAGGAGGTGTCCACTTTGCTGTGTAGAGAAGACTCCTCTCTCATGGGAGAGACAACAACCAGGGCCCAGTCCCAAGTCATAGGGTCTACTCTAGTCAATGGGAGCTTTGTCCTTGACTTCACTAAGGCCAGGATTTGAAGACAGTCCTAAGGCCTGGAGAAATCCATCATTGCTTCTGCAAAGCCTGAGATGTGGCCAGATGGCAAAGGGTGGGGTTGTCCTTCCAATTACAACCCTATTCTGTAAGACCATAGTAGCATTAGCTAATGCACAGGGAAAAGGTTTGCTGCTTCTTACTGCCTCCCTGTGACAAAAGAAATAACTGGTGTCATGAAGGCAAACAACTTGCCCAGTCCCACGTATGAAGTACCAAGCTGGATGAAGAACCCAGGAGTTTTGAACTCCCTCTACCTTGCCCATTAAAGTGTGTCCTAGGTCTGAGGTTGAATTTATATCCCCTTCCTCTTTGCTATCCAGGCTACAGCCTGCACCTAAAGGGTGAGTCTGACACAGCAACAGGAAAGTGGGACTGCAATGTGCTCAGCAGCACAAGCAATGACAGCAGTGAGGAGGTGGTGGTATAGCTAGAGGACAAGTGCTCCAGACAACGGTTGCTAGTGTGTACTAATGCCCACAATACTGTGATGTTACTGTTGTGGGGTCAGTAGGGGACGTTAGAAAGCACACTAGCGTGTGACACAATCACCCCTTCATTTGGCCATGCAGAAACACCCAGGGGATGACACGAGGGTGCCTGTGACAGGTGTGACTCAAATGAGCTTCTTCAGGAACAAAGGTCCCTTCCATACCAGAGCATCATTGACTCAATGTGCCAAGGGGCACTTCTCTGACCCCAATACACTACAACACACAGGTTCAGGGGAATAAAGTCACCTTGAGAACATTTGCCTAACAGGCGAATGGGAAGAGCCTTCTCCATATTTTCCCCTCTCTTGTTCCTCGTTAACTGACGTTGTGGCTTCTTTTTTCCATTATGCATATCCTCTCATCTGGCTGGGAGCCCTTCAGAGTTTCATTGGATGCCAAGATTTCTCTCTTGTCCCTTTTCTTTGGTGACTGCTTAGATATAGCTGTGGTAATTGTAAACCCAACCCAACTGCTGTGTTGAAACATGAATCCACAGCCCTGAGTGCTGCACTGGAGGAAAATGCTGAAGTTATTGTATTAAGTGAAGGGTGAGAGGTTCTCAAAGTTACAACCAGCATTTCTATCTCCTGGTAGGACACTGTTGTCTGCCTGAGGGCCTTTTACAGCATCCATCCTCATTGTGTCTCAGGGGTGGGATTAGCAAGCTTTAGCTTTACACAAGTTTTAACTGTACCGAAGTATGATCAACAATGGGTCAAGTCACGCTTGGCTTTACTGTGTGAGATGCTGAGCCACCTCATCAGATCCTGCCTTCCATGATGAACGTGTTCTTATTAGTTTCTATCCTTAGCTGGTGAAAACTGGTGTGGCACCCTTGAATTTGCTTGAACTGCACCATTTTACATCAGCTGACGTGTTGGCCCATAGGATCAACCCTCATCCCTTTATGTCCGTTGAAGGGGGCCCAGACGACACAGAAAACTGATAATGTGAGATAGAGCCTTCAACGCCCTGGAGACTGGTTCAAAGGCAGCTCAGGTTCTCACCACTGGGTGCATCTACACATGCGATTAATATGACACAGTAAACTCCAATGCAGTTAGCACCAGAGTTTATTGCTCACGGGCACAGCGTTTGCATATGCACCCAGGACCGCAGAACGCTGAACTAGGGTGGAGCGGCCCTGACTGGCTGGGGGCCCCAGGGGCCAGCTGGCCGGTCCAGGGCTGCTCTGATCTGACTCAATGTGCTATGGAGGGGCTGGCTGGAGCACGAGGGTGCTACAGCGCAGGGCTAGCTGGTAGGCAGCCTCCCCCCACACAGAAGCACCCTTGTGCTCCAGCCAGCCCTGTCAACATCTACACATGCGTTTTGCTGCACATAACTATGCCGCAGTAGGACAGTACTTGTGTTGGTCAGTACTATGCTACAGCAGAGTTAATTAGTTCACCGCGGCCTAATAGCACTGCACATGTAGACACTGAGACTTTACTGCTGAGCTAATCAGTCAGCTCCACAGTGAACTGGTGCAGTGCTCACTTGCACTGGAGGAGTACCTAGAATTGCAACTGCGACATGAGCCCTATGGTGTTAGGTGCTGTACAAACACAAACTGAGAGCGAGCCCCAGCCACAAACCACATACACTATAAACAGATGAGAGATAATGAAGCGGAAGGAAAGAAGCGTTGTCTTCACCACTTTACAGGCGGGGAATTCAGACCCAGAGAGATGCCAGGTCCCTACAAGAAGCCCGAGGCAGAGCCCACCATTGCACCCAGCTGTTCTAAGGCTCTGGCAATTGCTTTGACCTTCCTTAGTAGGTCAGCGTCGAAGGAAAGCAGGTGACCTATGCACGAAACCTGGTGGTCTCAGTCCCATTCCCAGAGCACAGATGTTAATATGCCACTGTAACTGGTGCTCAATCAATGATTGAAATATCCTTTCCTCCCTGGTGATGGTCTGTCTCAATCTGTGCACTGACAGGGCAGCAAGGGGAAGTTTGCATTGTCCCTACCAGTTTTAGGGCTAAATAAAGGGCTCCAGTCTTCTGGACTATCAATTCAGCACCTCTGGAAAGTGTTGGCATTTTGATCCATAAATACGCAGCTCTTCCTGTGAATTTACCTTTGTGTGTGTGTTGCAGGGCAAGCTTTCCAGGGGAGTAGGAGAGAAAAAAGGGCTCAACCTAAGTCAAATCACATACTTTTGTCCACAAGTGTCAGCAGCCTGCTTGTATTTGTCAGAACTCCTAAAAAACTAGGGAAACATGAGACCCTTCTACAGGGCGAGAGCCTCAGGGGAGCATGGGAATGAGGAAAAAAATCACAGGGCTGGAGGGAGAGAGAGAGAGAGAGGGGAGGGAAAGGAGCCAAGTCAGATAATCCTGACCTCAGAGCATTATATATCTCGGTTATTTTAACAGAAATCAATTCTTTGAAGGACACAGAGAGAAAATGGAGAGAGACTGCAATGTAAAAGACACAGCACTACTCCTGCCTGGTTGCCTGGCTGGGCCTTGCTGAGATGCCATTCACCTGAGAATCCCTTTCCTCCCCTCATCCCCACCTTTTGTAGCAGGAACTGATTGAGAAGCCAGCATGCATGCTAACGGCTGCCCTGACAATCGTATGTTAAACACATGGAGCTCTTTTAAAACACAGACCCACTGGCTGCCTGTAAGACTGGATGTGTTGGCTGCTGTCAATCTGCCCCTAGGCCAAGCGTTTATGGGCTGCAGGTTCTGTTTTCTAAGAGGGGAGATGTGTTCAAGCTGAAAAATTTGGATCCAGATGAAGCATTTGCGTGACGGGCAAAAGTTTAGATCAGAGCTATCTCTACTAGGGTGGAATAAATCCCTTAACTACAGGAATTGCTGGGTGAAACTGAACGCGCCTCTGATTTAGTTAGTCTAAAAGGTGAATATCTACCTTGCCTTCTGCCTGAAATTTAATGGCCAGTCTTATGCTGGAGGTCAGGTCAGGTTTTTTTTATTACTTTTAGGAACTCCAGTTATGAACCATAACTCCACACCAGGTGCAATATAAGCAGACATGACCATAATGATCTATTCTGGCCTTAAAAGATATAGAGAGAGGCCTTGGTGTGGTCATTTGCTTCATAACCCCAGTCCCCATACAAGGCAGTGGCGATACAAAGCTTTACATATCCCTAGTCCTGCCGCCACTGAAAAAGGCACACAAACTCCCAATGACTGTAGCCCTGAGGAGTGAGACCTTCAATTAGCCAAAGGTCAAGGCTGCCAGAATAATGCTGGACACTGCTGCTATTCAAAACAGTCAACTATTAAATGACTGATGACAAATGTCCATGGTTTGAGGCCTTGTATTTGGCCTCTGGACTCTTTCCTTATTGGATATACCGGCACCGTCCAGGTTACAGTCTTTATTTCTTTTGAGAAACGATTGCTTCAGTGCTCAGGAAAATGGAGAGAAACATCAGTGCCTGCAGCCCTGCACTGCAAGTGCTGTAGCCTCAGCAAACCTGTCTATACTTTTCCCTGAAAGGCTACCTGAGGGACAAAGACCAACAATGAAAGACAAGGAAAAACACCAGTGAAGAAAGTATTAGATGAGGCAGCTTTCATTTATGTGGCATGAAAAACATTTTCTCCAGCCTTCTGTTTTATGATCACCATTTCTGACAACACGTCAATATTAGAACAACTTGATGAGGAGGAATTAACCACAAAAGGCTAGAGCTGCTTTATAGGCAGGAAAGAATAGAGATAACAGAGAAACAATGAGTAGTCTACACCAGGGGTGCTCAACCCCCAGTCCATGGGTCAGATCCAGCCTATGGAGCTGTGTTATCCAGCCTGCAGGGCTACCCATGGGTCCAGAAATTTGGTGGTGGGAGAGTGGTGGCAGCAATCCCAGTGTGCAGAGCCAGGCAAGGGTGGCATCAGGCCCCAATCCTGGTGCATCGGGGCGGTGCCTGGTGCCTGGGGCCAAATCCCAGCACAAGGGCAGGGAGCAGGTGGTACCAGGGCCTGATCTGGTCCACAACCAGGCCTGTACCACTAAAAGGTTGAACACATGGTGGTGAGAAGCTCACACTTCCCCCATCCCCTGCTCCATGGCAAGTGAGACATTTCAAACTAGACAAGGACATGCATTTTGTACAGAATGTGCTAAATTCTGCCTTTAGAGGAGCAGGTGCTATTCCCATTGATGTCCCTGGGGGATGAGAATGGGTACTGGCAGCAAACTTGGATGGATGTTAATTAACAGTTGGAACTCCTTGCTGCAGGATATTGTGGAAGGAAATGACTTGTGAGAACCACTGAGAGAGATTATACATTTATATTGGAAAGGCATTTGCTTCTCTCCTGTGGTATCCGCAGAGACATGGCAGCATCTATCACCTGGCCAAGCCTGATCTCACTATAATTAGTTCAATTTTCTTGTTGCAGAGTTGGACATGGAGCCACTGTAGGCCGTGTCCTCCCTGTTTCACCAGGGGAGAGCTGACATCACAGACAACAGCAGAGCCTGAAGAGTTAGTGCCACAGCATAAATACTACACCCCAACCTTTAATCTCACTCATGTCTGTGGTTTATCAGGAGAAAAATTATAGAGTCCTATTACAATTATTTTTCTTCACTGAGGGTGGAAATACTACATGACTGAGAGACTGTCCCTGCAAACTCCAAGCAGACAACTTGCTAAATGCCTTAAATTAACTCCACTTGACATCTGCATTCCCAATATATGGAGCCCCTGGACATGGACAGATGAAAGTTATCCCAACTGAAAAGCCAGGAGGAAGTGAGTTACAGTGGTTCACCTAGCTCTGCTCTAACTGCTTCATCTGTTTGCTTCTATCCTGAGACAAGTGGAAGCTAAACTTCAATATTTTCACTCAAGTATAAACCATTATGATTTAGGCTTCACTTATTGCAGGAAAAGAGCAGACAGGCGGCTACAACAAATCAGCTACTATGCAGCCATGAACATTAAGTCTCCCACTTCAAAGCAATATGTTTACTCATCTGTCTGTGCTCTATGAATGTTGAACGAACTAATAATGACCAGAAACAACTGAGCAGAGAAGGACACTCTTGTAGTTTCTTTATGTACTCTTGAGGATGTCACTGAAAGTCAGATTTCTAAGTGTTCAGCACCTACAAATGGAGCCAACTCTCACTGAGGCACCAAAGAGGAAAAAGCTCCTGCTATGACATCCAAGCTACCAAGCTCTCCTGGCAATTCTGGTCATGGTCTTGCTGCCCATCTGTAACGTACAGACAGAAGCACTTCCTTCCTCTCCATTGCCGGCTCAGCCTGCCAAGTCCTTGGAGCAGGGATTGTGAGCGTACGCTGCTCAGCACAACAACATGTCAATTCGCACAAGGGGCTCTCTCCCCCAGGGAACCTCTCTGGAAAAGTGATGCATTAGGGAGAGGAAAAATGGGGTTTTATTCTGTTCCTTATCCCGGTTGCAAGTCGTTGCTTCTGTAAAGTCCTTCCGTCTTTTACCTGTTTGCCAAGCAATCTTCTCCAGCTGGTTTGCAAATGTTTGATGAATGATTACCCACTGGATCATTGTAAGTGAACAAGAAATCAAGGGCCGGCAAATTGTTTCCCTTCAAACAAGGCACTTGGCACACAAACAGATCCTATCGATTAGGCTTCTGTGCTGGTTGGACAGGTCTGAAATCCCATACAACTGGCTCTATGTCTCTATGCCTTGAAGTGTGTGTAGAGCTATGCAGAGAATACCACGCTGGTGGCCACTATGGGAGGCCTTGGCTCCCAGCCTTCTGCGTGGGGAGCTCAAGGATGAGAAAAGATTTCGCAGAGCTGAGAGGAACACACAGCAAGCAACAAAACACCAGTGCTTCTCATTTAAACAAACACAAGTGCCCTTTTAACTTGATGACAGGGTGCTCAGCAGAGACGAGGGCAAATCCCAGTTTAATCCCAGCCAGAACTTGCCTCTGATACTGTCTGGAGCATGAAGGTCTATGTCTTATAGCCAATTATATAGAACTGGGGCCATGGTCCTTAATGCTCAAGGAGGGGGTAAGAGGATGCTCACAAAGTGGAGACAGAAAGCAATGTGGTTTAAACGTACCACATTGCCATCTGCTTTTACAGAAATGCACGGAAGGCACATATAGTTGTATTTAATGTTTATAGACCAGCCACCACTCAGGTGTCTTAGTGTGCTCTGCATACTGTGGAGTAAGCATTTTCACTTCCATTTATAGAGGAGTAAACAGAAGTTTAGTGATTTTAGGTACCTTACCCAATACCACACAGCAAATCTATGCCAGGGTCACAAACGGCATCTAGGAACCGTTGGGAAGCGCGGCCATGCATTAGGGTAGGCTGATGATTCAGGAGGACCTAGACAGATTAGTTAAATGAGCAGACCAGACCCAGATGCAGGTCAACACTGAGAAGGGTAAAGTGCTCCATCTAGGGAGGAAAAATCCCTAACAAACTTACAGGCTCAGTGGTGCTATGCCAGCTAGCACCACATCTGAAAGGAGCCTGGGGGTCATAATTGACCATAACATGAATATGAACCACCAGTAGGATATTCCAGTTAGCAGAGCAAACAATATGGTGGCATGCATCAATCGATGCATCTCAAGCAAAACTAAGGAAGTGATACTCCTGCTCTACTCTGCATTGGTCAGGCCGCAGCTGGAGTACTGCATCCAGTTCTGGGCACCGCACTTCAAGAAGGATGTGGAAAAGCTTGAGAGAGTCCAGAGAAGAGCCACTTGGATGATTAGAGGCCTGAAGAGCAAGCCATACGAGGAAAGGCTGACAGATGTGGGACTGTTTAGCCTAGAAAAGAGAAGACTTTGCGGGGTGATCTAGTGGCAGCTTACAAATATATCAGGGGAGAGCATCAGGGGCTAGGCAAACAACTATTCACCAAATTGCCCCAGGGGGAAACCAGGAGCAACGGTCATGAACTACTAGAAGAAGGTTTCAGACTGGATATAAGGAAAAACTTCTTCATGGTTTATGTGACCAGACTCTGGAATAGACACCTATCCTGGAGATCTTCAAAAGGACGCTGGACGCACACCTTGCTGGAGTGATTTGACCCCCAGAGCAGGGGGCTGGACCCGATGATCTCATGAAGTCCCTTTTAGCCCTAAACTTGTGTGAAGTCAGGAAGGCCAAAGCGCAACTGGAGTTGCAGCTAGCAAGGGACAGGACAGGTAACAAGAAGGGTTTCTATAAGTATGTCAGGAACAAGAGGAAGATCAGGGAAAGTGTTGGTCCCTTACTAACTGGGGGAGGCAACCTAGTGACAGATGATGTGGAAAAGGCTGAAATACTCAATGCCTTTTTCACCTCAGACTTCACAGGCAAGGTTGATCACAGATTACTGCATCTGGCAGCAGTTAGGGGAGGAGGCAAGCCACCAACAGTGGCAAAAGAACAGGTCAGAGAGTATTTAAAAAAGCCATGGGGTCAGATGTGATGCACCCAAGGGTGCTGAGGGAGTTGGCTGGGATTGCAGAACTGCTGGCCATTATCCTAGCCAGCAGATTTGATAATGGGCCAAAAGAAATCTCATGAGGCTCAAAAAGGACAAGTGCAAAGTCCTGCACTTAGGACAGAAGAATCCCATGCACCAGTGCAGGCTTGGGAGCAGCTCTGCAGAAAAGGACCTGGGGTTTACAGTGGACAATAAGCTGAATATAAGCCAGCAGTGTGTCCTTGTTGCCTAGAAGGCTAATTGCATATTGGCCTCCCACTACAGAAAAGACGTGGACAAATTGGAGAGAATCTAGCAGTGGGCAAAGAAAATGGTGCGGGGGCTGGGGCACATGTCATGAGGAGAGGCTGAGGGAACTGGGCTCATTTAGTCTGGAGAAGAGAAGACCAAGAGGGGATTTAATAGTCTTAAACTACCTGAAGGGCGGTAGCAAAGAAGATGGAGCTGGACTGTTTTCAGTGGTGGCAGATGACAGAACAAGGAGCAATGGGCTCAAGTTTAGGCTAGAGATCAGGAAAAACTTTCTTACTAGGAGGGTTGTGAATCTTCATCCTTAGAGGTTTTTAAGATCTAGCTAGACACAGCCTTGGTTGGGATGATCTAGTTGAGGATGGTCCTGCTTTGGGCAGGGGGTTGGACTAGATGTGACCTCCTGAGGTCCCTTCCAACCCTCATTGTCTATGTTTCTATGAATTGCTGCATCAAGGAATGCCTCAATGTGCTGTGAGTCAGACACGGGATGACAAGTTCCTGCCACTTAACACCCATTCTGTGTGGAGGATGCAACAAAACAAACAGAGGAAGTCATTAACTCTAATGAATATGCTCTGGTTAAATAACAGATATGATGAGGAAGAGGCCCGAGCTGAAAATCTTCAGTTCAACCAAGTCTGTGTGTGCGTGTGTGTGCGTGCATGTGTGTGTGTTGGTTGCCACTACTGCAAGGGCATAACAGTAGCAACCAAGTACCTTTCTGGGTCCAGTGCTGGAGCACAACCATAGTAGTTGGATGAGTACCCAGAAGGGGAAGCCTGACTAGGGTTGCAACAGCCAGGAAGCAAAGGGACTCTGACAATACTACGAGCCCATCACTAGACGGAAATGGTAGAATTGTCAATAACAACCCAGAAAAGGAAGAATCATTTGGCAACTATTTCTGTTCAGTGTTTGGGAAAAGGCAAAGATGATGCACACACATTATATACTGAGAAGGAAATACATTCCTTTACTACATTAACTAAGGAGGGTGTTAAACAGCTGATAGTAAAGCTGACCTTTCTTAAAACAGCAGTTCAGACACCCTTTATCCAAGAGTTTTAAAGGAACTGGTTAAGAAGCAATATAGTCCATTAATGCTGATGTTTCATGTTTGATTTTATTGTTCGTCAGGGAAGTTTAAGAGAACTGGAAGAAGCTAAGATGGTGCTCATATTGAGAAAGGATCAATGAGACGATCTGGATAATTATAGACCTGTCAGTCTGACATTGATCCTGGAAGACATAATGGCACATCTGATGTGGGACTCAATTAACAAAGAACTAAAGGAGAGTAATATAACTGAAGTCAATCAACCAGGATGTATGGAGAACAGGTTGTGTCAAACTGACTCAATATCTTTTTTTGATCCAATTACATATTTAGTTGGTAAAAGGAACAGTGCTGATGTTATAATCTGTAAAGCACTTGACTTCACCCCATGTGGTATTTTGATTAAAAAGCTAGAATTATGAAAAATTAACTCAGCACCTTTAAATGGATTAAGAACTGACTAATTGATTGGTCTGAAAATGGAACTCTAGATAAGCAATTATCATCAAGCAGGTGCATTCCCAGGGGGTCCCGGTAAAGATGGCATCTCGACCCTTTTACCATTTAATATATTTATCGTTGATCTAGAAGGAAATCTAAAGTCACTGTCGGTGAAATCTGCAGCTGATGCAAAGTGAATGGAAAATTCCAAAGAGAACAGGTCAGTGCTGACCCAAACCAAATCCAGGGGTATAGCTGGGCAGCTCCATACCCCGGGCAACTCTGCGATACCCACGGCAGTGCTGGCTGCTGCAGTGCCAATCGCAGCAACATGATCAGCCACAACTGTGATCATACCTATTTCTACATCCCCCCAACAAAGGTGGCAGCAGGGATGCTGCCCAGGTATCCCCCGCTAGTTATTCTACTGACCAGCTCAGAACAACAGCTTTTATCTAGGCTAGAGCTGTCCAACTTTGGAGCAGCTGGGGGATCTGGATCAGTGCAGGCACGCCCCTGCTGCATGGCACTGCCACTCAAATGCCTCCCCTTTTCAGATCTCTTCTGTGACAATTTCCTACCAAGCCCCCAAATTCTTTCCCTGAGCTTGCTATGAAATTCCCATTGCTTCAAATTCTGTATAGCTGCAGGCCCGCAGACCTGTGACTGTTGGTGCTGATTAGACCTGCAGTGAATTGGTTGAATTGCCTGAAGTTTACAAATGGCTGTGACCACAAGAGCATTATGCATTATAAGGTTCTCACCCTATCAGTAAAAATGTCTCTGCTTTATTTTTTTTTTCTTGGAGGTATAAAGCAGTCCTTGTTTAAAGTGCAATAGTTGCAGAAGTACTTGAAATTCACAGCAAACACCTGCAAATGCACACACCTATATATGTGCTATTACCTTAATGGAACAATATACTAATATCATTAGAATGGAATGCTGCATCGCAGGTGAGAGAGTTGTATTCTCTTTCAAAATATTGCTGTTTAATTCAAATTTGTCTCCAAGGCAACAAGAAACAAAGTGGAATAATGTCAGATAAAAATCTCCTTCGTGCCTGAGGAGTGTTGACAATAGATTTCACGT
The DNA here is from genome assembly GCF_030867095.1 of Alligator mississippiensis. Classification (NCBI taxonomy): domain Eukaryota; kingdom Metazoa; phylum Chordata; order Crocodylia; family Alligatoridae; genus Alligator; species Alligator mississippiensis. The sequence goes on along the minus strand of NC_081824.1, from coordinate 464,987,472 downwards.
GGGATATAGTCTTGTTTTCAGACTCTCAGGCAATCCCTGGCTGTGTGGGACACAGCACCGCTTATGTACAGAGCACTGGCTATGATCAGAAGGGGGCTGGCAGTCTTTGCACATGGCTCCTATCGGACGGCTGCTTGACAACCTGGTGGTAAGGAACTCATGGTTCTCAGTCTAGTGGCCTGACCCAGGATGCTTTACTTGTGAGTTGCCCCACTGAAGTGTTATAATTAACACTTCTTTCTCAGACCCTTGTGCAGCCCATGGCTCTCTATATAGCCCTTATTTAGTTAGTGTATAAAGATGCATCTCTATCCTAGCTTCTGCCTGGTTACTCACCAGCCAGAGACCTAGCTGACTATGATTTGGCCCTTATTAGACAGAGCTCAGATTGTGCATGAGTGGTGACAGTGCTGCCCAGGTGCTCCAGCCTCACAGCACAATACCTCTGCTTGTGTTCACCGCAGAAGGAGCTGGGCCGCATTAGAAAGCATGTGGCCATTACTCCCCTGCACCAGGTGGGGTGAAGGGCTCTTGCTCCATCATCCCACCACGATCTGAATTGGATCCTTGGATCCAAATCCTGGCTCCACCACAGTCTTCCCACCAGGATCTGAATTGGATCCTTGGATCCAAATCCTGGCTCCACCACAGTCTTCCCACCAGGATCTGAATTGGATCCTTGGATCCAAATCCTGGCTCCACCAGAGTCTTCCTCCGTGATCTAATGAAAGTAGCTAAATTGCATGACAGTAGACCCCTCAGGCATGAGGGCTGTTCAAATACAGAACACAAGGATGGTGCCTGCTTCAGAGTCCCTTCCATAAAATTATCCAGTCATCCTTCCTTTCTCTTTCTTATAGACTTTGGAGGGTCATTTTTGGGACTGTGGCTGTCTCTTATTAGTAAGGTCAGACATAGCGGCAGGTCATGAAGCCCAGTTCCCTGCTACTGCAGGAAACCACATTGGATAATTTTGTACATAAATATATCAAGCTTGATCTTACAAAGCCTGCACAGCTTCTACTGGGAAGGTGCTGTAGGTGTTGACTTAATACAATTATTATTAGTAATTGAAACACAAGATTGTCTTTTGAAGCCCTGTCAGAAGGTGGGAGGCATCTGGCTTTACAATGGCTGGAAGTTAAGTCAACCAAAGGAAAAAAAGCACCCACGAACAACCTCTCAGCACTGTTTGTAATGATCTGAGAGTGAGTGGGTGTTAAAACATCTGTATTGGCTTGGCAGAGATTTGAGATTGAGGTTGATGCCAAAGGCAAAAGTTGGCGCAGGTTGAAAGCAAGGCAGTGACATGTTAGCATGATATTTGCACTTAGAAATGCAGGGCTGCTTGCTACTCCTGCAAGTGATTAACAGAGATGGGAGGAGAGACCGGTCCCAGCAACACCCATTTATTTACCACTGGGACAGCTGGATTCAACCTGCTGGGTCTGGTATGGGAGCTCCTCTTTTCCACTCTATTACGTCAGTGAGGGATGTTATACTTAAAGGAGATACTCCTGTATTAAACAGAAGTGCCACTTGCAAATCAAGGGAAGTGATTATTCTGCTCTATTCAGCCCTGGTGAGGCCTCACCTGGAGTATTATGTCCAGTTCTGGGCCCCCCACTTCAAGAAAGTTATGGTCAGATTGGAAAGAGTCCAGTAGATTGCAATGCAAATTATTAGGGGCGTAGGAAGCATGACTTATAACGAAAGGCTGAAATAATTCTCAGACTGTTTAGTCTGAAGAAGAAGAGCAGCTGAAGAAGAGAATTATTTGACAACAATCTTCAAATACTTGAAGGGTGATTATAGAGGGGATGGTGATAGCCTTTTCTCTACAGCTGTAGGAGATAGGACTAAGAGCACTGCTCAAGCAATGGCTTCAGCAGAGAAAATTTAGGTTGGAAAGTAGAAGGAACTTTTTGACTCTGAGGGTGGTCAAGCAGCAGAAAAGGCTCCTGAGAGAATCTGTGGAGTCACCGTCCCCGTAAATTTTCAAGAGCAGGTTAGATGGACCCTTGGCTGGGATGATTTAGTCAGGGATGATACTGCCTTGAGCAGGAGACTGGGCTAGATAACCTTGGGAGGTCCCTTCTAGCCCTACCTTCCTGGGATCCTATGACCTCTAGTCCTATGATTTTCATGCTTCATAACTACAAAACCTAATTCTGTAGCATGTTCATGACCTCCAGTTGCTTTTATAGCTTCAGAACTGCAAAACCTGGTCCTTTCCCACGGGGTGAACACTGACTTTTCCTTAATGCTGTTTTTCTACATGCCAATCAGGCAAAGTGCAGAGCTCTCTTCATTCCCACTGACTTCAATGGGAGCTGAAAATACTCGAGATCTTCCAGGGTTGGACCCTGAACAGAGGAGGAACCAGCAGGAACACAGGAGTCACCAGATGGTTCAGATCTAAGGTCTAGGTCTAGTTTGGTGTCCTGCCACTGAACCTGGCCAGTACCAGATAGTTCAGAGGAAGCTGTAGGAGCCCAGAGCAGGCAGCGATATGATAAGCTTTTCCTGATTTCTAATTGATTAGTTCAAGATCTGAAGCAATCAAGGTCTAATAGCTGCCCCAAACATTGTTATCGTCTATGAGGACAGATCTGGGTAGCTCTGCTTTCTGTAGTATGCTCATGTCCTTGATTGTTTCTTTGCTTGAATACTTGCATCACTGATGACAGTATCACAGGGAAGTGATGTAGTGCTGGAAAGAAAAGACTCAGTTTTCCATTATAATATAACCCCTTTCCACTGCTCCACTGGTTAAACAGGAGTTGTAAAGCTAATGGATTTACACAGCTAGGAGTTCCTCAGTGAAGGGTAGCAAAGATCCAGTATTGTGGCTCTATCCCTCCTCTTCCCAGCCACTTGTGTGGGGGTGTGACTGCCCAAAAATGGCCAAAAGGCTCATGTGCTCTGACTAGTCTTGATTGCTTGAATGACCCTTTGGGGCCATAGGGAGAAGGCTGTAAGTCAGAGAAGCCTCGAAGGTGCTCTAACCTAGGTTGGGGAGAAAAGGGACCCCAAAACTGGGGAATTACAAAGGGCATGTAAAGAGGAGCAGCCCTACGGGAGGTCTGAAGGGGGTACAGTGTAGCTAGCTGGGGTAGGAGGGTGGATATTCGGTGTGGGTTGCAACAGGAGGAGTGCATGGGAAGGGGACTTGCCTCATTGCAGTGGGAGGCACTTTGCATTTGTGCTTCTAGGCATCCGGTTGAATATGTACGTGCCCTGAAAGGCAGATGCCCCCCGCCAGCAAAGTCTATGCGCTTGTTGCTGTGTGGATACATCGCGCCAGCACATAGCCTGTTTTCCTTTTAGATGCATCAGCAATGGGCCTCATGGGGAACGGCAGAGGAATGCAGAGCCCAGTCCCCTGGGGAGTCTAAGCAGGACATGCACAGGCCTCTGTGGCTTGTCAGGGTCTCCTTAAGAGAAACAGTTCTGGATTTCTGCATTCCTTGTGCCCCGCTGCTACATGACTCAGGGACAAAATAGCCAAAAACTGCTAAGTACCAAAGCAAATCTGCTCTTCTCTGACACTTGCTCTTACTCCCACATGGACAGTACATGTTGACTAAACAATCCCCCTCCCTCTTCCTCCTTTAGACAAAGCTCACACTGGGTGGTAACATCTTCAGGGCAGCAGCACACCCATATAGCCACAAGAGACAGCACAATGAACCAAGGGTGGGCCAGTAAAATAGGGAATGACCTGAATTGTTTTCCATAACTCAGCCTAACCTTCTCTGGAGGTTTGGGGAAGTTAGTTGGGGTTAACTTTTTCCTTGAACTGGTTTTCACTGCCCTGAGCCTGTGGCTCAGAAACATTTGCTAATGCATTATTTGTGTTTGCAAAATCTGCATTTGCATATGGAAATAGATGCATGGCATGGCTGACTCCAAACTCACTAACACTGGTTTTTCATTAGCTTAATCTTATTATTGATTTGTACTGTAATAACATATAGCCTGCCCCTAAGTGATCTGAGCATCATTGTGTTAGGCACTCTACATGTACATGGCAAAAGACAGACCCTGAATTGAAGGGCTCACAATCTAGGGAGATAAAAGATGGGAAATAGGAAGTATTATTTGGTTATATAATAAAAGGAGACAAAAGGCACAGGGAGGCCGAGTCACTTGAGCAAGAGCACACAAGACGTGGGAATTGAACTCAATTTCCTATGACCCAACTTACAGCTCTTAGTACAAGACTATCCATGCTCTGGTTGGCCAATATTCACTTATGCCACTGTCTGCATAACACCTGATTGTGACTGATGGCCATTACCACAGTAGGATTTAGTTCACTGTACTCCAGGGCAATCTGGAGTAGGTCCATTGATTGTAATGGATTTTCTTCTGATTCCAACTGGTGTCACCGATCAGAATCTAGTTCAGTGTTTGATAATCTGGCTCTGTGGATGTTGTTTATACAACATCTGGAGCAGCTGGTTGAAAATACTGAGATGGATTTTTTTTTTGTATTGGAACATTGAAGTTGCATGGAAATGTGTCATTTCCCACTTCATGGGAATGTGGAGATGTCAACAATTTTTTTAAAGGAAAAACATTGAATTTTAAATGTTGTTCTTCAGGCCAAACTATTTAATCTTGATCTTATCAGAAAAAGTCCATTTTAATTTTCTTGCTTTGACTTTTCAGAAATGTATTTTACATTTTAAATGATAAGACAAAACATTTACAATTCAATGTAGATAAGTGTAAAGTGATGCAACTGGGAAAAATAACCCAAGTTATTTCTGCATTATGATGGACTCTACATTAGCTGTTACCACGCAGGAAAGAGATCTGGGAATCACAGTGGATAGTTTGCTAAAAACATCAGCTCAGTCTGTGCTCAGCAGCCATCCAAAAGGCAAACAAAATATTAGGGATTATGAGGAGGGGAGTTGTAAACACAATGTAAAGTATCATCATGCCCTATGGTGCGTCCAGACCTTGAATACTGTGCCCAGTTTTGGTCACCATACCTCAAAAGGGATATAGAAGAACTAAAACAGGTCCAGAGAAAGGCAACAAGGATGCTCATTGGTATGGAGAGGCTGCCAGGAGGAGAGACTAAAGAGGCTGGGCCTATTCAGTTAGAAAAGAGATGCTTGAGGGGAGACATGATAAGGGTTTACAATATACTAAATGGTGAAGAGAAAGTGATTAGGGATTTATTATTTACTATCTCTCATAATACAAGAACTAGGGGTCACAAAATGAAAGTAATAGGTAGTAAGTTTAAAAATAACAAAATAAAGTTTTTTTTCACATAGTGTGTCATTAAAGCGTGGAACTCGTTGCCACCAGATTCAAAAAGGGTTTGAACAATTTCTTGAAGGCAAGGACGAAGGGTATTTATACCTGATAGCTTGCAAAGAAGAGTTTTTCCAAGTATTTGAGTTGGTCTAATAAAAGATATTGGATTTACCCAAAGAACCTTGTCTGCCTATGTCCTTAGACCAACACGGCTACAACCTATACCCTTGAAGGCAAGAGCCATTTGTAGCTATTGAGAATGGGCATTAGGGACGCAGCCTCTGAATCAAAATTTCCTAGACCTTACATGCTGGAGGTTGCAAGTGAGAGGGAAACTGGAAAAAACCCTGGTCTACCCAGTCCACTCTGCCTTTCAGCATCCACTGTCTGCCACTGTGTAACACAGGCCTATTTGATGTGCCATGGGGTCATGGGCTTTGGCCCATCACGAAAAACTGTAAGCCTCCCTTAAAAGAAGAATAAGGGACGCCAATGGGGACACATCAACTGATGACCTGGGACAACTAAAAAGAAAACAGGAAGGGGAGTGGGGTCATAGGTTAATAGCAAGGGATCTGGAGGGTGACACTGAGCGCAGAAGACTGGCCAGCGCCGAGGGAGCCTGTGGACACCGACCTGTGAAAATGCCCGGAGATGTGAACAGCTGCGTGACACAGGATACTGGGCAAGACGGACCTACAGGCTGACCCACTAAGTGGTAGTTCTTATTTTAATTTTCTTGCTTTGCCTTTTCAGAAATGCATTTTATATTTTAAATGATAAGACAAAATTACAACATCGACATTTGAAAAAACCCGCGACTGTATCACAAAACTGGACGTGGTGACTGACCCACAGTGAATTATTCTGAAAACCCTGATTTGCCAAAAAGTTCAAAATTGCTTCAGTTCAGAATGAAAACAAATCCTGAAACATCCACATTTCTCGCAGACCAGAAAGACTCAATTTTGATCCTCTCTAGGCTGGAATTTCTGATGTGTTCTCACCTGTTTCTGTTTAATGCAAAGGGAATGTGCAATCAACAGCGTGTTACATGGCAGCGGTAACTATGGATGGGACTGTTACAATAACAATTAGGTTGAGCTAATCAGCGACATCTAGGACAGTTCCCACGTTTACTGTTTTGGCACGGCAGGCATAATGCATATGTAAGTGCCTGAGTGTTTGCCCTCATACAGCCACATCTTCTGTTTCTTATTCTTTGGGAAAATGACTCAACGAGCACAGGACCGAGATTCCACGTGTGGAACTTGTGAGAACTTTTTCCCCCTTCTGTTAACAGAGAAGAAATGCAGTTTTCAAAACAGGCAGCCAGAGAGATGTTATTGAGCACTGCTGTATCTCCTAGACCTAACTCCAACCCTGAGGATATAAGAACTGCCTTTCTGGGTCCCACCAAAGGTCCACCTCACTCTGTACCCTGCCTCTAACAGTGGCAAGTAGTGGATGCTTTAGAGCACTTGCCACTCAACCTCTGGCCTGCTGGTTGAATACAACTCATGGGGCCCCCCACAAGTCTGGAAATTTGGGGAGTGGTAGCAGCATGAGTTGCCACAGCTTCCAGAGCCACGGCAATTAACAGCGCCACTACTTGCCGTCACCAAATTTTTGAATGCACAGGGAGCCCTGCCAGCTAGATGATGCATCCCTGCAAGCTGGCATGGGGCATGGGGTTGCTCCACAGCTGGATCTGGTACACAGAGTTGGGTTAGGTGTGGGATTGCTTCACAGCTGGATCGGGATGTGGGGCTGGGCTGGTTCATGGGGTCACTCCACAATAAGATCCAGCATGTGGGGCCGGACCAGTGCACCAGATCACACCTGCAGACTGAATCTGCCCATGGGATTTGGTTCGTGGACCGGCCTCACTCACCACTCACCCAGCCCACATGGCTGGAAGGCTGAGCACCGTGGCTTTAGACAGGGCATATGTAGAGTGATTCTTCCCTTGTTATCAACAGTTGCAGATAAGGGATATCCTGAGCCTGAGGTTACTGCTCTGACAGCCCCCACCAGGTCCATGCTTCAGCGGGTGTGATCTCAAGGTTAGATCCAGCTCTTGGAAGTAAGGATTCCTGGCCACTTTCCCTGGCTGTGGCCCGCAGTGGACTTGGGTAAATCCTGTAAGTAACTGGGTTTTATCCATCTTATCCATTTAATCTATTCTTCCACCCATGGCCTAAAATATGGGATCTTAACCTGGATACATCTTGGCATGATTTCTCTCCACATACATTCCAAAGGGTAAACTAAATTATAAAGGATATTGGCTACAGATGTGCTACACCACCGTACACGCAAACAAATCCCACTACTAAATCACACCAGTAGTTCATTTAGTCTGTCATCTTGTCTTCTGACAAAAGAAAGCCTCAAGAACAATTATGGGATAACTGTCTTCCAAGAAAGAGCAAAGCCTGACAGATTGTCCAGCATCACAAACAAGTTGAGCTTAATGATCAGCTACAAAAAAAATAACGAGAATCCCAGCAACTCTCAGTTTGAGCATTACTTTTAAAGGCAAAGGCAATGAGTCAATTTACATACTCTGGCAGTAATGCAGAAACCAATCAGGATGCCTAGAAGCAAATTATATCATGATTTGGCAAGGAGGCAGCTGCACTTACCAACTGAAGATATGGCCATCAAAAATCTACATCTTAAAGAACAAACTAGGAATCTTTAACTCAACTGTTATTTCCTTTTCAGTATATGGATGGGAGAGCTGGAAAGCCATCAAAGATATGGGTGGATGAAATGCCTTCCAAAGCAAATGCCTCAGAAAAGTAAATAGGTATGAAATGGAATAAATAAATCAGATGCTAAAGCTCATCTGAGAGTTCGACTGCCCATCATCAGAAAAGATGATGGGAAAAATTAAGATGTGCATTAAGAAGGAAGCCAGATGACCTGCAAAAGCAGATGTGCCACTGGGCAGCTGAAGGAATGGCTAGAATGGCCCAACCATAGGACTCCCTCTGGCAGACAACACTGAGAAAGAGAGCGAGCTTCAGGCACTTAACATCACAGTGAGGACGTGCAAAAAATGGGCCTGGATAGAGACCGAGGATGGAGTGCCTAAGCAGGATTCATGTGATGTCTGATGGCACAGGAGGGTTTGAGATTGAGATGGGGTCAGGGAATAATGTCACACTGCTTTTTCCTCTGGTGGGACACCATTCTCCTTGCACTTAAACAGATGTAAGTCAGGAATAACTCTATTAAAGCCAATGATTTACAGTTTCCCAGCTTTCCCTAAAGACTGATTCTTTTCTGCATCTGCTTCTCTGATCCCAACCTGTGAAAAGCACTTAATATGTGCTGAGCATGTGCTCAAGTCCCATTGGATCTAGCCCCAAATGCATTCTGATGTTTGGAGATCCAAAGAGGGAACATTTATGTATACCCTACTTAGACCAATGTTTCTCCAACCTGGGTACGTAGCAAACTTCACAGGTACGTAAATGAAGGGACCAAAAAGAAGGAAATACAAATAGAGGAAAAGAAAAAATAGTGAAGAACAAATCTGCAGTATCTCTTAGGGTTTTGGAGAGGATACAGTGTGATTGTAGAGACAGAAAGTCTTGTATTCTTACTATCCAGAATATGGAATCACAGGGGCGTGTAGCAGTAAAATGAACTTAAAAAAAGATATGCAACTCCAAAATGTTTGCGAACCACTGATCTAGATTGCAAACTCCTTGGATAACAGCTTGCTTCTATGTTCCACGTGTGTACAGCACCTAGCACAAAGGTATCCCTGTCCATGATGGTGCCATGACAAAACAAATAATAAATATTAACAAAAACACTGGCCTGCCAATACTATTTTAAAAAATGCTGAAGCATGTTTGAGAAACACCAGGTAATTACAGCTGAGACATAGGGGCTTTCAAGGGAAGAAGTGTTATCTTTGCAGATAAAATCAGTAATAAATATTACTACATGTATAAATAGGATCAGGCTGGAAACAAACACTGTTGAGTGTCACTGAAAGTTCATATCAATCTGCAGTTCCTTGGAACCAGGGTTTTGCAGCCTTCTTGGTCTGTGTGGTTTCATCTGCTGGATTTATGAAGCCTTTTCTTTATTCAAGTTAATTTGAAAGTAAAATAATAAAGCGGCACAAGATAATAAGCAAGCAGACCTCAAGGTCTGGGGAATGAGAGGTGAAATCTGTCCTTGCTTTCCTCTCACGCTGTCCTGAGGGAGGCTCGGGAGCTCTGAAGCAGAGCCGATACTGAGGGCGCGAAGGGGACAGCATGGAAAACGGAGGAAATCAAAATGTAGATAAGGCATCTTGAGAACAGAGAGTGATGTCAAAAGTCATTCTAGTGCATGAGACTCACAAACACTAAGTCATTTTATCTCCCAGATCATCCCCATGCCTTTGCCCGGCAGCGTAGAGTTGTGCAGCGGTGGGCATGGCTTGTGTTTTGATCTCGTCTGGCCCCCACCCAGGGCAGGGAGAGGAATGATAAATGAGCGCAGAGGATCAAACCCCAGACAATGAGCTGCCCGATGACGGATGGCCCTTGCCTTTGGCTGGCTCCTGCTACTTGAGCTGCCCTCACAGGGAGGTGAAGCAGAGCCTGATTTGCGTCTGCCAGAGTTTCAGTCGAGCTGCCATCCAGATTTACACCACTCTTGAGATCAGAGCCAGGCTCAGTATAGTCATCCCCTACCAGGGATGACTGTTGTGATGCTTGTGCAGCTGGCAGCCCCGACATGCACAGCGGCAGTGCAGCTGAGATGTCACCCGTGCAGCTGGGCTATAACCGTGGTTAATACTAGCTGCCAGGGCTTGGGTTGGCATCTGCTGAGTAGGCAGCCCAGGGACCTCTCCGCCTTCTCTCTCCCTGCTACATCTGACTGGGGAGGGAGCAGAAGCAATGACAGTGGCAGCTACAAGAGCAAGCAGAGACTCAGGAAGACAGAGCTGGAGGGTCCAGTTCTAGCCTCAGCCAAGGCCTCCCCTCTACCAACACCCTTCACTTCCCACCCAGCACCCTCAGACACCCTTCCCCCTGACACTGGAGCACTCTGCAGCACCCACCCACCCTGGCACCCTCCAACATACATCCCCTCATCTTCCCAGGTGCAGAGGTCAGGTTCTGTGCAATGTCGTGCCCACCCACCCTCACCAACTGGGGCAGGGCGTATCAATGGAAGTTGATGACTATATGCAAATAGGTAAATGAATAATGGAAAGTATGATTGCCTAATTATTTGCAGAACTTATGCATGCACCCAACCAACACAAGGAGTACTCAGGGATGAACGTTGAGAAATGTAAAGTGCTCCACCCGGGCACGAACAGGTTGGCGTTGCCAACCTGACCAGCACCATGAATAAAAGAGAACTGGGGCTAATACTAGACTACAGCATGAATATGAGCTGGCAGTATGCCTCTGCTGCCAGCAGGGCAAATAATACTGTGGCACGCATCAATCGATGCATCTCCAGCAAGACCAAGGAGGTAATTCAGCACAGGTGAGACCCCCACTGGAGTACTGCATCCACTTCTGGGCACCACACTTTAACAAGGACATGGTACAACTTGAGAGAGTCCAGAGAAGAGCCACCCGTATGATGAGAGGCTTGCATGGCAAGCTATACAAGGAAAGGCTGAGGGACCTGGGACTCTTCAGCCTGAAAAAGAGAAGGCTGAGAGGAGACCTGGTAGCAGCTTACTGCTACATCAGGGGAGTACATCAAGGGCTCAGTGAACAGTTGTTGGGGAAAACCAGGAGTAATGGCCACAAACTCCTGGAAGACCATTTCAGGCTCAACGTTAGGAAAAACTTCTTCACAGTCAGGGTGTCCAGACTGGGGAATAAGCTCCCTCCAGAAGTGGTGCAATCGCCTACCCTGGAAATCTTCAAGAGGAGACTGGATGGTCACCCAAACCCATCTGTCTTTCCTGCCTGGTGCAGGGGGCCGGACCCGATGATCTTCTGAGGTCCCTTACAATCTATGAATCGATGAATGAACCCAATAGTCAAGCTGCTAGCCTGGAAGAGCTGAGAAAGATGGGTCTACATGGACTGACTACAAGGACACTGAAGAGGGGACCCTTAGACCTGGTAGCCCTGAGCCAGTGTTTAGATGGGAGGGGGGCCAAAGCAGAACAGGAAAGATCCAAAGCATATGAACCATTTTCTCATAGAGGTAGATCCTCTCTGAAGCACATCACCCCTAGGGATGGCTGGACCATTGTGGCCTGCAGCCTTTAGAGGAGGGAGCTTTCTTTGGCCATATAGACAGAGGGCAGTCAGACTGTGAGTTCTGGACTGGCTGGATCCTCCCCAATGTGCCTTGGATGCCCTGCCGCGGACAGATAGGGGCTGCTCTCCCCATTCTGTTGCTAAATGCCTAGCAGCTATTTTCCTTTTAAAAGGTGTGTGTGGTTTTGTCCTTTGATCTCCTATTGATAATTATCTGCCTCCCTCAATTTTTCCTGGGCAGTACATCATCCTAAAAATTCCTGAGTGGCCATTAACCACAGTGGGGAGGAACCGAGGTGCACAGTGCTGAGGAGGAGGAGAGCCAATGGGAAACTGGAGAACAAGAGAGATTTTCCATCTGTCCTTCAGACTGTCCGAGGCAGAGAGCAGCAGGGCTGATCTGTGATGCATGTGAATGCCGTGTCCCAGGCCTACTTCAGTGAGTTGCAATTACAGAGCAATACAATGCTACCAAAGCTATACTGGTGACTGATTTGGGTTTTAAAGACCTTAACTCTTTTTTTGCCAATGAAAATGTTTCCAAATAGAAACTGTGGTGAACTTAACTGATACACTGGCCTCACTGCAGCCGATCTGGAACCAATTCATACTCAGAAAGGGACAGGAGCTGTCTTTTTTGCTTCCCCTGTCCTGGGGCTTCTGGAGGCAATGACAGAGACAGATTTTAAAAAATGCTGAGTATAAATTTCCCTTCTCACTGGTTGTCATTTTTATCCTTTGCATCAGATAAGGGAAGTCTTTGGCTGTACAGCTGGGTGGGAGCCACATGTACACATCCTGCCAGGAGTCTGTCCTCAGCTCAGTTGCAGCACCTCCAAGTATTGTTAGATGTGACCCAACATGCGCTCTCCAAATGTTAGCCTCCAACAGCCCTGTCTATTGACTTCTGAGCAGCTCCTGCATGATGCTAAGTGCCCTTGTCTACAATTGAAGACAGCCTGGAAGCTTGACGGGGAAGACTCTAGATTAGAGTTAAACTCCTCTGAGTTTGTTGCTCCACCGATGTCATTCTATCCAGCCACCCAAACTACCTCTTCATTCATCCTTGAATCAATCTTCAAAAATCCCTGGGCTCCTCAAGCATCAGAAAGCCTGTTCTGGTACCGTTAGCCCCAAGTGTTCAGCATCACCAGTTACCCCTCCTAAAATCATGAGCTTTCCTTAAAAATGTTGTGGTTTTAAAAAGATTGTATGGCAGGTGCCTTGTATCGGCCTTCTGGTGTCTGAGCCTTTTATGCTTGTGTTTTCAAGCTTTTCTCCCCCCACTGTAGAGGATCCGTTCTGGTATAATTACATGACTCCAGAAGCTGGACCTTTAAGAAGTGCGGAAGCCAAAACAGTTTACAACAGGATCTCCCTTCAATACTGCAAGATCCATGATAAAATTCTTAACATTGGGTAAAACTCCTGAGCTCGGAGAATTTAGATCCTATTTAACAAGAGTTAATCTCAACCTACAGCTGCAGGTCTGGAGACCCAGAAAACTCTGGGGGAATGTGAACTGGGACCTGAGTACGGCATCTTGGGCAGAGCAGTACTGGTATGTCTTAGGAGACAGCACTGGAGTGGGGCCTCAGTGGCTTGGTCTGCCTTCCCGTTTCTGTCACTGCCCTGCTGGGCGACCTTGGGCAAATCACTTTGCCACTCTGTGCCTTAGTTTCTCCATCAGTAAATCGGGACTAACGAGACTGCCCATTTTTGTACAGTGCTTAGAGATCATCTCACGACAATAGCTAAGTTAACTTAGACCATTCGGATTAATTTGCTGACATGCCCTTTACTTGTGGTCATGCCTCACGCAGGAGTTGGGCCCATGAGGGTTGTAAAAGCACCAAGCAGCAAAACCGCATTGCTAGCAGGCAATGCACGGACCATAAGCTGCATGCCAAGGCCTCCAGCACTGCCCCTCCTGCTCCTGTCCCCTCAGGCAAATCTCCCTCGAGAACTCAAGGGACATTCACATCAAAGGAGACCTGAAAGGCGAGGAAGAGACGGCATGTGCCTTCCCCCACCGCTTTCTTCCAGGCAGAAGATAGCGGCTGGCTGTGGCTCTATGCTCTTCGGCAGACTCATTTATCACCTGGCCTATCGACTCCCTGAAGGGATGGGAAAAAAAAGCAACGGGCACTCAAACCTACTTAAGCGGCTCCAGTGTGCCAATACCACTCCATCTCTGGTATTGTTTACACTGCACTGAAAGCTGAACAGTGTCAGATCTTAAAATAACTGGCTGTTTGTGACTCCGAGCCGCGGGTCAGGGGAGTTTATAACCAATTTAAAGGGGCAGCCTGACTTCAAGTGATGGGTTTGAACTCCGAGCTGAAGAGCTCAGAGGTTATGCTGTCTTTTAATGCTTAGCGAGGAGCCCAACCCAAAGCCAACAGGAATCTTTCTGTTGACTTCAATAGCCTCTGGATCATGCCCAATTCGGAAACACAATTGGAGGGCTCGTTCTCCCAGGATGAATCTGGAGAGGCCTCATTGTGGGGAAAGCTCAGGGCAGGGCAGAGAAGTGGCTGGGAAATGCCTCTCTGAATTCAGGGGTGCTCCTTGGGTCAATACAGCTCTGAAATGTGAGCTATTCAGAAGAACGAGGCTCATTTAATCAGGGAAAGGAAATACAGACTGGCAAATAGGTGAGACAGGAAGGAGGGAGGGTAAAGGGGAATGCTTTCTACCTGGCTGGCACACTGTGTGTATGTGCAGGTATATGTGTGGGCACGTGTGTGTGTCAGATATAAAAGGGGAAGAATTCAGCCCAGCACAGACACCTAAAGAAAAGCAGGTGTTCAGCACCCGCACCTTGTGCTGAAGTTAACTTCTCTAAGTAAATGCCATAGAGCCAGGTGCCCGGTGCCTCAGAAAGCTGCACCGTGTTTACTGAGGTGGTGAACTGCGAATTTAAGGCTCCTAACTCACAGCATCCAAGTGGGAACTGTCGCCTGTACTCCTACATCATGGGGACAGTTGGTCTACAGAAAGGACCTTGATCAGGAGGGCCAAATGTTGTAACACCAGTAGAGCATTGCAATAGCAATAAATGCACAGCTCTTCACTGCACCTGCAAACAGGTGTGTGATGGGGGCAGCAGGGGCCACATCCCCAGCTTGTTTGTGCACAGGAGGAATGAGCTGAACATGGCAGGGGATAGAGGGAGGAGAAGGGGAAACCCAGGCATGACCCCTTATTGTCTACTCTGCTCTGCCCCCCACCTAGGTATTGCACAAAAGTTTCACTTCAGTCAGGGCACTACATCATCAGCACTAAAGGATACAGACGTGGCCAGGCACAATAATAAGGAAGTACTTGGCCTCTGCTGCAGCCAGGACTATTTCCTTAGCATGAGAATTTGTACCCTGGCAGTGTAAGACGCTGCTGCACAGCATACAGGCTCCCCAGGGGCTGTGTTGGCTCCTAGAGGCTCTCCACAGCTCCACTTCCCAGCACCCCTTGGGAACTGCATTCCTTCCTCCCTATAGGTGTGAATTTGGCATTTCTCAGGGTACTTAACTGCCGGCCCTGGCAGGAGGCTGCATGCTGGGGGCAGCGCAGCCTCCCCCTCCCCCAGTTCAGGGTTCACTTCAAAACTTTCCTGGATTCGAAAATCATCCAGGAATCAGGACTCATGGTAGAGGTGGTATCTTTTATTAGACCAATTAGATTTTTGCAAAAAAATTCTTTAATTGCAAGGTTTCAGGCGCAACCTGGATAACTAAAATCATCCAGGGGTTTTCTCTCACCTCCTGCCTGAATCTTGTGCCTCCCTCTGCTCCCTTTTTCCTGCTCTGCTAATAGCAGCCTCTGGTCTGTCTTTCCACTCACTCTTCTACTGTTCCTGCCATTATCTATGCGATAAGCCCCCCAACAGCCCTCTCAGACACACTGCACTGCTCCCTGTAGCCTGCCTCCTATGCCAGAGGCACTGGAGAGAGTGATTCCCAAAGGCCGTGCTGGGGAAGCAGCAATAAGCTGCAAAGCACGAGCTGGATCAGGCCCCCTCCAGGGATCAAGCCCCAGCTGGGCCAGCAGCACACACAGGAATCGGGCCCACAGACCAATGAGTGAAATCTGCTGCCCATTTTAATTTGGGGAAAAAAAAGTGTGTCCGAGTTTGGGAAACACTGAGACAGGTACTGCAGGTGGGCTGATTAGCATGGGAGTGGGCTAATTGCTCAGCAGTGCTAATTAGCCCCTCTGAAGTG
Source organism: Alligator mississippiensis (assembly GCF_030867095.1). Lineage (NCBI taxonomy): Eukaryota > Metazoa > Chordata > Crocodylia > Alligatoridae > Alligator > Alligator mississippiensis. The sequence goes on along the minus strand of NC_081824.1, from coordinate 464,971,721 downwards.
CCATATGGAAGCACCTACACTGCTTCCTGATCAGGAGGCAGCTTGTCTGGAGCAGGCATTGCATTGTGCAGAAGGGAACGACGATGGAGACATGGCTGAAGCTTTCTTTGAACCACTTTATCTTGTCTGTCCTCCATCTTTGTCCTCATTTACACTTGTTGCTTTCTTATTTTTACTTAACCATATCTTAACACAGGCTATTTAGCTAGGGAATGCCCAGCCAAAGGGCCTACTTATAATTGACACAAGGCTATTATCAGGCAGTAGGTTCCTGAATGCATGTCCGCAGGGGAGAGCTCTGAAGACGGAGGGGGTGGAGGGCAAGGTGAGGGTTTATGGCATCTGAGTGGGGACCACTGCAGGTGGAAGGGGCGGTGGGGGGGGACATGGAGAGATGCTTAGGAAAGAAGCAGGCCAGCGAACAAAGGAGTTTCGCGCAGTGAAGGCCAGCTGCTGGAGCAGGGAAAACCCGTGGGGGGCAAGAAGATGTGTTTAATGTGGTGGAAGGTCACAGCCAAAGGAGGGACTGAAAGACAGTTGTCAGAGTGGCAGGCTCGGGCAGTAAGCTCAGCTGCAGATGATATTTGTGTAAATCACAGTGATTACCACAGCAGGTAGGACCTCCCTGTGCAAAGCACTGCGCAAACACAACTAGTCTCGACCAAAACTGTGGTATTTGTCACTGCGCTAACCCAGGTCTTCTTCCCTATGGTTCGTGCTTCATTTCTGCTTGCTTTGATCATGTACCACGTTATACACTAGCAACCTGAACCACTGAAAACCACGAGACAGGCTCCCAAAATCCATGTGGTTGGCTTAAAAATTTTGTGCTTTTTAAAAAAACAAAAGCCACTTTGAATCTTTTTTATCTGTTCTCTCATTAGCTTTCTGCTCCCATGAAAGCCAGAGAGATGTATTTTTATAATAAAAATTTAGTCTTGTATAATTGCGTGACTCCAGGTGTCAAAGCTTTAAGCAAATCACTCACTATTGTAAGACCTGAGATAGAACGTGGGATAAGACAGCAAGGGGTGGCAAGAGGTAAAGTGACTTTGCCTGATTACAAAGGAAAGGCAAATGGGACCCAAATCTCCTGATTCCCAGCCCTGTGCTGTGGACTTTTTCTCAGAGAAAGATAGCAAAGAGACAGACAGGAACCCTCTTCGCTTGGCACATGGCTGAAACAGAGCAATATGGGCATACAGAAAGCTGATCCAACAGCGCACAGCAATAAGACACACTAACAGAGGGCAGCCATCAAGAGAACATGGTATTCAGTTTTAAACAGCACTGATTTATTCAAGGCCTGGAAAAAAATTCTTATGCAGAAAAGCCTTTCCCTTGCAGACCACAGAGGTGCTACAGCAGAGGACAGAGGCAGTTGCCTCTATTGGGAACATTAGTGCAGAAAGCTACCAAAGCTACCAGCTCAATAGGCAGAAAGGCTGAAATCTTCCCTCTTCTTTACTGGAGAAATAGCTTCTGACATTTTTAGGTTATATCTCCAGGATGCTAAGACATGGAGCGACCAGGAGATGTGGCCGGGAACCAGGAGACGAGTGTTATTTGTCCCCCTCGATGGAAATACGCTACCCCTTGAGTGGGAGCACCAGCTCCGAGACTTCTCTCACTGGCTCAGTTTGGCTCCCGCAGGGCAGAGGGAGCTTTGCCATTGATCCCAAAGGGCTGCAGGATGGGCCTCAGCCTACTGGATAGTGAACAGGAGTTCATTTAGATGAGGAGCTGCTGCATGCATTTGTGCGAGAGGGAGAAAACTGGTTGCAGCCACTGCCGTCCAGAGGTCAAATCTGGCCAAGTAAGCAATCTCTTCCCCATCCCTTACAGTGAGAGTGTTTCCAGGATGGTGGAGACTCTGACTTTCCCAGAGCAGCTCTGTGCCCATCCATTCCCTCTTGCTCCCAGCCGTGCCAGGAGAAAGACTCTCAGGGTCCCCATGAAAAGTTACTGTCTGTTGCATTCAGCAAGACAATAAAAGTAGAGGGAGTGCTGGGGATTGAGCTGACCTTTGCTTTGAAGTGCCATCACGTTGATGCTCAGCTTTAGCACATAACACAGGGCCCCAGTCTCCATCCCCAGCCTCCTCTCCCCAGTCTTTGCTACTGCCTGCAGGAGCTGGCCCTGCGCAGGCCACATAGGCAGCAAACAAAGCCTCCATCTTGACTATCCCCTGGTGAGCTTGGCTTTGCATGCCTAGTTTTGCCACTGTCTTGACAATAAACCCAAAGGAGTGTCACCAGCTTGCGGTCAGGAAAAAGGGCAGAGACAAAACTGAAATCTAGATCTATGCATGAGGTTTATAGGGCAGGGCTGTGCACTTGCCCATTAAAACAAAAACCCAGCCCATTTCAATCACTTAACTAGGAACAGGATTAAAACAGAGTGAGAGGTCACCACCCTGAAACTCAAGAGCAAGAATGTCAACAGCTTGGCCCTTCTTGGGATCTGATCCTTTGACTCGGAGAAGGGACCTTGTCTTTCTGCATTAGTATTATTACTATTATAATCGCTTTAGTGCCTACAGGCTCCAGCTGGGAGCAGGAGGCCATATTGCAGGTGCAGCACAAATACACAGCATGAGTGTCCTGGTCTCAAACAGCTTAGATTTTAAACAGGAAAGAGGTAGGATGGAAAACAGAGGTGAAGGGACTTGCTGAAGGTTACCAGCAAACCAACACCACAGTTGGGGATAGTCTCTAAGCCAGTACCTCTCCACTGGACGGCTCTGACTCTCAGCGGACAGCACTGTGCATACATGTGGCCACGCAGAATAAAAGAATAGGTTAGATTTCATGGGGTATGTTATGTTCAAAGGACCTCAAACTGTACCATTCCCCCTGCCCCAAAGTTTGTACCTCATTGAATCTCCATCATTCATCTTGGAAGCATTTTGGCTGGAGCTTTCATCAGACCCAAAAAAGGGTTAACGGTGCATGACATATGTTTAGCAGGGCTCCTTTCCCCCAAAACAAACAAAACTTATGAGAAAATACAGTTCACAGCTGAGACCTGGCTGCCTGCCCACTATGGCAAGGGAAATGCAGATGGTTAGAAATACAACACAATAATAATGAGCTTGTGTTCCTTCAACTGTCCATGTCTAGGGGGCTCTGGGAGCCCTGTAGCAGCATAATAATAAATGAGCCTAACACAAATGAGGGAGCTATAAGGAAGTCATTCCAGCAGGTCTGGCAGAGTAACCCAGAAAGGTGCCACCGCTAGCCCAATTGGACTCCTCCAGGTGTTAGGCCAGCTGTGAGCCCCACTCCTTGGGGGTTTTCAAAACCTGACTAGACAAAGCCTTGGCTGGGATGATGTAGCTGGGGCTGGTCCTGCTTTGAACAAGGGGTTGCACTAGATGTGACCTCCTGAGGTCCCTGCCAAGCCTCATTTTCTATGATTCCTCTCTTTGCTGACTGAAAACCACTCTACCTAGTTGGCAGCTTTAGCAGGTCTCAGGAAAACATTTCAGTTCGTGCCCTGTTCCTGAAGAAGGGTACTTGTGCCCAAAAGCTTGCAAAGAACTTTGTTCCAACTCCTCAGTTGGTCTAGTAGGAGATATCACATCTACCCAAAGAACCGGCCTGCCTCCGTTCATGCTGAGATTTTAGAAAAAGCCTGCTGGAGGCAGATCACCCACATTTACCTCCTGTGGGTCTCTTGCACCTTCCTTTGGCACATCTGAGACTGGCCACTGCTAGGACACTGGTCTGGTCCAGCTCAGTCTGTTCCCAGACAGATTCACAGAAGTTCAGGACTGGAAGGGACCTTGTGAGATCAGGTCTAGCCCCCCTGCTCTGGGCAGGAAAGACTGCTGGGGTCAAATAACCCCAGCAAGGTGTGTCTAGTCTCCTTTTGAGGATCTCCACCACCTGCACCACCCCCGCTGGGAGTCCAGTCCAGAGTCTGGTCACACAAACAGTGAAAAAGTTTTTCCTTAGAGGCAGTCTGAACTGGATAATAATAGTATCTGAATTATTATTTAATCAGGATAATATCTGAACTATAATCCAGATGTGGGTTCCTTTTTCTTACGATCCCTGCATTTCAAAATCAAAGACTAGATCACGCCCTGATTGGAGCTAATGGGTCGCATGCTGGAAGTGAAGCAGGTGCTGTGCTGCTTTTGGAGATGGGATTCGGTGCACTGCAGGACTGAGTCCTAAGCGATTTGCCAGCAGCCCTTCAACTCGCTGTGTAAAAGGTGACCTGGGAAAGAAATCGAACACATTTCCGGACAGGTATAAACGATGTTAATCAGCAGCGTGATTATTTTACTGCTGTATTTCAATACAACCTTCATGTGACACAGGTATATTGGTATCAAGCTGTCTTAAGGTGTGGGCACATGACCAACATGCCATGGGGTAGAAAAGGGCAGGGTTTTAACTCTGCGTCAGCTGCTCCCATGGGATAGCCGAGGTCTTACCTCATGGTAAGTGGAAGCCAAACTTCCAATGAAAAAAGCAAGTGTTAACTTCTACATACCTCAGGTTAAGTATGTGCACACAGGTGTCAAGGCAGAGCAGGTGGTACATTATGAGACCCCACCCCAGTCAGCCCACAGTAAGTTGTTCATGTGCCCATCCCCATAGACTGGTGTGGTTTATTCCCCTCTGTACTGGGGAGTAGCTATATCCATGCAAGCACTTCTAAATTAATATAACTTTATCTGCTTTCGGGATGGAGGGGCTGTCCTGCTTTCTTTATACCAATGTCATTATGGCATGTGCTAACGAAAAGCGTGTTCACAAATGACAATTTGTGCCAAATTAATTACATTAGCATCTAAACTGCTGCAAAATATTCTCATAGAGATGAGGCCTAGACTGTGTTGAAACGGATGGAAGATTACTGCAACTTGGGTGCATGGACTCAGCGTCCAAAATGTCACTGCTGCTCAGACTGGGCTTCTTGGCTTTGCTTGGAGAACAGCTGGGAAGCAGGGGGCATTATTCTGAGTTTTGTTGCCTTAAATTAAAAGGGTGGATGTGCTGGGTCTTTGCAAGGCTTCTTTTGTTCAAAACGTTAATTAGCTACTGAAGCTGAATAGGTGTTAACAGAAATTGTTAACAGAAATAAAGGGCTTTCCCAAAACATATTTTGCTTTCCTTTAGCTGTGCTCTCCGCATTGGATTTCTTCTCCTTCTTTCCTTAATCACTGTTTACACAGCTAGCTGGGGTTACCCTTCAAGCCTGCCCTCAACTACATACACACCAACCATCTATACCTCTGGTTCTTCAGGGAACCATGTCGTCCTGTTCCTGTGGGTATCCCTGTGCATCTAGAAACTTGGAGGCAGGGAAGCGGTAGCAATGTTAATTGCTCTCAGAGCCACTCACTACCGCATTTCCACGAGACTGTGCCAGTACATGGGATTGCTCTGTGGTTGGATCCAGTATGCAGGGTTGCACGGATCAGCCCAGTGCCACTCATCCAGCCCACAGGGCCAGGGGGCTTGGGTACCACTGGTCTATACTGAAGCCCCTCTTTGCCCGGCACACCACCAGTAGTCTAGACTGACCTCAAAATCCCTGGTGAGCTTCTGAGACCGAGGCTGACTCCACTTGTTCCCTACCCTACTCCTTCCTGCAGTGTGTCTGGGACTCACTTGGGCACTGCAGGCTCCAAGCACAAGACATCCATCAGCTGCAATCCCACAACTTCCTCCCCTGACTTCTGACTCTTCTGCACCCCACTTCATGTCTGTGCCGCCTGTAATTAGAGCCAAGTCCAGAAGGAGGTCTGCAGACTGACTACACGTGAGGAACAGGAAATACAACATCATCATGTGAACTACAAGGTAGGACAGAGATGGGGAGGGACAGCTTATGTACTCCAGGCTAGCTGAGGGCAGCATCAGATGAAGTGAACTCAGGTTCACATAAACTTGTGCTCTCTTTATATATATTATTTAGTTAATCTGTAAAGGTGCATATTTTGTTTCTGACTTCAAGACTAGCACAGCTAACCTCTCTAGCTGAGGACAGCCACTGGCCAGTACCAATGTAAACACACCCTTACAATCTTCCAGTCTAAAGTAAAAAAAAAACACATTGCCCCAAAGAGTAATTCAACCTCCCTGGAGGCAGCTAACATATGCCATAAAGAAACATAAAAGATCACAAGTTTATATTTCTCCCCAGTGATACTGGCACTGCATCCCACTGGTTGCTTGCTGAGGTTTCTGCTGTTGTGCAGTGCAGCATTTACTGCGCTCTGACAGTACAGCTGATTGCAGCCTGCCTGTTTTCCTGCCAGTTGTGCTTTAAGGACACTTATAACATGCTCTTGAGGCCCTTTTCTGTCCCTGGAGCTAGCAGCAACTGCATGAGAAGCAGATGCAACCGTCGTCCACTTTGGTTTGGGAGGTGTTCTGGTGGGCAGGTGTTGCCTGCCCTTTGTGGTCAACAGGTTGAACACCCTGCTAATTTGGACAAGTTGTAGCACCTGGGCCAGCAGCACACAACGCTTGTACAACTGGGATCTGGGCCTATAGACAGACATTGCCTAACAAGTGGATCAGCTGTGATGGGACATATTCCACCGCAGCTGACCGGCTTTATCGGGCAAAACACGCTGCCCACTGTCCCATGTTGGGCAGAGGTCTGATGTGGAACAACAGGTGATGTTTTTACTCTTAGAAAGCCTCTTGTTCCTCACACAGATGCTAACTTCAGCTCTCCCAGTGGCGGCTGAGAATCAGGGGCTCGTGCCTGGTTTCGGAGGGTCTCAGCTTTGCTTTTACACTCCTCTCCTTGAGTGTCAGCTGGGAGGAGCAATGACAAGAACATATACATAGCCCAGGTCTTCCCTGTCTACTTTTCCTGCCCAGCAGCACTGCCCTCAAGTACTCTGCGCTGCTCCCCACGGGCTGCCACCGAAACTGGGAGCAGTGCGGCCACATCCGTGTGGCACTTCAACCAGACCAATCAGCGCTAATCAGCAGACTAATTTTGCAGCACTGATTCAGTGACAAGTTGCCTGCTTTTGTACTAATTAAGCTGTCTATTGCTGGGCATGGGAAATTTATTGCACAGATAGCTGGTGTCCTGTATCTGAGGTCTTCAGATTGCTTTATGAATAGTCACTGGACAGACCAAGAAAGTGGTATGTTGTCACCACCAGAGGAACTGCAACCGTCTGCTGGGGGCTGTGGGTTAGCTTGTTAACTTCTGCAACTCTCTTACTGTGAAAGTACTGCTGCCCATACAGATACCTCCTGCTTGCTGCATTCATTTGCCGTCTCTCATTTATACTGAGATTGCCAATTTTTAAGGGCAGAGATGGGTTTTCATTATGTTCAGCACCTGGCACATAGATCGGCCCCCCCTAGGCATGACCTCACAGCTGCTAATACTTCCACCACCTTCCCTGAGTGAGGTCCAATGACTTGTCTGATGTTATAAGGGTAGAGGGGTAATAGTGACCCAAGGACTCCAACTCCTAGCTAACAACCCTTCTCCCCAAGCTCTGCTGTTGTCTCGGCATACTTATGACCAGGACTTGTTTGGAAACCACGAGCCCTGGCAGAGTTCAAGGATTTGGGTTTTCTGTCGGTACAGAGCTGTCCTGCATTTCTCCATTTAAATTCCTACTATCACAGGACTGCTTCAACCTCTCACTGTGTGCTGGCTTACTATTACGAACAGTAAGATGCGTGGCGGTTTCAGTGGGCACCAGGATGAAGCCACCAGGCCTGAGACACAAATCAGCATCCAGTGTCCCATTGCATTGACGTGCCTTGATGCACACTGAGCTGTCCAGAAGCTCATACAGCCGTTTGCTCGGGGAGAGAAGGAAGAGCTCAGGACCAGACCTGGAACCTGCCACCTGACTGTAAGCAGCAGAGCCATTACAGTGGATTAGCCTTCAGCTGGCAACCATGGTAAGTATGAAGTCCAGTCTGGCTTTGGGAGGTGGGTGGGGTTTGCAACACCGGTGCAGATTTAGTTAAATCATTGGTTTTATCTGAAGTGGAACCTCTCTCTCTTTCTACCACACCTGGATGCACTGGATGAGTTAACAGGGTATGTAATGCAGCCCTTTGCTAGACTGACTCGGAAACTGTTTGTGGCAGGCCGGTGCCCCGTCAGACAAGCTCCTTACCTACAGCACTGAGCAACAGCTATTTTGTTCCAGAAGTGACTTTTATTCCTGATGTTAATCCCTGGTCCTTTGGGAATGTACTTCTGCAATTTAACACCCTCTGTGCTCCTTTTTGGGACAAGGCTGCTTTTACTGTGGTGCTGCTGCTATCTAGCCTTATCTTTCACTTCATCCCAGTATTGATCCTGCTTTCTCTGTGCTGGAGGCTCGTTTCACTATATAGAAAAACTCAGGCTGGATTACAATTTCTTCCAGCTGAATGCAATCAAAACAAAAGGCCCTGACTGGGTAGCTCTTGCCAAAGGTGTTCGCTATTACGCTGAATCCTGATAGCCATAAAATTAACATCAGATCTGGATGCAGTTTACTTAGCTTGACCTTTCTCTGCAAGATGATGTTTGCAACATTATCGGGGACTCTTTATAGCACTCGTACAAGCATTGCCAAGGTGATGTCCTGTTTAATACGTCAATTGATGAAGCCTGGATTCATGCTATTGTGATGCTGTGTTTGCTGTCCCGCCTGCCTATCCTTTGGCAGGGCTTCAGCTTGAGCAGACTGCAGCTGCTCCATTATTGACCAAAAGACACTAGACACTGTTATAGATAGTGTAAGGATGTTAGCATCTATGAAGCTCAAACAAGGGTCAGGACCTGGCTGTGCGAGGTGCTGTACAGAAGTGTAACAGGGGACACAGAGAACTCCTGGTCTATATCAGAAAGGACACAACAGGTGGATAAATTGGACAAGTCCTAGACTCTTAGGCCTGAAACTCAGACTTGCTACCTGTCTTTCAGGCTGTGAATACAGCTAGCTGCAAAGAGCCTGTGTTTTACAGGTCTACCCTACATTACCGGTAAAACAAACGTTTAACTATGATGGCTGAGGCAGGGATGATCCTGCCTTGAGAAGACGCTGGACTAGATGACCTCCTGAGGGCCCTTCCAGCCCAATTGTTCTATTGTTACGGCCCTTGGGGATCTGAGGGGTGTGTGCGGGTAGAGAGGATGAGGTAACAATAAAACAGACGTAATCCCATCTCGCCACTTATTTACTCACACCATAGGGGAGTGATCTCAGTCATCATGCTAGGAATTGTTCTCAGGGGTGATTTCAAAGAAAATAATGTGGGGATTTCTCCCTTCTGATGGAGATTTTGGGAGGGATACATTATACCATCTCTAATCTATAGGCTTTGGCAGTAGATTAAAGGAATATAGATTAAAGCAGGTTCACTGCAGGAACCTTGCAGATGCTTTCCTTTTGCTGGTTTTACAGACCTGATTCTGGTGCTGGAGCAGAAATGTGTAATGATGACTATAGTTGTTGCCCTCTCAATGCACTAGGCTGCTGAATCAAATTCCATGGGTTAGGGTTAGAGCTGTACTCAAAGTGCTTGTAACATAGGCAATCTCATCAATAAAAATGGAATTGGGAATGGATTACATACAGACTCTCCCTTCTGCCACGGCATCCCCACCCTCTGGGGTCTTTCAGCCTGCATTCACATTGCCCTTTCAGCTGCCTCCGTCTGTGGGAACTGGAATGGCTTTGTGGGATTGCTTAGCACCATGCAATACTGTTTAAAAGAAATATTTCTGTCCAGCCTGCAAATACACTCCAAGGAAGCCAGAGAAGCCCACCACTGTCTTACCTCATGCTGACACTGCCAGGATAAGCCAGGACACAATAGTATGGAGTGCATTTGAGAATGGCTGATGCTCATGAAACAGGCCATGCTGACTCTCCTGTTACACAGAATACCTCTGGCTTTTACTTCTTCCCTCCTGCCAGCCTCTCAGCTGTGCCTAATCACACCCATGCTGAGGGGTGGGTGGGTAGCTGAACTCTTCCACCCAAACACTATTTGCCTATGGCTGACCCCTGAGTGCCAACGGTAGCCACAGATGCTGTGATGTGGACACAGCATCCCTAACCCCATCCAGCTTGTCTCTTCTATTTGCACATCCCACCCATTGCCCTCAGATCTTCCCATGGAGGAGAGGACATGTTCCTGCCGATTCTGAAAGCCTTTGACAGGACTTGGCTGATGGCAACAGTATTTTTTTTATCTCTTAAAAGGCTCTGAAGCTTGCAAGATAGGAAGGGGATAACACCGGTATTGTGTAAGTGGTGCCGTCTCCTGTTTGTCCTCCTGAAGGATCAGTCTGGGAACTCTCCTGTCACTTTTAGCCTGCTAAACCTCATTGATGTCATCAAGACTGGGTTCTCAGTTAACTCTATGCTGTATTATGCTGATCCCCATGGTACCACAGTGCCCTCAATGGTAGGGCAACCATATTAGCTGAGACCGTCCCATTTTAGTTAGTTAGTTAGTTATTACTATTAGTCCCGTTTTAGCTGGGACAGTCCCAGATTTCAGAGGCTGTTCCCAGCCAGCTGTTGGGAATTATAATGGGCATCCCAGAAACGCAGGGCATGGTCTGGGGTACAGGGCACAGTTTGGCTGGCACACAGCCCTGCCCCCACAAACCTGGGAGAGCACACACACACACACACCGTTGTGGTGCAGAAATACCCCAAGTGATTTCTTGAAGGTCGTGCAGGTAGCTGGCAGCAGAGCCAGAAGCAGCACTCTGCACTCATACACACTACCCCAAAGGCCCATGCACCTGGTCCCATTTCTCTGCTGCTGAAGAAATGAAAGCTGGCACAAGCTCTGTGAGGCTGGGGTGGTGGGGTGCAGTTAGGAAGCAGTGGTGAGATCATTTTAGGGAGAAAGCCGGATGTCGTGGTCTGGAGGGCAGAGATAGGCAGGGAGGTTGGAGAGGTTGAGGAATGCCTGAGTGGGGCAGTGGCCCAGAGAGAGCTTCACATTTAGTGATCAAAGGACCAGTCCCGACTCCTGTGCCTGACTTCAAAAAGAGCAAAGTCAGGCTGAAAATCCCCTAACTCTTTGTCTGATCTAGCAGAGCAACTGGCTCCAAAATGAAAGAATAGGGGTTAACCCCACTTTCTTAGGGCACAGTCTGATGCATGGGAATAGGTAACCTATTCCAAACACAAATCCTGGTACCTGTGTTCTCCTCTGACTGGTTGAAGCCACAGATCTGGCAGATGCTACGAACCCACTTGTTCATGTCCTCCTCTGTCTCAGCAACCAGGTAGAAGGTCCGGTCGCTGGTCTTGATGTCAAAGACGTAGCTGTCCTGCAGCTCCTTCTTGTTGAAGGTCAGCCCTGCGTCCACTTGCTCGCAGAAATTGAGGTTGATCACACGCAGGGGCTTTTTGGAGTGGTCGTTCTTGTAGTATTCCAGGACATCCGGGTCGCCGCTCATCCGACCGCTCCGCAGAATGAACCAGCGTTTCTTCCACGCCTGAAAACCGAAAAGAAACAGTGTTAGCAACACCTGAGAGGAGCAGGATCCCAGGAGCTAGGGGTGGATCTAGAAGTTTGAAAAGGGGGTGCAGATGGTGAGGTGTATGATCACATATAAAACAACACACATTTTTTCTCCAGTGAAAAATAAACTAGAAGATTTCCTAATATGTCAGGGGCCAAGGGCTGTAATATTGCATTTAAGATTGAAGAAAAACAAATACAACTTTATCAGAATGAGTTAAAAGCAATCTGCCGGACTGTGAAATTGGAGCTTCGTTACCAGGAGCAGCTAACAAACAGCAGAATGGCAGAACAAAGGATACAGGCAGGCAAAGTTATTTGGGGAGATGGGATATCTGATATCAAAGGATAGCTTGACTGGTGGGCATTCAGTAAAGGGAGTCAGTGGAATGGAAGAAGTGGGGCTGGAGCCTCTGGCTGCACAGAGCAGAGCAGGGCTTGAATGGTGGTGTCATCACTAAAAGCTTGGTTCCCCCCTCCCTGGCCCTGCTGCCACTGCCAAATTCAGGGCTTTGGGTCCTCGCTTACCATATAAAATGGCTGTGGTTGCAGGACCGGGGAAGGCTTACCTTGCTCTTGGCAGTGACACCTCCTATCACAGCAGTGTTTGCCCCTGCTCAGCTCCGTGTGGCTGGAGGTTCAAGCCCCTCTACCTCCATTCCAGTGCCCTAGGTTGTGCCCTCTATCAGGTATGCTTCTGGGGGGCGGGAATCGGAGCAATGCTCGGGGAGAGGGTGGAGCATAACTTGTGCCATTCCTGCCACTCCTGTTTGATGGGATGGTTGAGGGCTGATCCTCAAAACGGCCCAGTGATCCTGCTGAGATGGTTGGAGGAAAAGGCCCAAGAATAGAAACAGTGTCAGGACCGAGCTCCTATTCCAGCGCTCAGCTCAGCATCTCATGACCTACAAGTTCCACGCTCCCCGGTGCCAAGTCATTTGTGGGAAGACATTAGCATCAGTAATCACCACAAAACACATTCCAGTAATGCAGAAAAGTCCCAGACCCTTTGGATACAAGGTCCCAGAGAAACAGTCTTGCAGAAACACCCTGGGGGAGTCATTGCAATGAAGTTTGACAGTAACCCGAGCATGACTACAAGAGCTCCCTGTCCCCCGGATCTTTAAATGCCAGTATTCAAGAGGCAAATAAGAACAATGAGAAGCAGCTATTTTTTTAATATCAGGAATAATGCCAAGAAGATCCGTGGAGAATCCAGACTTAATTTATTTGCAAAATCTTCTGTTCCTTCTGTAGGAAGGAAATTCGTTAGTAAAGACAGCGCTATTGATTCTTAAAAGCATTGCTTGCCTTTAGCTACCGGGCTCTACTTTGCTCCCAGCAGCATCCCCGTCAAGGCCACCCCTGGGGAAAGCCTCATGGGTTTACGTTGCTCTAGACAAACTGGAAAATAAATGTCACCTGCCAGCCCCTGGGAGCTCGCACAAACGAAACGTTTTGCTGCTCGGCAGACTCTCCTCCCTTCTGCAAGCACCAGCATTGTATGTAGGAAAGGGCTGGCAGAGAGCAGCATGCTTGAAGGGCTGTTTTGCAGCTCCTGCATCTTTTGCCAAGAAGCACATGTGTTCGCAGAATACACATTGGCCCGGCTGCAGGGATCTGAGAGCAGAAATGAATCTGTGACCTGGGCTGGAATTTGAAAAACACCAAACAAATCTGGACGGCAGAGGCTGTCAAGTTTGCTCTGGTGGAAGCCTGCTTGGAGGAGAACAGCATGCAGTCGCCTGCTTTGGCCGGGGGGTAGGAGACTGCTTAATGATAACACAAAGCACTTCCTATGAGGGCTTCTCTGAGGCTTTAAACCACAGGACAACTGGGGTGGAGGGTGGCATGGAGGCTCACTGCCTTTGTAAGAGCTTGATTTAATTACAACCTAATTTTGCAGGCCTGTGGGTTTGGGATAAGGCTTCCCCATGTGCTGGCTGTATGTCTCAGCTAAAAAAAGCCCATGAAAAAGAATGTAGGCCAGTGGGCTGAGCTCAGGACATAGAAGCACAAACGCTAATCCCAGGTTTGAGGGATCCCTGCTGTTTTTTTGAGCAAGTCTCCATGCCTCAGTTTCCCCCTGCATGAGATGGGAATTATAATCTGGCATTATCCTACAGAGTCCTACGGAGATATCTGCAGGTCACTCTGAACACAAAAAAGTTACTACCTAGTTGTGACCGATGCATGCTAGTCTGATGTCCCATGGACTGCATGCCAGAGGTTTCCCCCAGTGTTGTTGGAGGGCTGCTCAGCCCTATCTGCACATCTTCCCAGGTCATAGCTCTGTTGTAAAGGGATTCCACACAGCTGATGCAGGTCCAAGTGCCCCAAAGGCTGCTCTAACCTCTGCCAGGGCTGATGTGGGCTGTCTCGGAGAATGAAGGAGTTTTGCTTTGTTTTTTTAAAGAAAATGTTCATGTTCCAAGCCAAATTGGCCAAATCAAGTCCAAATCCATGAGTCAGTCCAGAACTGTAAGCAACCCTATAACCGGCAAACGTCCTCCAACCCCACCAGGGGCTTCAGATATTTCCAATGTCTTTTGGCAGGCGTCCTACATGCTGGCCCAAGCCTGGAGGCTTGGGGTTCGAATGCCCCCCAAGTTTTGCCTACCCCCAGCCATCTGGCTGCAGAAACAAGCTAGGGAGGAGCCTCCCATTTCCATAAAGTGGGCTTTAAGCCCCAACACCTCAGCGGATACTAAACCATGCCAAAAGAACAGTTATCCCCCAGGGCCTTAAGGAAAACTGCCTTCATGGACCCAGATCCATGGTGTTTACTGACAGTCATGCCTTCCTGACCTTGCACTGCCTGGATCTTGGTGCCAGAAAGAATCTGGGCCTAGATCAGACTTTCCCTGAAGTTCAGGGCCATCTGGATGCTGGCTTTCATGCCGGCCTCATGCTTTCTTGCAAGCTTCAGAGACTTACCCAGATGCTGACTTTTATGAAGACTCTTCCCTAACATATATTTATTAAGCTTTTCTGATCATGCTCTTCCCCGGCTGTACGCATATGCAACACCTATGAGTGTTCATGAGAGTTACTGCCTATAAACCTATATGGAAACACTAGGCAAGATGCTCCCTTGATATTGCTGGAGCCCCATTGGTTTGTGCTACTTGAAAATCTGGCCTCTTACCTTCCGACAACTGCATTGAAATCATTTACGCTGCCCGTGCATGAAGAAGAACAAATGTGTTTGTGCTAGATAAACTTGGTGTCAGACTTGCACTGCACTGAAACAGCAGCATGCACTGATAAATGGGTTACTGGAGATAGCTTGCTGGTCATTTGCCAAGCTAAGTAGAGCTGTTTTCATTTTATGCCTGAGGTTCACATGTCCTTTTTGTTGAATAAAATGTCAGTTTTATCTATTAAAAACTCCAGGGAATGAACACAAAGTCACCAAAAACAGTCAGTTTAATAGGCTAAAGGAAAAAATACGAGACCATGAATAACAAAGTCCATGGCCGTGTACATGCTGCATAGTAATACCCTGCCTTGTGATTTTTGAAAATTTCTTTTTAAAGCCCCAGCTTTTGGAGCCAAGTCATGATAGGAGAATTTCATTTTTCATTCAAAAATTAAACTCCCCTCATTTCTAGCTCTCCTGGTTGTGGAGAAAAGTTGGAGAACGTAAGCAGGAAAAGCTTTCTCAGAAGCCATTGGGCAAGTAGAAAGAACCCCAGATTTATTATTTAAAAGCAGTCTCATGATTTCTCATTGCATGGCATGGGCCATATGGAAGACAAAAGACCACCTGCAAAAATTGATCTTCACGATGAAGGGTATAAGCCACTGCCTGCGGTAAGGGACCATTTGCCATGAATAAGGATGGCAGAATCCAGGTTTAAGATCAATTTGCTGCCATGATACTCATATTCTGTCCAACAGAAAGGTGGTGGCTTGGCATCTGCCCCAAAACTGCAGTGACTTCCATAATATGAAGGAGCTTGCAGCAACCTTGATTGTTACTAGAGGGGTGGAAATGACATCTTCCTGCATATATTGCTCCTAAGCGGAACGACTTATCGAGAAGCATTTCTTTCTGGGACTTGTTGAACTCTGGGCTACACAGTCACAATATGGGTGACACCAGTGTCATGGGGTAATAAAACACAACAAAGTTCTCTATTGTTTGGTCACTACCCAGCCCTCATTTTAATTAGAGGGCAGGCAGGCGCTATTTTGTAAGTATAATGTCTGGCTTAGAAAGTTACCAGAATCTAATCACGCTCCTATCCAAATATTGCCAGTGCTGAACTGCTACGACATCATGAGAAAATAGGAGAGGTATGTCGAAAGCCAATCTGGAACTGTATTTGCTTTGGCAGCTGTTGTGTTATCCCAGCAAACGGAAACCATGTCCACAAACCTACACGTGAACGTGTGTGTATCATAACAAGAACATCGTACTTCACACTGGAATTACTTCAGCTTTCATTTATCAGCGCTCTGCTGATATCCCAGCTGGGCTCCGGAGCACACAGGAAAGTTTTGTTCACGTTACTTATATTGGAAGCAATTCAAGGCAGGAACCTTGACTTGTGTTTGCCAGTATGGCATTGTGCACAACAACGGCGCTTGAGAACGAACAAATGACAATAAAGACAAAACATGACTCCCGGCCCTGGAGAGGATCTCTGTCGGAGGAGACACACCTCTGAGCCAGTCTGTGCCAGGCAATGGCTTAAAGCATCTCGGCATCAGCTGGTAGAGAATTTCGATTTTCTAGCTCAGAAGGACAAGGGTCCTGTTATTTGAACTAAAGAGTTCAGTTATCAACAGTGCAAGGCTCAGATCCACTGAACCCATCCTACACACACACATGCTCACACTCCTTATTAGGGTCCACTTCATCCTGATCTCTATTGTAGGGCATCCTGGAAGGTTTGTTACGTTATTTAGACCAGGTCTTTGAGAATTTGGTGACCTAAATGTAAAACCTGTGCAGTCATTTCTCCAAACAATTTGATTTTCACTTCTCTTCTTAAAGGCTTATAAATAGCCTTTGTTTGTGTCTCCAGGATTTGTAACCTAATTAGTTTTGTGCTAATTCTCAAACTGGCCGCCAGCACCAGGAAATCAAGTGCAGTGTAATCTTCCAAAAGCAGTGGAGCAGCAAATCTTTTAGCAATACAACTCAGAGGATGGTCATTCAGAATTCAATTCAATTTAGGAAACAATCACAATCTTCTCTTTCAAATGGCTGCTCTTAGAGGAACTACCTATATGGAGCGTGCATGTGTATGTTTAGCTACACCCACTGCAAAAAAAAAAAAAAAAGAAAGAAAAAAGAAAATCACCATAGCTTTATAACCTGTGACTTTGTAGTGGATCAGACAAAGTACTGAGAAATGTCCTTGCAAACATTTTAGTCTAGCTTCATGTACAGAATGTGCCTTTTGCCTCCTTCCCATAAAACAGAGCCCTGAACAGCTCTAGCTCCCAAACTGTTTTCCAAGGCTGAATTATTAACCCCACATTGTTCACAACCCCCCCCACCCCCAAAAGTAGAGAGCTGCAGCAAGGCTGCGTATAGACCATTGGTCTCCTCAGGCTGGGGCGTGCTCCATGCACTAGAGGATATTGTGCCTTCATACCCTCACACTTTCAAAAACCATGAATCAGGGGCCCCAGAAACATGAAATAGCCTTAAAAATCGTAAGCTTGAAAAGAGCTAGGGAAATGTTGGGTTCTTGTCATTTGCCTTTTGACTTCTGAGCCTTTGTGGATATCGTTTCAAGCCTCTTCTGCAAACACAAAGGGTATTAATGTACCTTTAGAAAGAAAAGGTGAGGCTAACATACCTTTAGAAAGAAAAGCTGAGGTTCTCATATAATCACCTGACTCCTGGAGCTAGGGCTTGAAGAAAAACTCCAAGGTATAGGGCATGAGAACTGGCAACACTCTTCCTTCCTTCAAAGGCTGACCTTTGCATCTTTCAGAGACACAACCCCCTCTCCAGGTCTCCCTATTCTGTGTGTTATCAATGGAAATCCCTATCCGAGGCCTCTTCTGGTTAATATGTGGCACGGCTGACAGTTGTGTGAGCAATACAGGTGGCCGGTAAGTGGGAGACGCCAGCAGTAAAAAACGAACAGCATTACATGTGTGACCTGCCTCTGTATGTGAGCCTCTTTTATTCCCTTTACAACCCTGATGCTTATTAATATTTTACAAAAACACTGAATGAGTGATTAACAGTTCCCGTCTCACCTAATCTCACTGGGCATTCATGCCGGGCTTATCACCATAGCTACTACATCATACTCCTCCGATTGAAATTCTTCTAAATTACATTGTGTCCCCACCAGCCAGAGAGCGATTTATCAGATTTTACTGTTCTAGAGGGAACGAACATGTCCTGTAATTGTCCTTGGAAGGGAAAATGATGGCTGTACTGACGTAGCATAAAAACAAAGGCTCTGAGGCTGTGGGGCCCCATGTACAGCCCCCTGAAGCTAATGGACAACCAAGGACCTTAATGGGCTCTGGACCAGGCTCAGAGCTGCCTAATGGAAATTAGATTCTTTGCTGCAACCTCATGTAATTGCCACTGAACTTGGGACGAGGCTTTCCACTCCTCTCCACGCAGCTGACTCAAGCCCTGAAACAGTGAGTTTAGCCTGTTGTGTTTACCACGTACAACGTGTCCATTTTGGGGTCAGCGGCAGGCAGACCTGATGCAGGTTTTCTCTCTTCTTTTTCAGGTGGGGAATCTCAATTTTTTCCCGATTGTTTGAGGAAAGATGCTGCTTTGGCTTTTGGATACCATGTTCAATGCAAGGTCTGTTTCAGCTCCCCCGCCCCGACGCGGATCGGGAAGTCATTACCTTCTCAGGTTTCTGCTGCCCATGGTATCTGTTTGCACGCTTTGATTGCTGATACCCTGTGTGGGATGAGCCAGTGCTTTAAGCATCTCTCTCCAGTAAAGTGCACTGCAAGGAAGCGCAGTGATATATCACAATATAACACACTACCCAGGGTGCAGCATCATGGGCACTGTTTATCTGTAAGTCATGCTGTTTGCTTTTGGGGATATTAGGACTGCCCATATATAGGTCTTTTAGCTTCCCTACTGTACCTAACTATTGTCCCTGAGAAGGTGTTAAAGCGACAGTCCAAGGTCACAACCAGAGTCAGGAACAGAATGTGCCTGACATGTCCACACAGCCAAATGATGGAGTGGTTGTGGCACATGCCAGCACACCCCTGCCAGCACAGGGAACAAGATCAGTGAACATCCCACGGCCCTTGTCTTACCAGCATATGCGCCCTCCAGGGACTATGGGTACCTACTGTTGCAGCTTCACTTTGCTGCAAAACCTGTTTCCCCTTGTTTCTGCAGAGATAATGGAGCCTCTCCCATCACTGCAGTATGGCTCTAGCCAAGGGTAGTATTTGTTTAACTGCTTTATGATGGGAAGCAGCCAGCAGTTTCAGAGCCTATAAAACGGTGCTTGTGCAGCATAACTTTCCAGCTGTGTGGTCTTGGGGTCACATCAGGTTGTTCTGCCATCAAAGGATGGCTGCTCAGTGACCCGAAGATCACTGAAACATATTTGGATGATTCACAGTTACTTCTTTTGAAGGCCATTGTGAAAAAAAAAAAGGAATGTCAATTCTTCCCAGTCTCTGATCATCTGGACTATTAATTATTACAGAATTAACACATCTGTGCCTATTATAAGAGGACTCTCCTGTGCCTCATCAGAGTTGAAGGGCTTGTAAATGCTTAGAAAAAAATGACCCATTTCCAGGTGGAAATTGGAGCCTGATGGGCTTGATAATATCGCAGTCAGTGGAAACCAGGGTTGCTCTGTTCGCTCGATTGGGATGACAGAACTTGGTTCAGGAGTGCGTTCCTCTATTTGGCTGGGGAGAGACTGAATGGCTATGTGCACATTTGAACCCCTTGGCACATGCTTATTGCATGGCATAGTGGGATCTGATCCCCAATCCCAACAGGTGTGGCATGACAGGAGGTGCAATTTTTGGATTGAGGTTCAGATCCCAATCACATCCATTCTACTTATCAATGCAGGGGGAGCTTGGGATCATGATCTCAGGCTCCCCCTGCTCCAGCAAACTGAACAATGAGTGCCCAGCAGGTGCCAACAAGCAGCTGGATGTTGAACCTGGCACTACACTAGGGTCTCAAACTGGTCTCTGTGTGGTCTGGGGCTGACAGCTGATTGTCAGCCCTGCCCAGGTAGCCCCGGGTCCCATTCAGCATGCCTACCCAGGCAGGCAATCAGCTGGCTGCTGGCCCCAGTGGGGACAGCCCCAGGTTTGAGACCCAGGTCTGTCTGGGCCAGGGTTGACAATCAGCTGACTGTAAAAACCCCATGCCTAGCAGCTCTGGCCAGGCTCCCTGCTTGAGAAACCAAAGGGTTTAAACCTGTGGGTTTAAAATCCCTAATGAGGAAGCCCTTTGGCCCAACAATCTGCAGTTTGTTAGTCCTGTGCGCCCCCCCCCTGCAGTCCCAGGGACGAACAACCAGCTCATTGTCAGCCCTGGCCACAGGTTACATTTAAGGCACAAAAAAAAATCATCCATAAAAATAGTCTATAATATTTGTGGACCACTTTTATGGCTCCTTTCCCACTTTATGGTGCCTTAAATTGGGTGTACATGTACACCCAACACATTCAATTGCAGCATAAATGTAAAGTATAGATGGGGCTGGTGAGAATAAGCAAGGTTCTGGGCTCCTTGTAAACAGACTCTGGCCTGGATGCCCACCTGTACTTCTGCCAGTGACCCTCCTTGATGTGCTCTTTATGAGACCTCTACCTGACCTGACAACAAGATCAATGCTGCAATGGGGAAGGAGGGCTGCCATTTGGGAGATGGTGTTAGTGAAGGGATGGATGGATAAAAGCCAACTCCTGAGCCTGGACCAGCTGCCAGTACTCTTCTAAGGGTAAAGATGGGGTCACCTTCACAAACTAGAAGGTGATCGGATAAATTCAGAAAAGCCAGCCTGGCCATTTCTGTGAGAGCATGAGGATAGGGACAGTGACAGCAATTGCCACAGACTGAAAATGGGTACGTGGGCATTTACCACTTAGCAGCTGACCCACAATAAGTCTCTGCCCTTTTTTAACTTGCTGTCAATAGTTTTTCTGTCCACAACCTAGGAACCACCCCTGGAAAACAACTGTGTGTGCGCGCATGTGTGTGCTCTACAGGGAGGTGGGAGATTACAATAGGAGGTATAATTATGCCATACAGACCAATCTGGATCTAGCAAGGAAAAAAGCCAGATGACTACAGCAGTCATTTCCCATCTCTAGATGTTATAGGCCTAATTCTGATTTTCCTGATGCCCATGTAAAATCAAGACCCTCATCACTGAAGGCAGCAGATTGACACTAAGAAAGAAAGTCAGGCCGTGCAGTTCTGCGTGTGCACAAATAGACAGCAGCCAAGGTGATTTAGCAGGGCACAGAATGGCTCCTGCTAGTTCATTACGGCTACCTGCTACCAGTCATTAATGTGCATGGACAAAGTTCTGTGTCTGCACAAATCTCCTTTGTGGCAGCTCTAATACCTGCTCCCGGTTTTCATTTGGAGGCCTGCTTGTGCCCATGACAAGCCCTTTCACATGACAGACCTCACACTCTGTTAAACATATCCGGCCTAAAGCCTCGGGCACATCAGCGTGGCAGAAAGGAGAGCTGAATGCGTTTGTTCTGCCCGAGGCACTCACACCCCAGTAGGTGCTGGAAGAGCCCAGATGCTTCTAATGGATGAGTCAGTGATGGGAAGACACCCTCCAGCCAGGCCAGCACAGAGCAGGACCACTGCAGCAGGCAGATATGCTGGGGTACTGCTCAAGAAGCCAACACAGCCCATCCAACTCATGGAAGCAACAGCATTGCTTATGATGTACCCTGATGCCACCAGAGTCCAAGAGGAGCTGGGAACGGACCCTTCACCAGAAGAAAAACAGGCATTTTGAGGGTGTGAGCACCATTTAAGGAGAGAAGCAGGTGCAAGGGCCCGCAGTGGGTTGGGGGAGTCTCATCAAGCACAGACTCGCTGGGGAGGAAGTGGCCAAGGCATTCTGGAGACGAGCTCCTAGTGCTGCCACAGACTCTCTGTGTGATCTTGGGGAAGTCACCTACAACTCTTGGTTTCACACCTAGAAAATGAGGATGATAGCACTTTCCTACCTCGCCGGAGGGCAGTAAGACTGATGTGCAGTAAAACCTATGAAACACAGATGCTGTGATGACAGCCCCTTAGGTAGACAGCTGTGCTTCCTCCGTCTTCACTGCTGCACAATCCTTCAGGCTCTCGCTGCTTAGGCTCTGTGGGGTCACTGAGTTGTACTTCCCATATCCTGCAGTTCAGCGGGGTAATGGCCGGTCAGTAACGAGCCGTCCTGGAGGAGGTTCAACATGACAGAGGCGTTGGTGTCAGCCAGTCCGGAGATGCCTCTCCCTTATGGACATGACTACATCGCAGGGGAATGCAGGTTCTCTTCCCATTACACCAGTGCTTCTCAGACTGTGGTGCACAGAGCGCTTGATGGTAACCTGCCCTGAGCCGGCAAGCCACCCGGTGCTAACTCATCCTTCTTTAGTCACTAGCTGCTTTTACAGGAGTCTGGACTCTTCATGGAGAAGAGGAGTCTGGAGGCCTGTCCCAGCAGATGGGAACAAGGCACCAGGTAACACGTGCAGAGGGTCCACGGCACACAGCCAGCCACCTCTTTTTGTGTCTTTTTCTTCTGCTCTCCTCTCCAGGAACCACCTCCTGGTCAAGCCCTTCCTCCTTCCAGCGCCACCTAAAAACACACTCCTGCGGTTAAGGCCCTACACCTCTGCCCTGCCACTACTGGAGCGTTATCTGCAAAGCTCGGAGACATCCAGGCTCTGACTGCCTGTTTCCTTTGCTGACAGGTGCCCCAATCCTCCAAGCCCTAATTCACAGGGATAGTCTTTGCCCACATGCGCTGTCCCCCTGACATCACTGGTGGCTCATGTGAAGACTATATGTACAAGCTTGTATAATCTGGCTTAGTGAAAAGAGCTCCAATGAGCTAAAGGAGGGAGATTGTTAACCATGGCCTTGAACCTGGAGCCTCAAGTGGTTTCTTAGGTATCCTGGGCCTAGGTCAGGGAAGGTACCTTGAAGATAAAGAGTGAGACCTTGGACTTGATATGCTGTGGAAACCCTGAACAGGGACTGGAGGATGTGTTTGTGGCAGCCGGAGTTGCTACGAAGCACTACAGCGTGTCTTCACTGTTGATATCTGGAATGTCTGAAGAGCTGAAGACCTTGTGTCCAGGTAGATGGCATTGCAGTTGACTAGCTGAGAGGTGACAAGGCTGTGAGTAGCTGGGGCTTAGTTAATGTCCAACAGGATGGGACAGTCTCCTAGCTGACTGGAGATGGAAGAAAGCATGGCCCACAGATGTTAAGTGCAGAGCAGAGTTGTAAGAAACCTTTGGAAAGACAAGTTGAGGGAGAAGTTCCTTTGTGTAGCATCTACGATGTCTCATGATCACACTGCAGGTTGTACGGGCCTGAGCCTCTACCACGAGTCAGCGGACATTTTGAGAGCTGCAGTGTGGCACTTGTAACTCCATATTTGCACATTAAATCAGCATGACTCTGACATGCTTGAAGATCTGTTATTTCAGCAACCAAATCTATTCGTCTCCATCACATTGTGTTATCCTAACTTTTCTGAAATAGAGAAGCTCAGGCTAAGCCAGCTTGATGCTTGTGACTTTATGCAAACACAATGCATTGGATGTATAAGCTGAAGAGTGTGGAAGCTTTTCCATTATTCACCATATTAGCACGCACACTTTATCAGACTGCGCTCAGCTGCTTCGCAATCTGGCACTGACTTAGGAGTCCTGGCAGGACTATTTTTTGGAAACTGAGAGAGACAGACAGCGGCGTGCTTTACTGAGGACAAGGCCTTTCTCTAAATCAGTCAGCATGGTACTGCAGTTACCTCACTATGAAAACAGACCACGCAGAACACGACTTAGCAACGGGTTTGTTGTCAGCATATAGTGTACTAAGGATTAAGGCCAAATCTGGAGTGAATATCAACCAGCAGACCTCCACTGACATCACCTGACTGTCCTTCATATACATCACCTGCTGATTTGGCCAGCTGTAGTAATCTGCAGCAAGACTAGATCAGTGGTACTCAACACATCCAGCCACGTAGGCAGGATGAGTGGCAGGGGGCTGGTTCGTAGGCTGGATTTGGTGCATGGGATTGGTCCGTTGGTCTGATCCAGTGTGGCGTAGGTCCATGGGTGTGATCTGGTGGGCAGGGCTGGCCTCATGCGCCAGCTAGAACCCGCACTCTGGACCTGGCTGCGGACCAACTCCATAGGCTGGCCCCATCCAGCGCATGAGGCCATGTCATCCAGCAATGGGCTGCCCATGAGTCTGAAAATGTGGTGGTGGGGGAGTGGTGGCAACTTTAGTTGCTGTTGCAATTGCCCAGGGCTTCAGCAATTAATGCTGCTACCTCTCCTCTGCCACTACATTCCCATACCCATGGAGAGCCCCATGGGCTAGATGACACGGCTTCATGTACCATGGTTGAGAACCAGTGCTCTAGAGAGCTGACTTCACAGTTCAACAATAAAGAACAGAGCAAGGGGCAGCCTGAACTGGTGTAGCAGCCTGCAGCACGTGTGAAACAGCTCAGCTAGGAACAGCCCGAGGAAAAGGGCAGTCCAGTCTATGGAGCAGTAGTGTAGCATCGTGTTAAGTCGGGAACAAGAAACTTGGTCCTGACTGTGCCACTGACCTGCCGTGTGTCCTTGGGGAAGTCACGTCACTTCTCTGCCTCTCTTCCTGTTGTCTGACTGCCTATTTACATTTCCAGCAGTGCAGGCCGGGCTTGCCTCCCACTGTGTGTGAATATATTCAACACTGGTTGTGAATATACTGTGCGGCCCTGGTCTCAGCTTGGGTTTCTAGGCCATGCAACAAATACTTATATGGAATACCAACCCAGCATGACCTCCAGCTTTGATCTGTCAGCATTCCCTTGGGGATGCTGCTCTGCTGAGAAGACTAAAAGGCCAAACCAATTCCAGGTTAGACTGGAGGTGAAATTGGCCCTAACAGCTTATTACCATGCAGTAATTCTAGGGGAGAACATCCAACCAGGCGGGCCTGATTCTGCTCCCATTCATACTAATGCAAATCAGAGACTAATCCTTGGAAGCCAATGGGGTAAATTCTTAGCTGTTGTTCTTAGCTAGATGCAATGGACTGAATGTGCAACAGTTGTGAATAAGAGAAGAAGGAGGAGCAGTGAGTGCTTATTTTGCCTTGACTGCCACTGAGTTTGTTGTGATAGCTTGTGATCCTGAGGCAGAGAAACAGGTATTCTTTGATTCTCCTTCAATAGACTCACTCCTGATTTTTACTTTAGTTTTGGCAAAACTGGACTTCTGTACAAAATCATAAAAGTCAGAGAGGGGAAAGGTCTACTGGGATATCCACTGCATGTGTTGGCCCTACTGGAATATCCATTGCATCTATTGCGCCTGAGAGCACGTCTTACAAGGGTAGGTATCTAAGACAGGCACCATTTCTTTAGCATCTATTGCCTCCCAATCTCTAATACGTTTAGCCTTATGACACCCTGTGAGTCAGGACAGTGTTGTCCTCCTCTTTTACTGATAGGGAAGACTACAGCCCAGATCCTCCATGGAGTTAGATGCCTATATACCTCTCACTATTTGGACCTACATAACTTTCCAGTGTCACACCGGAAGACTTAGGCAGAGATAGCAATTGTACCCAGACTGATGTCCTAACCTCTGAACTATTCTTCCTCCTATTACATCTAGCAGCAGGGATGGCCTTTCCACAATGGACCTGTAGCCTGGGTTAGAAAAGGAAAGAGGAAGATTGCTCAGCACAACAGAAGCAAATGCACCCAACAGCACAATCCAAGTAATACTGTGTGCATGGGTGTATTAAGACTACAGACATTTGCATATGAGTTTGCCTAAGGCCAAGCGAATTGTTTTAGTGGAAATCCAAGCCCACACTGATCCTGTCACGTTTGGCTATGCAGGACACAGAAAGATCGGATCAGCAAGGCCCTTTGGAGATGCCTTGCATTCTGACGCCGTGAGCCTGAGACACGTGGATGCGCTATCGTATCAGGTACCACAGAAATGTGAGGAATTATTACAGAAGAGTTCTTCCAGCTGCATCAAATCTGTCTGCGCGTGTGTGAAAACGCTCCCCAAAGGCCCATCAAGAGGAATCTGAGATTGGCTGAGTCCAGAGTTCATCTGGCTCTGTTCAAAATACTTCTTAATAGGAGAATGTGCCGTTTATATTATCGGGCAGCTTTTGTTTCTTTTATTTTTTCATCGCAGCCTTGGTGCCTTGGCTCGCTCTAGACAATAAAACTTAAGCTTCTATCAACTGCTATTATAGGTTGTTGTTTTTTTTTAATCCACAAAAACAGTGTGATTATATCCAGGCTTCCTACATTAAGACAGACGTTGACCTAACTGTGGCAGTGCTACCGCTTAATTCCTAATAAAAAAAGATCTCTTTCTTCAATAGCTCACACCGAGTGAAATTCTTCCCCGAGGAGAGGACACGCACTAGAACCTAGGCATCAATCGAGTCCCATTTTGGAGACTAAATATGACGCAGGTCTTGTTGCACAAGGATATGTTCTACCTTGCAAGCACATAAATGATGTTGAACTGAGAGCCCTGGATAGCAAAGACCTTGACTTATGAACACCTTGGGCACTGGCAGTCCCTATGTTTCCCCTTGAATTTCTCCTACTTCCACTTAAGCTCTGACTCAGAAGAAGCATACTTGAGAGCTGACATGAGATGTGGGAGAAAGTGGTAGACATGAGTACAGAAATTTGATGCAGCTGTTAGTGTAAATGTAGTGCAGGTCTCAGGCCTTCTGATGGACCTACATAGGCTGGTGAGCAAGACTGTCCTAGGTGACCCCAATCGAGACATACTTACTACAGCCGACAACCTATTCTTGGTAGCTCGCGGTGAGTCTCAGGCACTGCTGAGATGATCTGGATTTCAGCTGTTATCCCAACATTAGAAGACATGATGCTTTCTCTCTGATATCCAAAGTCACTCAATCCCATCCCTCCCTCCCAATGCTCTACAACATTATTCTCCAAACTACGTGCAAACAACTTGACTACAGCGCTCACCTGTTTACACAGCTCAAGGGCTTTTCAATTCTGCTAGCAACAGGTGGTGTTTGTTTGTCTTCAGTCTGTTTAGCTGTCAGGCACCCTCACTGCTGTGTTTAAAGCAAGTGCTCATTATAAAGTCAATGCTGAGAGCCATGAGTCTGTGCTCACCTGTGATTATGCCCACCTCATCCAGCCTCTCCACAAAGCGATCTTCATAAAACTTCTGGAGAGCAAAATTAGCCACCACCTTACTACTGGCTGCAAGCGGGCCAAAACTGCGATTAGCATCCTTTTGTGTTACCAATCAATCTCACAGCTCTCTGAACAAGGGGAGCGAATAGCTGTTCCCAGCTCAACCTACACTCTGGATGTACCCGTGTTCCTCCTCTCCTTTCAGGATGCAGGGTAAGACATAAGACAGTTGGATCCAATTGCACTGAGGACAGAAGCCCTCCTCTTATCCACACACATCTATAATTGCACTGCTGCATCTCTCTCTCCACTTTGCA
The DNA here is from genome assembly GCF_030867095.1 of Alligator mississippiensis. Taxonomy (NCBI): domain Eukaryota; kingdom Metazoa; phylum Chordata; order Crocodylia; family Alligatoridae; genus Alligator; species Alligator mississippiensis. The sequence continues at coordinate 464,944,511 of NC_081824.1, read as the reverse complement.
TGTGGCATTGTCCCATCTCGGAGATCAAGCAAGGGTGAATGGGCTCCAGTCCCATCTCTTGCAATGAACCCAGAGAAAACTGATAGGCAACTTCTTCCCCTTTCTGCCCCCACAGTCATGGTCTCTGGGATCTTCACCAGCCTCTCATCAGCTTACAACCCTAGTTATCATCTCTAGAAAACTGTGGTCGCAGGAGATGGCAGATTCATGTACCTTCAAAATACAGACAACTCCCACATCTGTGTTTCTCATCGGATGTTAAATGCATAATCCCTCATCAATCCCTGTGTCTGGGAGCCACCAGCACCTGGACTAGTGAATGAACTTGTGCTGGGGCAAGATGGAGGTGATGGTTGAGGGAGAGGGACCTGTGCCATCTAGAATTTACTCTCATCTCTTAGGATGGTTCACAGCTGGAGGAAGGCTCTTTCTGGACTGCTCACTTCCAGTGAGCTATGGATCCGAAAGCCATCCTCTCCCAACTACAATGGCACCCTCTCCTATCAGGATGGGGACACATGACACATTTGCCCCTGCCTAACACGCACCAATATATGGTTATTCCTATCACCATGGAGTGACTGGTGACTCATGCCAAGTAGGGCTGTACATCAGGTCTCCACTCCACCTTTTCACCAGTGTACAGGTAGATTACAGCGGTATAAATGTATCGTGTGTCAGCTAAGGTTTTCCCATGCATGTATATGAATTGGACTGGATCGCTGAAATCCATTCACCGAGATATGAAAGCGTTGACCCTGATAATGTTTCCCCCTGATGCAGAATGAAGCATCCCACCCACTGAGCAGCACAGGTTTTGCAAAGCTCATCATCTTGGCGCCTTGCGCAGACTCCCGGTAGAACGCAAAATCAAACGATGAAGTTGATGCCCAGAATCAAACCACCTCAGCAGGAATGATTCGGGATTTGTAAGGAACAGCAGCACATGCTAGTGCGGGACCTGACGCAGATACAACACAACCAGCATCTTCAAGGATCCCTCTGATATGCCGTAGGCTAAGATCAACAACCCCCCAAGCACAGGGAGCAAGTGGGTAATGACCCCTTCCCACGTCACACTTCAGCAGAACCAGCAGAGAGGGAACCTCAGGGGCAGGCTGAATGCTTTGGTGTTGCAGACCCTGCTTCTGGCCAGATGCTTGCATAAAGGAGAGATGCTTGACTATCCTTTCTTGAGGAATTTCCCAGAGAAAGAAATTCCAGAGACCGGAGCCTGTGTTCCCGTTAGCTTGGCACGGAGACCAGACCAGGCATTTCAGTTTTCCAGGTGAATGCATCATTAGACAGTGTGGAGGGCAGCCTTCCAGCTGATTGATTAACCTTTTCAAATGGCAGGAAGCCAGACCCTTCCTCCAAGCAAACAGGCACAGCTCCATGGACACCATCAGAGCTATACTCGCTCACACCAGGCCAGGGACATGGGATTTGAGTGACTTCAAGCCAGTGATTTGCTCTTCTGCCTAATTAAAGTCTCTTTTCTGGTTCACTGCAGTTTTCCTTTTTCCATGTCTCCTGAGTGCATGTTATGCCCTAGGTAGAAAGTTCCTCCTTCTGGATACTTGATAATCACTGTGGCTTACAAAGTTTGTGCCAGATTCATTAGCAACACCAGCTTCTGACAGGTTCAACTGACTGCTTTGTTAGTTTGGTACCAAGCACTGGGAAATCGGTCTGTGGTTCAAGCAGGTACTGACTGCTCCTGCCTGAAGCATTAGAGCGTTGGTGCAAGTAGCCTTGGTGGAAAAAAGCTTGTTGCACTTGTCTCAGGGCCACCCAGTTAATGTTTCCTCTGATATGGTTTTTCCACCTTGTGAGGAATGCACGGCCTTCCTAGCACACATGTAATTCCAGAGCAATGAGGCCAGATCAACTCTATGCATCCTGCATCCCTTACAAGTTACAGCGAGGCTGTGCCCGTACATAGCTCTCTGAACCGGAGTGAATTTTGCCCTAAAAGCAGCATGCCTCTGAAGGCAGCTGAACAGAAATCAATGTCTACAACCATTGATTTTACTAACAAGGAACTAAGAGTTTACAGTGACAAGTTCAGCAAGCATCAGCAAAGCAAAAAGAGGGTGCCAGAGGACCTAGCTAGTTGGCATTGCAAAGAAGCAGGAAAGTAAAATAATCAGAGACAGTGGAAACTGCCTCAAAACATGTTACCACTGTACATGTGCCCCTCAGCTGTGATAGACTCAAGCCGAGCCAATCTTGTATCATGCATCATGATCTCAGTAATGCAAGACTTCAGATTAAATCTCTGCAGAGATGCGGGAGGCGACTGACTGTATAAGTGACAGGATGTGTCAATTAGCAAAGAACAAATTAGTGAGGTTGTACTGGGCTCCTACACAGAGGCTGTACACTCAAGGCCAGGTGAAACAAGCAGGAGGAAATCCAGGGTATGGCAGTGGGGCTGAGGATAAGGGACCCACCAGGCTGCTGCTTAACTCGTGAAAATCCTCAGCTCCCATCATCTCTACAGCCACACAGGAATGAGTTCACAGTGAAGCCTAGCAGGGAACTAGGTTTTCATAAAGCTCATGTGCTGACCTTCCCCACTAACACAGAGTCATCAATGAATTGTTTGTGCACAGCCCTTCCCACATCACCTCTGAGTTTGGCCGAATCTGAGTTAGTCCCAGATTTGGATGGGGAGAGGGCGTGATTCGCACCTTCCTTCAGCTTCCCAGAAAAGAAGTTCTGCAAAAAACTGATGCAGACTTGCCAGAGAATTAGTCCGCTGAGATGTTTAACTCCGGGGAAGCTCCACAGAGGGAAGGAGGGATGCCTAGTGCTAAGGGTGCCAGACACCTAGGAAGCCCAGGTTCGGTTCCCTACCCTGATGCTGACATCCTATGTGGCCCTGAGCAAAGCATCCAGCCGCCCTCCATGGGATTCATGGAGGAGGTGTGCTTGTCTGGGTTCCACCAGATTACTTGTCCGCTGCAGTTCCTCTAAAACCACCATGACATCGATCTGATGGACATGGACTGCACAACTATCCTCTCAGTTAAATGCTTGCATCCTCTTATCATGGGACCAGTTACATGAATTCTATTGTGTGATGTTGCCTGAGGATACTATTGCAGCCCTGTGGGAGTGACAGCCCTCTTTAAGGACATCCTTACTGAAGATGCCTGACAAGCTGTCAGTGCTTTCCATATACATGCACTGTATCACATGCTTTTTGCCCCTTTGGGTTCCTCTTTTTGGGCAATTCAGATTAAAGGACGATCAACTGTCCCTTTGTAAACTAGAGCTTCCTAGAGAGATTAAGGCTGGAAAAGACCCTTTATAAACATGTAATACCCAGCTTCCCGCACCTGTGCAGGGTGGCTGCCTGCAACACATTCTCTGCTGGTTGGTCCAGGCTGGCTGTACATGACTCATATCCCAGGGCTTCCATCGCTCCCCTGCCACAGTGTAATAGCTTCCATTATCTACAGGCATTTCCTGGTATTCAGCCTGCTCTTGCACTCGCTCTGTGACTTCGAGTCAGGAATCTACCTACCTGTCTGTCTTGCATCACTCAGCATTGGTGAGAATGCACTGCATTGTGGTGATGCCACATCTGTATTATTGCATCCAGTTTTGGGCCCCCTGCTACAGAAAGGATGTGGACAAGTTGGAAAGAGTCCAGAGGAGGGCAACAAAAATGGTTTGGGGGCTGGGGTACATGACTTGTGAGGAGAGGCTGAGGGAACTGGGCTGATTTAGTTTGGAGAAGAGAAGACTGAGCAGGGATTTAATAGCAGCCTTCAGCTCCCTGAAGGGGGGTTGCAAAGAGGATGGAGCTGGACTATTCTTAGTAGTGGCAGATGACAGAACAAGGAGCAATGGGCTCAAGTTGCAGCAAGGGAAATATAGGTTAGATAGTAAGAAAAACTATCTCACTAGGAGGGTAGTAAAGCACTGGAACAGGTTACCCAGAGAGGTTGTGGAATCTTCATCCTTGGCTAGACAAAGTCTTGCCTGGGATGATCTAGTTGGGGCTGGTCCTGCTTTGAACAGGAGGTTGGTCTAGATGACCTCCTGAGGTCCCTTCCAACTCTAATTTTCTGTTTCTATTGCAGGGCCTGAGTTTAACAAAAGTTCTGAGAGCAAAGAAACGACCTGCTGGGCTGGATCGTTGGCCCCTCTACATGCAATCTGTCCTCACTGCCTATCACATCAATCATTGCTTAGCTTAGGAGGCCACATACTCTCAAAATGACTATGCAAATGGCATAGTCACAGGGACCCAAACAGATCTCTTAATCCTATCATATTGCTTAGTTTGGGCATGATTCAGAAACCTCAGGGCTTTTCTTTCCATTGACTTTGGATCAGTTCCTTTATGGGTAAAGTGAAGGCAGCCCTGTCAGCAGCACTTGGGATCCAAGAGTCATGCTCTCCTCCTTCCAATGCATGCATCATTGCTCTCTGTGATAAAGGTCTGCCCATGATGTACGGATCTGAATAGCACCCAGCTCCCCCGACATAGCTGGGCTGGCTCTACACTACTGGCAGTGGCATAACACAGTAAACACGTATCATCATTATGAAAGTATGCAGTCATAACCTGGCATTTCCACAACCGTCAAAAGGCAAGTGCCATTTATACCCTGCACCTGCCTTTCATTTTGGAGAAGGTCAGTTGAGATTCACGTCCCTTTTGCCCCTGCTATTTTGATGGCCAGTTAACAAAAACAACACCCAGCTCCCCAGGCAAGTCCCTCCTTGCAGACATCACCAAGCAGCCAGTCCTGATGGTAGGGAAGCCAAAGAGACGTGGCTTTGCTTTGCTTTTTATTTTGGGTCTCTGAACAACAGACTGGTCAGAGATTTTTCTTTCCTCCTGAGGTTTTTGTATCAGTCCCTGATAAGCGCCTTCCCGGCAGAGAATGAGAACCAGTTGGCAGAGGGCTGGTGCCTGTTACACAACTGTGGCTGGACATGGGAACTGTGTTTGAACAAATGATTTGGACTCCAGGGCTTTGATAACTGTGGCTGTGTTTGGCAGCTGCCTGGGGGCTTTGTGCTCCTTCTCTCTCCCTCCCCTTCAAAAGCAGCAATTAGAGGTGCAGGGAAGAATAGAAGCACCCCTAAGTGAAGGAACTGGCACTCACAGGGAGCTCCCCCTGACCTGCCAGTGCGCACTACACAGCTGCAGCGATTGTCGTTCCCGTTCAAGCCCCCCACACCCCCCATCTGTACTGTTAGATATTCCCGGCCTTGACCCTCCATCAGGCTCTGGGTGGCTGGATGTGTGTCTGTGCTCACCAACTTCACTGGGGCCTTGGGACTGGCCCCTTCCATGTAGAGCTCAGTCAGGGCACATTTGTGAACAGCTCAGAGTGCTCGAAAGGCAAGAAGGACTGGAAATAGGGCTGTCCATGCAAGCTTAATAACCACAAAGAGCCCCACTGAAATCAGAGGGAAGCTCAGGGTGATCAGCCCCCCAGGGACCGCCTATACTATCTCCATGCATGCCTAACTGCAGAAATGCCTCCTCAGAGCAGGGCTGGACTTGTTGAACTTGTGCCCCAGAGCTGCTCACTGGCTTGGGACTGCTTATTACCACACTCAGTGCTGCTCCAAGGCCTCATTTCAGGGACTCTGTACCCGCAGAGCTCCTGGGCATGCTCAGAAGAGGTGTGGACAAGCCCTAACATCCCTAATTGAGCATCTCTAAGTAACATCTCTTTCTAAACTCTGGCCTAAGGGATGGAGTGCAGTTTTCATGGCCTGGGGGTCCAGGGTTAAAAGGTCACAGGTGAGGTATTGATGTTCTGTGTGATTTCTCTGTTCCTCTAGTTAGTTTCCTATCTGTAAAATGGGCACAATATGTCTCTGCTATACTGGAGTGAGAGATCCTATCCCTGCATTTGGACCAGTGGATCAGAACAGAATCCTGTTTGACCTAGCTCCCCTGGGTGCTCCTAGCTGGCCAAACTGACCCTTCAGGGTAACTCCATCAGCTTTGGTGGAATTACACTGGAAAGACGTCACTCCCATTGACTTCAAGAGGTCTATGATCACGAGTAAGGCAAAGAGGATTTGACTCTAAAGCAGTCATTGGAAGATGCTGAGGGATTCCCAGAAAGGCCACTGCCTCCTTGCCTACGAACTTCCTGCTGCTGCCCTGTGAAGTCTGGGATGCAAAGCCACAAAGGGCAAGGGATTTGGAAAGCAAGTTGCATCACTTGCTGACCCCCACCCCATCTGCCTCTGGCTTTTCTTCTGCCTTCCCATGATGCCGCTTATTCTGACTCTTGCTTAATGTCCAAAAGGATATTTGGGAGAGGATAAGGCCTGAGATTACTAGCTTGGCTGTTGTTTAGTTTCCAGATATGGGCCATCTACAGCACACCCGGCTTTATCTTTCCCCTCCAGGGTGCTTGCAGGGCTGGAATAAGGGTGATGGGAGAAGAAGTGAACTGAGAAGGGTCTCACAACCTGGACTCAGCGTCACAGAGACTGCCAGGCACTGAACAGAACTGGCTGGGAAACAGTTGGTCAAGATTTCTGAATATGTTCCCTGTCCCAAATCAGTATGAAAAGCCAATGTCAAAAATATTTCAGGAACCAAATATCTGGAAATTAAAAAAACCCCCAAAACTTTCTCCAAGTCAGTTGAACCAATTCAAAGTGGATAATGTCAAAACGTTTCATTTTGATATTTTGAATAATATCATTAGCCCAGGTTTGAAAGGAAAAGCCATTTCAAGTGGAAACCGGGTGTTTTTCCATTTCACTTATTGAAACGACACCCTGCCACAATTTTGAAACTTTCTCCCAAAATATTTGAATCAAAATATTTGTCCAAACTGACCGTAGCCTGTGGAAAGTTTCAGTGTTGACAAAATGACATCTTAGAATAGAAAAATATTTCATTGGAAATTTCCCAACCAACCCAAGGTCCTGGGTGTTTCCAGACGCACATAGTACAAGTAAGCATTATCGGCGTTTCTCAAAAGCTTCTTAGTACCATATGGAGTGGAAGTGGCAAGATCACAAAAGGTTATAGGAAAACAAATATGGATAGAAACAGAGGTGGAAGGGAGGAATGGGAGGAACAGGGACACATTCTCTCTTGCCAATATACCCCCTTTTCTTCTAAAGAAACCCAGAGAAAGGCACTGATCCTGTTAGGTGACAAAATCCTTTTGAGTACAACTGTTGCATTGAAAGGGTCCCATGAGCAGCAACGCTTCATGTGGTTTGTTGTCCATTGATTAATTTGAAATAATGAATAAAAAGGGAGAAATCATTATGAGGGACACGATGTCAAAGCCCTGGTTTCTCATAGTATCAGTGCTGCATAATGGATGGGGAGGCAGGGTTATCATCCTGGGGGAAGGCTGTATAGGCTGGTTCATGGTTTGTGTGAAGGACTTGTAGCCCAGGAGCAATCCTGAGGCTTGTTCATCTTCAGTGAAAGGTTCACATATGGTTTTGTTGTCTTAGCACACAGCTGTTTCCACAGCGATCTGCTTAAAAGTAAGACATTGAATCCTGCCAAGATAGCACTGTTAATAAATAAAGAGGACAGCATTGTGAGACTCTCTTCTTCTGCTTTCTCTTAGGTCCTGGGATTAAGGCAGTGATTGGGACTTGAATGATCTACATTAAAATTCCTGAGCCCTCCGCAGATCCCCTGTGTGAACTTCAGAAAGTCATAGAAAGCCTGGATGATAAAAAAACCCCCTCAGGTGTCAAGCTCCCTGGACTACTTCTACATACTTCAAACAGCTGCCCCTTAATTTCTCTCTGTCTCAGTTTCCTTCCTTTGCCTCTCTTATTAGAGGCCTCAGCTGAAGATAAGCACCCAACGGTGCTTTGCTCTTACTGTGCATAGTAAGAAATGGTCCCTGCTCTCAGAGTTAAAATTTAAGTGAGACAAGGAGGGAAGGAGTGAAATGACTTTGCTGTGGTCATGGAGCAGGTCAATGCCAGTGCTGAGAACAGAATTGGTATTTCTTGCCTCCCAGTCTGGGCTGTTATAGCACAGTATCAGGTGTTCACGGCAGAGACCCCCTTCTGCACCCATCCTCCACAGGCCATGATCCCAGATGAAACCTGTAGGTGCCACCATGACAGTAATGACATACAGGACTGTCCCCATCGGATTGCAATCCCTCGCCTCTTGCCTGCCAAGGCTTTATTGGCCTGAGGTGTTCATGCGGTGCTCACTCCAGTGCTGCAAGAGCACCGAGTCTCCAAGGTCAGTACATGGGCTCCAACACATCACTCAGCCCCAACAAGGAGCTGCAATTAAGGACATTGTGCTACAGAGGCAGAAAAGACAAAGCTGAAAGCAGGCCTGGTACAAGCTCAAATGGCCACAGCAAAGCCAAGCTGCATGTTAAAATGCCCTACTCCTTGGGCACCACTGAGGTGGCTTAAGCATCACAAGCCACCTAATGACAGTAATTTATAGGGCTGATGAGTCTCAGTTGCTGGGTTTAATGTCCATGCAAGACAAAGTACAGACAGTCCCTGCCCAAAGGTGCTTACAGTGTAAACAAGACAGATGCAAAGCAGATGGGCTGATCTGAGGAGCCCAGAGGAGGGGCTGCCTAAGGTTTGTTTAAATGCTTATGGATATTATCGCTGTCTCATTTCTCAGGAAGAAGCAAGTCTGTAGGAGGATCTGGAATGAGGCAGTGGGGGAGGAACTCTTAGCCCAAAGAGCTGCAGAAAGCTGTAAAAAATACAGCCATACACAAAATACCGCCCACTGGGATGCAGACCCATTGCACAACAGATAGGGCAAGAGCTGCCAAGCATGGTCCCTCTTACGAAATGAGCTAGGGGATAGTCCAAGTCCACGCAGCATGTTGGGGAGCGGGCGGTTGGATTTGCAGTGCTCGCCCCTGCAGCTCCACTTCCCAGAATCACAGAAAGGCAGGGTTGGATGGGACCTCAGGAGGCTGTCTAGCCCAAACTCCTGCTCAAGGCAGGATCACCCCTAACTAAACCATCCCAAACCCGGGTTTGTCCTACCTGCTTTGAAGAGCTTCTGAAGATGGAGATTGCACAGCCTCTCTAGGGAATTGGTTCCAGTGCAGATGGGTCTGCCTACTGATCAGCTTAAATCTCTCTTATTGCAATTTAAGACCATTGGTCCTTTGTCCTGTGCCTTGTAGCTACAGAGTATAGTTTATCTCCATCCTTTTTATAACCACTTTTCAGGTATTTAGATTGTTATCCAGCCCCCTCAATCTTCTCTTCCCCAAACTACTATGGCAGCCACTCCATTGGGTTTATTCTAGGAGCTGATCCAAAGACCTTCACAGAGAACATGCATGGGCATTGACTCATTTGCCTGGAAAGCATGAAGATCTGATCCAGCCCAGCGTGGGGTCTGAGCCTGTGGTCTCAGGGAGCCAAGGGTCCAACCCTAACTGGGTCAGGACTTAGGCCAATTAAACTCCACATCCTACTCAAAGGTCCAGGGTCATAGCAGTGGAGCTCATGGGAAAGTGCCCTGGCTTTTGGAGGTCAGAAATGACCTTGGACATAAGCTGCAAGGCCAAGGTGACCAGGAAGTTGGGTTCAGATTTAGGCCCCGAGTCTACTAACCAGGCCACAGGCATTTGAGAGCAATGAGAGAAGCTTCAGTCTTTTAAAAACTCATGTCACTCTTCGGTGAAATTCTCCTGGTGTTTCTTTGTACGCTGATGGTGTCCCCAGCTACTACACCACCACAAGACATGCCCTTCGAAGACCATTAGCCATTGTACAACCACATCCCAGGTCGGCAAACCAACAGGCGCTAAGAAGTTTTAGAGGTGGGGGGAAGAGGAAGGGTTTAAAGGGGTTAATTGAGTTTTCTCTGTACGATGTGCCTTTCAGAGCCTGATGAATTAGCTCATTCAGTGCAGAAATCCTGGTCTCTTTTTCCCCCTTTTCAGATCACCTTTAATTAAAATTGAGTTCTCTTTAAATGGAATAATATGGGCCCAGCTCATTCATGTTGGCTGCGGTTCATCCCTGTGCAGAGGGCTTTCCCTGAAGTCTTATGGTTTGTGGAGACTCGGCATAGGGGGAATTTCTTCCTTGATTTGACAAAGAAGCAGTTACATATAGGGTGTACCCTCCTTCTGCAACATTTCAGGGAAAGAAACAAGGACAGGTCCAGGCTGAACACTTCCAGGCTGTAAAGTGAGCAAACATCCCACCAGTGGGTCAGAGGTAATCCCTCCCCTTGCCAAGGGTTTGTTTACTAAAATCCAGCTCCCAAAGAGGCTTGAAATCAATGGCAATGCTTCCACCAGTGTCAACAAGAACAGCAAACACCAATGGGAAATTACCTGCACTCTGGGAAACACATTGGGAAATGGAGATACCAAAAACCAAGATTTAGAAAACGCAGCACTGTTGTCAGCATTGCTACTACCAGCCCAAAATTTAGTTAGCACAACAGGCATGGGGAGGAGACGTACAAAGAACCCAAACCATAATGTTCTTTCTTTGGGAACAGGCACTGCTGAGAAACCAGGAACTAATTAGCCGCCACACGGAAGAACCAGGCCGGGCTCGTTCTCGCAAACCTGTGATGATTACAGATGTAATCTCAAAGTCAGGCTCTTAAGGGACCAGCCTGATCCTCCAGGCTCTGATGTGCCCATTACAAGACAGCTAGGCAGGAACCTGCTTACACTCCTCAGCCTGTGCCACCAGCCCCCAAGCAGCAAATATCATCATGCCAACACTTCAGCTTGCTTCTGGTTGGAGTGGGGAAGGGAACCAGCATCTCAGAGCCCTCTGCAGCTGCAGGTTTGTCTGAACTGGCCCCAGTTGAAATGCCTGTTATAGCTCTACCTGCACTGAATTGCAAGTTCTCAATGATTTGCAAGTTTTGCAATGAACTTTGCAATGAATTGCAAGTTCTCAGGACTCCACAGCAAATAGGTAGAGCCCTTTGCTCCCCAGCACCACCTGGGATGACAAGGAACAATGGTAAGAAGCTGATGGAGAACAGGTTTAGGTTAGAGGTCAGAAGGTAATATTTTACAGTTCAGGTCGCCAAAATCTGGAACCAGCTTCCCAGGGAAGTGGTCCTCGCCCCTACCTTGGGCAAATTCAAGAGGAGGTTGTGTGATCACCTGTCTGGGGTCTTGTGAACCCAGCATTCATTCCTGCCTGTGGCAGGGGGTCAGGCTAGATGATCTGTTCAGGTCCCTCCTGACCCTAGCTACTATGAAACTATGATATGCATGGGAACGCATCTCAGCACCGTGCCCCAAAGATACCGAGACCCTGGTCCTCCGCCTGCTTCATCTGCAGTAATGGTAACGGCATGGCCAAGACTGGTGGCAACCCTATTCCCCGCCCTAGTCAATAGTTCCCTTCAGCTGACAGCAGAAGGAAATGTCCAAGACAGGCAATTATCTCACAGACACCCTTCAAGACCCTAGACAGATGCCCTGAGGATGCAGGGATGCAATACAGACATCAGGAGCTCTTCAGAGCTGGCTAGAAGCAGGATGGCTGTTGCGTGGTGGCTTCGTGAATCCATATCTCAGACCATATCGACCCCCTGACCTCAGGGAATCCAGCTCTCAGAGGGGCTCTCAGACAAACAGAAACCTGCTGTCACCTTTCTCCAGCAGTGTCTGCTGCTGTTCCTTCTCTAGTGCCCAGAGGAGAGAGGACACGTGCTGTCAGAGCAATCGGCACTGAGACTGTTTAGAAAGGTTTGGGGAACAAAGGTTAAATGATGAACTGCACTTTAACTGGAGCAGCCTGCAGGGCACAGGTGACCTTATGCAGTAAACAGCACGAACAGCAAAGGGTGATTAAAGAAAACCTGCAGTTTGCTCCTGGCAAGCACCCACCAGTGAGAACATGGGCTAAGAGACGGCCACAGCCACAGCCACGGTGTGTTTGCTAGCCTAGCACACAAGCTGCTGTGCTGTGTCCAGGAGCCTTGCCTCCCCAACAGCTTGCACTCCCCTCCTGGCTCCAGGGCTCAGGTCTGGGAGGTGCTGAACAGATCTGCACTCCTGCCCCAGCAGAGGCTGGGAAAATCTTGGAGATGCCCTAGCCTGCGCCCGGCAGCCTCAGGCCTGAACGGGCAGTGGCAGCAGCTGAGAAAGGCCAGAAGTCAGTGGAAACACCAGCTTGGTCGAGAACGGCTCCTATATGGGCCCGGGGTCATAGGTAGATATGGGCGGGGGGGGTCTGTGCTTCCAGGGAAATGCCCCCTCGTGGGGATTGTCGCTGCAAGGCAGAAAAGGGAAGGAAGTGAATCAAGGGCCTGATCCATCAATTAAAGAGCAAGGATAAAGGGAGACAGGCAGGATAAAAATAATATCAAGCCTTCGTTACACAGAGCATTTCACACGTACTATAGCCACGGACATGACGCAGGGCGAAATGCATGAGCCCCTTGTTTCAACTCCATGGAGGGGCTCGTGCCTCAGGGTGAGGAAATTCCCTCTACATGTCCCCTAAAATAGAAGTTTTCCCTATCAACCCCAAGGCAAGGCATTGTTGGGATCTACTTGGAGTCCTCATGGCATTTCTAGTCCACTGAGGAAAAAGAAGATGCTTTTCAGAGGGCTGAAGAGATGAGGCAACACAATTGTGACAATTCTCCCCATATCTTTTTCCACCTGGCTTTCCTCTCTGCAAAAAATATAACTCGGTATATCAATGCCTTGACCTGTTAGGTGCAAATCTGACATGTGAAAGAGCACAGACATACACAGAAGCTGATATTTTCACGGAGGGACCCTGCTACTATGGAAGTACTGGTATGTTCAGTTATGGTAGTGCAAGAGTGATGTAGTTGTGATGGTCCAGAAATTATGCAAGTGGCAAGGATTTCTTAGGGTGATACCTTTTATTGGACCCACGGTGTCATTGGGATAGAGTTAGACAAGGTCATACAACTATCCCAAGCTGGTCTAATTCTATGCCAGCTACACAGTCAATCCAATAAAAGATATCAGCCTAGGAAATTCTTGCCTCTCACATATATTAAGTTATTAATATCAGCTGCTGTGTGAATCACAGAGTCATAGGATTTAAGGCCCAAAGGGACCATTAGCGCATCTCCTTTGACCTACCGTAGAGCACAGGCCCCGATACTTCACTCAGTGACCTCGGCACTGGGCCCAATAACTTGCGTTGGCTAAAGTTTATCTTCCAAAAAGGCATCCCCTGTTGATCTCAAGAGGGGAAGAGCCCACCCCTTCCCCTGGCAGTTTGCCTCAATATCTAGTCACCGCCATTGAAAGGAGGAGTTTAAAGCCTTATTTCCAGTTTGAAATAAGTATTCCAGTATCCCACTATTTCCACAGTGTCTGGCTTCAGCCCCCAGACACTGGTTTTTGTGATGCCTTCCCCTGATTGAGGAGCCCCTTCAGTACCCAGTATTTTCCCCCATGAAGGTACTTGTGTCCCCTAATCAATCCACTTCCCAGTTGTCTCCGATGACCTAAACAGAATGAGCTCTCTGCCCTTGAATCATTCCTGTGGTTCTTTCCTGCATCCCCTCCAACTTTTCCACATTCATTTTAAAACACAGGCACCACCGCTGTGCACGGTACCCTAGCATCGGTCTCCCCAGCACTGTTTATGTATGAAGGCAACACCACCATCCAACTCACTTATTTATACCACAGCCTCTTTTGCCACACCATCATCCTGGGAGCTCAGGTTGGGTTGTTTGCCTGTTCTGACCTCCACACACCTTTCAAGGTCACTGCTTTCCAGGAGACTGACTCTTCTTCGGTAGCTGTGGCCTGAAGTGCTCGCTCCCGTATGGATTACTCTACATGCAGTAATTTTGTTTAAATGGGATGGTCCATCTTCCAGAGTGGTCCAGACTGCTTTCTAGGACCACACCGTTTCACCAGTCTTGGTTTTGCCCACACATTTCTGCCAGCAGTGACTTTATCTACAACGCTGATGAGAATGGTAAATGGCCTCAGGCCTAATCCTGATCCCTGCAGAACCCCCCACCCATTTGAGGAAGACTAATTTTGGGGATCGGTCAATAAAGCAGCTGTTGCTGTACTCCATCTACACCCTACACTGCAACTGGGATGCCGTGTGGTCAAAAAGCAAATGCCCTACGTAAATCTAATTAAACAATCAACCAAACTGGCATTTTTAGCATGAATTCCAGCTTGACAAGCCCTGTTTTACATGAAGCCAGGTTTGCTAACATTGGCTGCTGTTAGCTGCATTTCCAAAGAGCCTGGGAGTCACGAATCAGGTAGCACTTGTGCTTTTTTGTCTGGAGGGGCAAGGGCTGTAGTCCTGAATTACTGCCACGAGGTGGTGCTACTGCACCACCTGGAAATCCCATGATGTTTGGGGGCAAAGCCTCTCTGTACCCGCCTTGTCTGCCCATGCCTGTGCTTGGTGCTGTACAAAACACGGAAGAAAAACACGTCCCCTGTTCCAAAAGTTGAAAGCCTATGTATTCCCTCTTCTATTCTTCATTCGTAGACTCCTGTAGCTTGTCCATTATTCTATCCAGGACTGATGTCAAGGTAACAACCAGTCTGTTGTTACCCAAGCCATCTCACACACCCTTTTGCATACTGGCATGACACGAGCACTTCTCCAGTCTCCTGGAATTTCATCCCATCCCTCTCTTTCCCAGCCTTTGCCAAGCATTGAACTTCTCTGTCTCCTAATCCCTGGAGATGGGTGAGACTCAGCTCTTCAGAAGGAAGTGGAGTTACTTGCCTGAGCCAGCATCTCAAAGGCTGCCAGGCAGGTCGAGTAGGCAGCACAAAGGAGGGGAAGCATAGATTGGCACATCTCGTTGCTGGCACTTGGTGCCTAGACATGCAGTGGTGCGGCTGTCTACTAATCATCTACTGTTGGCCTTTGCTTTCTGCAAGCAGAACAATGGCTCAGAGACACCTTGAGATCTTTACCTGGCCAGGGGCTGAGATCTTATGTCCACCCAAGCATCAAAGAAAAAAACCAACATGATGCCTGGACTCCTGGAACCAGACAGGGGCAGGGGCCAGCTTTTGCAAGCCTTGGTAAGGTGTAGTGTACATCCGAGCGTCAGCTTGGCCCCTCTCCTCACCATAGCAGGCCTTGGGCTGAAGTAAATGACGGGTCACCAGTGACAGCACAGCTGATTAACACTACTGGGAAGTTGGCCCATAACATCGAACCACTAAATAAGTATCAGGAACGCCTTCAACAAAACTGGGCCAGTTCCTCAGCTGATCCAAACAGGAGCAACTCTCTAACCACCGCTGTTCTGATTTGGGCCAGCCAAAGACCCGTCCCTTTTTTATTCCACGGGAATCCTGGCAGGCCATAGATCCATCTTCCAGCACTATCAATCTTTGAAAAGCATTTCAGAAAGCAGTGGACCCCCCTCTCCCCTCCCCTCCCCTCCCCTCCACTCCCCTCCTTCATGTATTATTGAAATCCCTGCTGGTTAATTTATTAAGGACATGCAGCACTTTGCATTAGACAGTGACCTCTTCCCTGACCCACTTAAACATGCTTCACTCAAACATAAACACATCAGAAGCACTGGAGCAAGAAAGAGGAAAGTGTCAGCAGGAAACGTCCTCGCTCTTGTCCTCAGCAGACAGCTTGAGGAAGGGAGCGCCGAGACTCACTGACCGAAGTGGGAAAGGACAGGACGCCAGCTCGCATGCATGAAAGACGTGCTGGAAGCACTGTCTAAGCAGGAGAGGGAGGTGCTGGCACTCAGCCAGCAGGTAAAGTTTTGTGAGGTCTTAGCTATAAAGCTCCTGTATGCAGCACTCCTTTCCTTGTGTAGGGAAGAAATTCAGAGGGTACCTTATAAAAAAATAGCAGATGCTACGCCTTGTATAGCCTGACCCCTGGGAGACTCTCAAGACATTCAGGTCCTTACCAGAACTAGAATAGGATAAAACTGGGGTGTGACCACCGAGCCAGGAAGGAGGAGACTTCTCCAGCTAAGTCTCTTAATGTCTCTGTCCCCCAGTTTCCCGCTCAGTCAAACCCAGACTCCAACCTTTTCCTCCTTCAGAGGCACATTGCAAAGATGCTGTTAGGTGTGTTTGCAAACCCCCCCAAGGATGGCAAAGTGCTGTGGTTGTTCCTGGATGGGAGGTGAATGATTTCTTTGCTTGATGGGCTGGGAATTATTTCACTGCTGGAGACATTTCTGTGAGCTGAAAGGTAGCACAAGGCATGAAGGAACCTGAACCTGCAGTTGAGACGGATAGATGGAGAAAATGCTGAGATTTGCTGCAGCACAGATTAATCATTTCTCTAAGACAAGGATTGGGAAGGAGGTGGAGAAATTGGCAGCTGGTAGGAGAAGGACTGGTGGAAAAGATAATTCTGAGATATATTTACAGTGTCAGATCATGTCTGGGGTGGGAACACAGTGTCTGGGCCAGGAAGGCCAGAAGAAAGCTGCATGGATGCTTGGGGTCTGCCCCACGATCTCAGGCTCCATGGGGATGGCTACCGATCAGACCTCTAACCCCCGTCTCCTCTTCTATAAGGGTTCAGTGCAAACACAACAGAGTTTATCAACCTTCTGAGACTTGAGGCGCCCCTCGATAGACTTGAAGCACCCCTCAGTAGACTCAAGGCACCTCTCAAAAATCCCAGTTTATTTTTCACTCTTTTTTTTAACTACAGAAAAATAATAGAGCTAGTCTTCGGTTGCACAGAACTGAAAGCCCACAGCAGGTCAGAACGGTTTTTACCCTATGGTTTCCTATAGGAAAATTCTCCGTTTATATTGGCAAGGTTTTTTGAGTAGATGTGATAGCTTTTGTTAGACCGACTGAGGAGTTGGAAAGAAAGTTTTTAGTTAGCTTTCGGGTGCAATCACCCTTCTTCAGACCCAAAAGCTTGCTAAGAACGAACATTCTTCCAACTACTCAGCTGGTCTAATAAAAGATATCACATCTACCCAAAGAACCGTGCCTGCCTATCTCCTTAGACCAACACAGCTACAGCCAAAAACCCAGTGTTTATGTTGCACGTTCATTGTTGCACACCTAACAGTACTAACATTGCGCGGCACTCTTGAAAGGATCTTAAGGTATCCCAGGATGGCATTACCCTAGTTGAGAATCACTGGGACAGAACGTGCCTTACAGATGGCTAGAGTAATTTCCCACTGGTAAGAGCCAGGTTACCTGCCCTGCCATGCAAGAGACCTGGAGTAAATCCTAAGGGGGAACTACAAAGGGAAGATTATCTGTTCCCTCCACACAAAGGACAGTTGCTACATCCCCAGCATGCCCAGACCCACAGCATCCCTTGGTTACTCAATCCTGATTTCATTGACAAGCATTCAACACCAGGGTACCATGACAGCTCTCAGTGCGACCGCTCCAGTTTTATCCCAGTAGAAGTGAAAGGAGAACCCAGGCCCAGGGCTGGACCTCCAGATTTGTTCCTATTCCTCACTGGTTTCTTGAGAGTTGATTAGTTTGCCTCACATGCCACGCACAGCCATGCATAAGCTGGCAGACATAAGGGGAGACTTGATGAAGTGAGGTGCATATTTACGGCTGTACTCCACAGCATTGTACGAGCAAGTTGGGTTTTGGGAAGCCCAGGAGGCTATCCATAGCTAAGATATCAATACATTCCTTGGCTGCTCGTCATTTCCAATGAATCAAATTAATGGGACTGGGTTTTTTTGTTGTTGTTCTGCTGCATTCTCGGTAGCTAATGTTTTAGTTGCATCACGGGCACTTCCGCCTGTGAGTATTCAGCTGATGTCGGGAATGTGTTGGGAGTCAGCTGTGAGACAGGATTTCTCAGCGCTATGCAGGGCTCATACCTCCTGACTCAGCAGCTCTTGAAAAGTTGTGCTGACTCACCCAGCCACTCCCACCCACGCCGGTGGCTCAGCAGCAAAGGCCTGAGACTGGGACGACCGGGTTTTGTTAGCAGGACTGGCCCTGGCATCAGGAAAGGGGCGAGAGAGAGAGAACACATCACACAGAAACCTCTCTAGCCCCTTTTGTTCCCGGCATCCGTGTGCGTGTCTAGTCAGGCTGGATTTAGTGCATCACACGAGTGCAGCCCAACCTGCTTTCTCCAAAGCACTTTAAGGGGCAGCTAGATATGCCGGCTCTAAATCATCTCTCTCTTGCTTGCTGCTCTCATTCTGCCCAGTGCTCAAAGTTAAGGGAGGTTTAGCTAATGTGGCTTGTTACTGTTATTCCCCATCACACTTGCTGCTGGTGAGGGGTTTAAGTGTGGGCTTTCTTCATGAGCACCCTAAAGGATTGATCAGGAACACGTATGGGTGGGTAATGAGGATCTTTGCAAGCACGTGGGCATCACTCCGGAGGAAACCCCGGACCTGACACGACACGGCACTCCATCACCTTAGCTGGCCAAGAGTGATTTTATTTGTGCATCTAGGACAGCGGTTCTCAACCTCTTTTGGACCCAAGGCACCCCTCGCCGGACTCGAGGCCGTCTTCCTAACTTTTGTGAATTGTGTGGCACCCAATTTCAAATAATTATTTCGATATAAAACAGTACTTATCTCCTTGCAGAGGGGCAGTGTGATTGGGGGATCATCCCCCAAAGAATTGTGCCTGCCTATGTCCTTAGACCAACACAGCCAAAAACCCAGCATTTATGTTGCACATTCATTCTTGCACGCCTAACAGTACGCACATTCATTCTTGCACACCCCCAACAGATCTTCAGGCACAGACAAATCCTAGCCTGTATTTATGTGTACTTCACTACTTGCTTGGTGTCCCAGCACCCTGGTTGAGAATCACTGATCTAGGAGTTTGCCTCAGCACCGCTCTCCGATTTTCTAGAAGAGCACCCTTTTCAACAGCAGTGCCTGGCTCTACAAAGGTCTACACGAAATAACCTAGCTGCCTCAGCCCAGCTTCAGATGGCCAGAAATGTCCCTCATGACAAGTCACCACCTCCGTTGGCCTAACTACAGCCGGTACAGCAGTGATTCTTACCCAGGGTGCCACGGCACCTTGGGGTGGCACGAGATCCTTTAAGGGTACCACAGGATGCCACATAATATTAGTACTGCTAGATGCACAGACGTGATTCACACATTGATAGATTGATTAACACCTTTAACTAACACCAGAGATTTCACACAAACCTGTTGTGGCCTTTCTGAGACTTCTGCAACAGAAAAATTCCTCTATTATTTTTCTGTGGTCAAGAAACGAGTGACAGGTACCAGCTGGCTTTTGCCAAGAGGTGCCTTGAGTCTAAAAAGGTTGAGAACCACTGTTCTATAGACTTCCTAAGGAAGAAGAGCTTCCCCTGAGGTTCACCTTCCAGTACGGTCCAGGCCAAAATGCCTGGGGATGACCGAACAGGCGATAAGCAGTGGTGTTAGGCCCACGGATGAGCCTGGAAAGAGGGTAAATGTGTAAGGAGTGGAAAACAGGAGGGAAGCATGTTGATTTCTACAATGAAGTGCCCTTTCAAGCAAGGAATGCTCAAGTGGTTTCTGCAGCTGAGTAAACAGATCAAAGCTGAAACCCATTTTAGATCCCTCCCTTGTCCACGCACATCCATGCCCCCTCCCACCAGAGAGCAGGAGCAATGATAGGTTTGCTAGGATCCTCCCCCAGGGCAGAGACCTGGAGAACGCCTATTCCGGTTGTCGAGGGTGGTTTGTCTGTGTGTGCGGTGGTAGGGGGGAGGTTAGATGCAACCCATATGCATTTGTATTGCACCTACAAAAACCCAGGGAAGCAGAGGAAAAGGCCTGGCAATCTCCCTTTGAAGCCAGGGAAGAAGTAACCATGAAGGGATGTTCTTCCTGTCTCTACATCCCCTTAGCAAGCCACATGTGCAGGTTGGGGAGAGGTTACACCTGCTGGTGGGACTCCCCTCTGTGCCACTCTGGCCACAGCTGGTTGGAAGCATGGCTATTCCTGGAGTTGAGCCTATAGGCAAGGGTTATCCAAGCCGTTAGCCTCCCAATAATGCAGGACTTGGCATGCTAAAATTGACAGGCCTTGAGGAAAAGCTGGAAGAAAAGCCTGCGATCTCCAGGAGCCACAGAGTCTGTGCCAACAACATGTGGGCAACTGCTTTCGTTCAGCCTTAGTGAGAAACAGGACAAGAGGGCAGGGCTGAGGAAGGGCTTGTAAATCCCTCGCCAGACAACCCACACGCTCACAAGGAGAGCAGGCACCGAGCTCCACAGCAGTTGTAGATGCAAGATCCAGCTGTGCCACGTGGCCTCGCATGCATATAAGGTCAGGAAGGCAGGCTTCTTCCCATAGTCAACGGAGTACGGCAAAGGGCAGAGTACAGATGCACTTTCCAATGGCAGCTTGGCTTTCCCTACGGCGCTCCTATTCTTGCAATGTCAGTGTCTCAATGCTGCATTCAGGACTGGATGCCTCAATCAGACGGAGATGTCAATAAACAAGAGGAATCCAACGAAGAGCAAAACAAAATATCATTAAGGAGTTAGAGAGGCTCATTTCTGAGATAATGTGTTTAGCTTGGCTAACAGGGACACGATAACTGCCTGCAAGCATTAGGAGGGTGTAAACAGCAAGGACAGAGAGAAATTCTCTGGGGCAGTGCCAGGAACCAGAAGGAAAAATAACTGGGTGAAAGTGAGCAGAATTCAGGATGAGGACCCAGACACATTTGCACTGTGCTCACCTGAAATGATCTTTCTTTCAGAACTGTGGACAAACCCAAAAAAGCTTGGACCGTAACCCCCCGTGGCATGATGGCAACTTCACATGTCCCTGGCCTAAACAGAATATGTCTTACTAAGCATCACATAATTGCTTATTAAAGAGAAGATTTGAATTGGGAAGTGTTGCCTGTCTTTTAATAGTTGGCAGAACTGGAAATAAATCCTATTGAGCCTGGAAAAGCCTTTGGCCTCATGCTCATAAACACCCCTGCCTTTTATAGCAGAGCTAAATATTTGGTTTCTATAGCTATTACGGTAAGTACCCAGTGGTCTTTATTTTTCATCTGCATAATGTTTGTTTGAATAGCAGGGTACAGTTTGCTGGGACAGAAAGGGAGTCTGGGCTGGTCGGGAATATTAAAAATAAATCAGCGAACAGCAAGAACACCTCACTGCAAATATCCCACACAGACAAGCTTTGGAAAGGCTACACTGTAAATCTGATTTCACTGTTCGATGTTGCCCGGAGTTGCACTGAGCGAGAAAAGGGCAAGGAACCAAAGAACTGCTAATATAATGATGAGGCTCTGCCCTGCTAATCTGATGTTCTCAAAGCACTTTGAAAACATTAATCATCCTCCCAGTGGGGTAGGTGGGCACCATTATCCCTGCTCGGCAGCACACTGAGGCCCAGGGAGGTGAAGTGATTGGCTTAGAGACATATAGCAAGTCAGCTGTACGAGGCCAAGCTGAGACCCCAGAACATGGCTGATGGACATACACTGATGGGGATGCTCCACTAAGTAGTTTTCTCAGTCTTTGTGGGATTCCCTTCCATCCTAACTTAGATAACCTCTTTGGAGCAGCATTGCTTGGGAGCTTAGAGCTCACCTGCAAAGACTTTAGGATCAAGCAAGGAGATACCCACCCTCTGGGCTGGACAGGCTTTACCATGGGACTTGGTTCTGGTTCGTGGCATCTGTGGTTCAGCCCAAGCAGAAGGCTTACTCCTTGAGCCAGCAGGTTTTGGATGCATCTTTCAAGCCTGGATACATTCAGAAAGGTCAGTCTTTGCACAAAGTGAAGCAGATTTGTATGATGTCTTAGCCAGGGACTGTGATCTGGGCAGCTCTCCTTTACCCGCCGCTCCCTCCAGAACAGACATCAGCGTGTGTCTACTGATACGGAACGTGAACAGCTCTGGCTTGAGGGGGAAGTCGAAATTGTTTCATACGAAGCAGAGCAGCAATACCAATCTCCCAGGAACTCGCCTTTCAAAGGGCGTATTTATCTTTCTGACAGCAGCACTCAGTAAAGCTCTGTTGTTCAGATCTTATAAATCAGACCTCAGTCCTCCAACGTTCACTCACTCCTGATGGAGGGAGGAGGAAATAAAAGGCGAGTTGCAAGGCTCTGATTTTCTCTAGCCACTTACAGTTTATTTTAAATCAATTATCCCAGTCAGCACAGAAGTGGTTTGAATTGCCTTAGCGTCCTTAGAAAAGAGAGCTTACAGACAGAAATGCAGATACAGGTGGAAGCAAACCCAAGAAATCAGCTCTGATGTTCCTATTTCACAACATCCTGCCCTTCTGATCTGTTCAGACAGTGACAGAGGTACGATTCGAGGTTTCTAGCTCCCGTTTTGCTCTCTACCTGTGCTGTCCACCGCTCTGCGAGTAGTCTGCGGAGGCGGCAGGCGGGAGGGGTCCAGCTCATGCAGTTGAGTTGAGCTTCTTAGCAAACCTCCTGTTTTACTTTGGGAGTCTTCATTTATTATTAATCCAGGCATTAATTAATTATAATCCATGCAGGTGGGAAACTGCCATTTTAAAAAGAGGGCTGGGAGGGAGGGATTGCTTGCATGCCAGTTTTCACACCCAGCTATATGCAAAGAAGTGATGTCACTTGTCTGATATCCAGCTGCCTTCAACCGCCCGGTCCAAATGACAGTGGGGAGAAGCCTCTGGGAGTGCTCCAGAGCAGGGCACAGACACGTGCCTCTGGAGGGTTAGTGAGTTATTTTAACCAGTTTGTCAACACATACCCAGAGGCCAACTACATCTTACAAGGCAACTCCTGTAGCCACTCTCTATATACACATTTGAGCAAGGAGGCACAACATATTCCAAAAATAGCTATATAAAGCTAAGAGAAAGTCACCTCCAAACTGAAAGGCATTTAGTTTAGACCAGATATAAGAGGGTGAATCATCAATTAAATTGTCCCTAAGGGTGAGGAAAAAAAAGTTTCTGCATGACTCACATAGTATGGACCTTTGACCACATTGATGGGGAGGTCTTGAATTATCCAGGCCTGAATCTTTAGTGAAAACTGAACAATTGTATGGGGGAACAAAATCTATTTATGACTAGACACTCTCATCAGCTGGGCTATGAGACCTGCTCACAGGGGTCTGGAGGGAGTGGACAGGGGCAGTCTGCTAGTAAGAGCACGCGGCAGGCAAACACAGGATCAAGGCAATTACTGATAAAGGTGGATCCATCTCATAGATTTCATAGACATCAGGGCTGGAAGGGACCTTGCACGATCATCAGGTCCAGTCCTCTGCCCAAAGAGCAAGTAGTCAGCAGGGGTCAAATGATCCCAGCAAGATAGACAGCCAAGTGTTTCTTAAAGAAATCCAGAGTAGGTGCCTGCACCACCTCAGGGCGGGGAGGGCGGGGGGTGTTTATTCCAGGCCCTGGGGACTTGGACAGTAAAGAAGTTTTTCCTTATGCTCAGCCTAAAACAGTCTTTCAAGAGTTTGTGACCACTGGACCTCGTCTTCCCATGGGGTGCTCTGGTGAACAGTCGTTCTCCCAGTTCCCAGTGCACACGCCTTATGTACTTATAGGCTGCCACCAAGTCACTCCTGAGCCTGTGCTTCTTCAGGCTGAACAGTGCAGTCTCTCTCAGCCTCTCCTCATAAGGCCTGCTCTCTCGACCTCTAATCATTTCTGTGGCTCTCCTCTGGACTCTCTCGAACTTCTCCACATCCTTTCTGGATTGTGGAGCCCAGAACTGGATGCAGTACTCGGGCTGTGGTCTCACCCAGGTCGAGTAAAATGGGAGGATGACTTTCTGGGTCTTGTTTGAGATGCATCGGAAGATGCAAGCCAGAGTTTTGTTTGCTTTGCCAGCTGCATTGTTGCATTGGAGGCTCACGTTCATCTTGTGGTCAATCATGACCCCCAAATCTTTTTTGGACACAGTGTTAGCTAGTGTAGCACTGCCGACCCTATAAGTGTGGTGTAGGCTCTTTCTCCAAAAGTGGAGCACCTTGCATTTCTTGGCTTTGAATGCCATCAGGTTTTGATCCATCCACCTTGTAAGCCTGTTGAGGGTGGCCTGGATTGCCAGCCTATCCTCTGGGGTGGCTGCACTTCCCCATAGTTTGGTGTCATCAGCAAACTTAGCCAGTTTGCTTGTGACACCCGAGTCTTACTCCTTTGTTAAACCCACATCATCTATCATTGTTTTTTCCCTCCACTGGTGTTGGCATCTACTGAACAGGCTGGTCTCTGAAGCTTTCCTGAATAGAAAGGGCCACAGTAAGTCTCAGGGGTGTGTGCATGGCTGTATCAGATCTCTTGAGCTTCTCTCAAGCAGGATCTGGGCCAGAACATCAGCAATCCAGGAGGAGAGTAAAACTCACTCAGTGCTTAATACAGGAGGCAGCACAGTTTTTGCAAGACTGGAGATCTGGGGGCTATTCCTAGGCCTGACACTGACCTGTTGGGTGACTTTGGATAAGGCACCTCTGCTCTCTGTGCCTGTTTCGCCCCTCCACCTTGTGTCTCACATAGCCCATTAAATCCTTTGGGATGGGGACTGCCTGTCACTGCATGCCATTGTGTACAATGCCTAGCACAGAAGGGTCCCAGTCACCGCTGGACATTCAGTATCACCATCTCTTGGGGCTGTAATACAAGAAAGATAATAGCAATGGATCTGGATCTGGGCAATGCAAAACGAAAAGACACGTGGATGAGATTTCCTGCCTCTGGTGGAATAGCAGGTGTCATAGGACTGTGAGCTCCTTCTCAGATGTGTTTCTCTCAATGGAGCACGTACGTGAGAACGCTCGGGCGTAACGGGAGGAGAATGAGAACAGGACAGAAGCTGGCTGCTCAGAAAAGAGACGCGTGAGAAAAGCATGAATATATTTAAGAAATGCCCCATGTATATTTACTAGAAGTATCATGATTAAACACACCAACTCTATGTCTGCCCAAGGTCTATTAACAGCATGCAGGTTGCAGTCGGTGCGTCCCGGAAGAGGTAGGTAACTGAAGATCATCTCACAGCCAGGTAGGCTGAAGGGCAAAGAAGGGAAGTGTCTTACTCTCACAGAAGCTGAGTCAGGACTGAAAGCCAGGACTCCTCACTCCTGTGCATCAAGCATTCACCTTGTGGCCAGAATTCAAAAAATGAAGAGCCTGAATCTCGGCGCCCAAATCCAGAGGGCAGCTGAGAGCTCTGAAGTGGTCTAAGGGAGCTGGGGAGTCTGATTTCTTTGAACATCCCAGCTTCAGGCCCCTAATAAGCAAGAGCTCCAAACTGAATAGGAAAAATGGGGATACCCAGGACAGGACTGCTGTGAAATGATAAAAACATGGGCATCATGCAATTCGCTTCCTAAACTGCATCAGAAGCAGCCATTCCATGGACTTCCAATGGACACATCCCTTTGAAAACCCCACCCTGAGGATGTGGTTGAGCTCATACAGCTTCTCTTCCTTTACGTTTTCGCTCACGGTGACCCATCCCTCCTAACACTACAATGGAGAATGGAGAATAGCTCTCCCGAGTCCAGCATCATCACATGGAATCCATCCCCTCACAATGGCTTTCTTTCCCCTTCATCCAACCTTGTACAATGCAACGCTATTCATGAGGGCTCTCCGAGGCTCCGAGACCTTCTCTGGCTATGAAAGAGCCTTTGAGTGGGTGGTATGCACTTGTGTCAGGAGCTAATGAGGCTCTGAAGAACTGGCCTCTTGAAGGTTCTTCTGCCTTTGAACAAATTAAAAGCAACAACAAGGAAGATATTTTAGGTCTGGGGATTTTTTTTTGTTTCTGATTTGCATTCCCTGCATATGTCTCATCACTGGTTTCATAAAGCAAAGTTGCCTCAGAGTATCGGCATTGTAATATTTACTGGTACAGATCTTTTTACTGCGTGGCACTGGCATACAGTAAATAGCTTCTATGATTTTATCACATCCTTCGATTACAGATGCAGTTCAAAGCAGCCACATGCCACCCTAAAACTCTCGTGCAGAAGAAATGCTTTCTCAGAAGTGAGCATCTAAATTCATTGCCAGCCCTGCTCATGCCCTTCTCTCTGTCTGCTGGTGAGATATCACTCATTTTTATAAGAACAATTTGTACCTAATTGCAAAGCACTTTACAAATATTAATTAAGCTTCACAATGCCGTTTATGGCACACAAGGACTGTTATAAGCAAGTCTGAAGCACAGAGTTTACCAAAGTTACCAGTTCCAAAAGCAGCTAGTTCCCTGATTTCTCAGATCTAATCATATTTGAGGAAACCACTGAGCCTTTGAATGGGAACCCCTAATCAGTGGGTATGTAGAGACATCAGTGGTCTCTAGTGTGGCCAACGTGAGGTATTGATGCACATAGGTACCATATAAAGTGCACATTCACCATCTTTCTGACCCTTTCTGGATAGAGCAGGATCTAAATCTAAATAATAATACTAGTAACAATAATCTTCTGCTCTATTTCTGATTGGGACTGGAGTGCTTTCCATTCAGAGTCCCTTTTTAAGACACACTTCCAAGTGAACAGCCCTATTTAACATATATCAGATGTCATACATTTGCTTAACAAGTACAACACCAGACTGCCTATACCACATCTTTCCCATCGGTATATATTTCCAAGAAAGGTCTCCCAGTAATATTTAGAACAGATGTAGGCAAATAGGTAAAGATGATTTTGGTTTTATTTATCTGTATCACTTCAACACCTGAAAGACCAAATTGATGCTGAAATATTGTATATATAAGCCTCTACCACAAAACTGTTACTGTCTATAAGCTGAGAGCTGCATATGCAATCAATTTACATTGCTAATTATGTATTCGATAATATATTCACTTCAATGAATTATTCAAAACTATATGAACATGCATAGATCGTACCTAGTTAAGGACATTCTTGTTTTTTCCATGTATGACTCTCTGAAAAGGTGAGTAGACTATCCCTTTCAATATGAAAAGTTTTTTAGTCATATGCTAGATCAAAAGGATGCCCAGGAAGCTAAGAGGTGCAGTAATTCCTGAATAAACTTGTATTCATGTTTCTTTGCTTGTATTTGACTGCTATACACAGCCATGGGGCCCCATCAGGTGTGTCCAGACAAGCATGCATGTGTGGTTTCTGGTGCCACAAACTCATCTGCATTCATCTGTATGCACTGCACATGCAGGCATTTGCCATGCAGCTAATTCACAGCATGGTGAGGTTTTTTTTGACACTGAGAGATCCCCCAGTACCCCAGGTAAGGCTGCTGGGGCCAGCCCAGGTGCTGGCTCCGGCCTCCCATACCCCACCCGGGGTAACTTGCTGCGAGCCAGAGCATGTGTGCCGGAGCATTCCCCAGAGACAACTAGTAGCGGTATAAATTTGTGCCAGTGCTATTTGTCCCCGGGGAACGCATGTTACTATTCGTGGGGACGTGCCCATCATGGGTTAATCGGTAATGTATCTAGATAAAGTATGTAAGTGGGAAAAATCAAGGAAGCACAATTTATCAGGGATTTTTTTAAAGGAAAGATCTTGCTTAAATGGAAAAGTTTAAAGGGGAGACTTAACTGTGCAACTGATATTACACAGATTTTGCACTTGGTTTCATGGTTAATAATGCCAGCTACACTATGTAACTGCCACGTGAAAATAAAGCCATTGGGGGTGAGTGGCTGGTGGGGGTCATGGCAAATGGCTAGATCTTTACCTGGTGTAACTCGATTGGCTTCCAGAGAGCTACATGGATTGACACCAGCTGAAGAGCTGGCCCAGATACTTCAAAAACAATAAACACGGAAGGAATGCACAATAAAACATGCATCTCTGACATGCATGTCTGCTGCAGCAAGGATTTATTTCAAGCCCATCTGCAAGGATGCAAGTCCCTTCCTTTCAACCTACTTTTGTGGTGGCGCCTACAAATCAATACTCTATCTAGCGCTGGTTTGAATCTTGTCGACTGCGACTACTGAGACTACTCACAGTAAACACTAAGTAAATTAATAAAATCTAGAGAGTCCCTGTTCCAGAGAGCTCACAGCATGGGATGAACAGGACTCAGCAGGTGGACAACACTCAAAGGGTTAATACACTGTTATTATTACCTTATTCCTTATCCCTGTGAGTATTGTCTACCTCCTGAGACCTTACCATCCCGTGTTGTGAGCTCTCTTGGACTCTGTTCTACTCATCTGCTCAGTGCCTACTGTGGTGGGTCAGACTGGAGCCTGTATGCGCAACTGTAACTCAAAAACATGAATGAAACAGGGTGGGAAATGGGAAATGTAGAGTTAGATCCTGACCCCACTGGCTCCTCTCAGGGTTACATGGCTGCGATTGTGATTGTTCCCGAAACACTGCCACAAATGTACCATTATCCCATAGAGGTACCCAAGAGCTTGCAATATTCTCCAATTGTTTCAACAGGAAACAACTGAAATGCCAGAATTTAAGGATGGGTAAATGCTTGCTCCTCACTCGCCACCACTGATCCTATTTTAAACTAATGTACCTTCAACCCATCCCGAGTCTAGCGGCCCATCAAGCTAGCCTGGGTAAAACACACTAGCTTCTGTAGGCAATGCCACACAAGGGAGCATCCGGAGCAGCTGCCTCCAATTTTCCCAGCTCATATGCCATGGGGTGGAGCAAATAGGGACAGCCTTTGGCAAGAGTCCAGGGCAAGGCTCAGACTCATGTCCCTAGCAGTAGGGAGACACAGTAACCAAACTGCTCCCCCTGTCCCATTGTTGTATAAAGCGGTGCACACAAATCTGACAGCTTGCCCAAATCAGAGGCTGTAATTTGGAAGTGCAGAGTTTTCCTACGTTTGCTTTATCCTGCTTTAAAAAAAACCCCACAACAAAACAACAGAGTGCGGCCCATGCAGCATCCATTGAACCCTGCTCTGAATTGCTAACGCTCCAAAAGTTCAGCGTGCTCAGAGCTGGAAGTGCACAGGAACTGCCAGGTGGGATCTGAACTAAGGGCCAAAAGTGTATTTCTATCCTGGACAGTAGCCACTGCCCAGTGGTTTGGCAGATGGTGCAAGAGTCCCCATAATGAACAACAGGGGAATACTTACAGGGAAAGTTATCTCCTAACCCCAGGTGCTCTTTGGTTTGTGCCCTGAAAGGTGAGGGGTTTTTAAATCTCCTTTCTATTACATAACCTTCCAGTTGCACTAGACTGATATACTAGTCAGGTTTAAAGACCATAATTCTTCCAATTCACTACTGCAGATTGGGTATGCTTGTTATTCAGAGAGGTGCAATCCCTTGGGAATCTTGCTTGCTTCTTGGCTTCAGTAATAACTGGTGGCAGGGAGTCCCAGAGGTTAACCATGCACTGGATCAGCTGATTAGAAGTGGCAGAAGGCAGGGCAGGGTGGCACCTTGGAGACCAACTGGCTCAGAGAGGCCTGAGCTTTCATAGGCAACAGCTTAGTTCATCAGACGCTGTGAAAGCAGCTCTCATTGGAACTGGAAGGGCTGCTTGGATTCAAGTCAGGGGCTATTGGAAGCAAAGGCTCTGACATGGTAGTAGGGCAGGTTTCAGGCTGGATTAAGGAGAGCCATCAAGCCATGCAACAACAGGGCCTCCTCTCCCTTAGGACCCTGGATTCATGGTCCTGGCCACAGTCCGGCCCCCAGTGATCTGCCTAGGCTCTCTTTATTTGGCTAACACCCTGACCCTGATTACTTAAAGCTGCCTAGCACTGCATAGCTGGGGGGGAGTGGTTCCACCATTCTTTGCCTCATTTTCCCCCTTTGTCCTCAAAAACTGGGAGTAGAAACTTCTTTTTCCCCTTAAAAAGGCAAAGCACTTTGCACCACTTGCTATTAGAGAAACATCTCTGGCTTTCATCCTGTATTATTTTTCTCTGATGCTTTCCCTTCCTGCCAAGCCCTGGAAATAGCAACATGCCTGTAAGAGTGAAAGGGTGTCTATACACGTACTTTGAGAGTGGGGGAGAGTGTTTTAATTAGAGCAGCTCCTGGACAGCCACTCTAATTAAAATGCTGCAGCGTCATGTGTATTCAGCCTCTCACGTTTCAAAATCGGAACGGGGCACTTTAACTAAAGCTCGTTCGATGAGCTCCATTTTGAAACATGGGATGCCGAATACATGTGATGCTGCGGCACACTGGATTAATCGAGCTTGAGGTCCAATTAGGACGTGTCAGAGCACGTGCACAGGCACCCAAAGTGTCTGTGCACACAAAGGCCTGAAAGGGGCAGGATCTGAAAGCAGGGGTTGGTTCTCATCTCACTTATGCCAAGACTACATCTGGCTCCCTTCTGCTGCATGCAGAGGAGCAGCTCCTTCCTTACACCGGCAGGATAGAAGAGTCAGGCTTCGAGTGTCATAGCCGGCCACCTCTCATCCGTGCCAGAGGGCACAAAAACCTGCCCCGATGTCCTGTCATCTTGCAGTACTTGTTCCTCTACACCCCATCCTCTGGTCATGGCACTGAAGGCAGAGGCGATGTTTGCCAGCACCTGCACGGCTGGACAGGGCACCAAAGGAGCTTGGTTTTGTCCCCAGCTGTTGGTACGAACCCAGAATCACTCCTGCCCTATTCTGTCTCTATGGTGCTGTGTGCACGGCCAGAATCAGCGCAGCTGCCTGCAATGGCATTTCCCTGCACCCGGGTGAAGGACACCTGTGGCTTCTGGAGTCTTCCCACTAAAAAAAACACCCCGCTTCACTCTGCTGACAGATGTCCAGATCCATGAAGCAAAGAAGGGGGGCGGGCAGGGGAGTAAGACCCCTTTCTCTGCTATCAGTGCATCTATCTTGGAGCGGGGGGAGCAGGGGACTCCGTGGACAGTCCTCGGGCCAGACACTGTCCAGGGCAGACAATCCCTACAGAAGCACTGTCTAGTACATGCTTCCAGCCGCCTGTTTATTTTTAGGAAGAGCTTCCCTCCTCCGATGCCCTTTTAGTGCTGCAGGAAATCTTTTCTTGGACATTATAGAATAAAAGCCCCACTCATTTCCTGGAGTCTTCCTTTCTGTATTGTCTCTCTCTCGCCTGCTCCCATCCCCCCCCCCCTTTTTTTTTAGATGAATCAAGTCAGCAGTTTTCATTCTGTCTCCCTGCATACAGGAACCAAGATTGCTTCTGCTATTAAGTGACCACAGCCCCAAGACTGGCGTGTGTGTGCGTGTGTGTCAGTCTCATCACGAATTCCGGAGCGGAGCACAAATATCCTGTTTGTGTCCCCCCGCTCTTGCCTCTGCAGCCGCTGTAAACATGGTTTGCCAGGCCAGGGAACAGCCTGCTATAGAGGCCAGGCGGCCTTCGCTCTTTTGTTCATTGTCAGCTCCGCGAAAGCCTTCCCCGGCTGCCACTTGGATGGCAGCACTGCCCTGGCTGGAGGGCTCCCTGTTACCCTTGTCGTACAAGCAGCCATGAGACTGCAGGGCTCTGATTTCTCATTTCGTGCCAAAAATGAAACACAGGGGCAGGGGTGGGAGGGAGCTGCAGGTGGAAGGAAAAATGCTTCCTTTTGAGGGTTTTATTTCCCATTTTAAATTCAATTTAGGCTGGTTGCAACATAAACAGTCTTTTTCAAATGAAATGTGACTTTTTCCGATATTTTTCCTTTTTGGCCAAAACAATTGGACAAATGTGGCATGAATTTGTGAACAGCTTCCTTCGATCCGGATCTGCATTTTTGTTAAAATATTAAATGCAAAACCTGTACCTGGCTTTTTAGGAATGCAATAGGTCCCTACAGCACCACCGAAACAAAGTCTGCGTTTGAGGTAGGCAGATCTGTCGTGGGCCAAGTCTCTCTCCTGGGACCTGGTGATCTTCTCATTTGCTTTCTGCTCTTTAATCGGTAATCAAAGTCCCAGAGCTGGCCTTTCAGTAGCAATTTTTGCTCTGTGGACATGAGGACAATTGTGTTTATAATGTGTATGTAGATCGTATATGTGAGATAAATGTAAAGGGACTTGGTGCCTGAAAGCTTAACAACTCTCCCAACTACATAGTTGGTCCAGTAACAGATATTCCCAAGAACCCTTTGATTTTTGCTCTGTGGAGAGGTCATAAGCAGCCTTCTGCACCAGATGTGAGCAGCTGATCTGATTTTGGCACTCGGATCCCTGCTCAAACCTCCTTGTGCGCAAAGCAAAACAGAACGTTATCTACCGAGACTCTGTCTGTAGATCTGGATAAAGATTTCCTTCTTCCTAACATCCCACGTAACTTTCAAGAATGACCCAAAAGGAACCCGACCAGATCACATATATTGAGATGCTCCTCATCACGGGTGTTGCTACAAAGTCCAGTGAACTCAGAGGAAGCCTAGCCATGGAGTCCAGGGGCTGTGGATCAGCCCCTGAGCACATAACTGCAAAACATGTCGCCAATACATTGTGCTCCAGCCCTCTGCCAGGAAACATAAATTGTCATTCTATAGGAAGGCTAGTTATCCAGGGACAGAGGAAGTCTTTCCTCTTCCTACCAGGATGTTTGCCCTTATAGCTCCCTTTCTTTTTTTGGCTAGCTTGTCAGAAGCAATGATCCTGTTGCATCTTTCCAGCAGCCTGCGTGGAGAACCTCCCAGTGCCGCCACGCTTCTGTGCAGAGTTAAATAGATGGCTCCAAACAAATGGCACAAATCAAGGGTCTTGCTCCCCAAAGAACTCAGGATCAAGGAGAGCCAAGCTCGGGAGACAGAAACTGAATTGCGGAGGAGACAGCGTGAAAAACTCACAGATGCACTTTCACAAGCCATAACAACGGATAAGGCTCCGATCCTGCAATGGGATCGGTGCGTTCACACTTACACCTGGATAGGGGCCAAGAGTCTGACTGAAGTCAATGGTACGGGCAGGTTCTGTTGCAGGATCGAGGGCAAGCTTAATCAGAGAAGAGATGAAGGATTTGGCGTTGACATTCCTTGCCATGAACGCAGCGTGACCAAAGGTCTCAAGGGTACCGTGGCCTGGCTGGAAAACAAGATTTCCATTCCCCAAATAAAATTGTAGCTTTTGAATCCTGTTTTCGATCTGATGCGGTTCTGCTTATGGAAAAATCACACATAAGACGCACCATCTCCCAAGAACAGCCAATGGCTTGGGGGGCAGACCTTTTACCTGGGCTGATGTGGGAGAGGCAGGTTCAAGTCCCTGCTTTGTTCAATTTGGCTGTGCTCCTGACCAGCACGGTAACCACTGGGTAATGCTGTCCTGAGCTGGGGGTGCACTTGCTGTCTCACACCAGAAATTCCCTCTTGGATCTGAAAAAGCTTCCAGTGGAAGCACTCCAGCCCCCATCAGAAACAGAGCAGAAGATTATTATTACCAGCCACAACGATTATTTAGATTTAGATTTCCACAGAAGGGTTTGGCTGTGACAAGTTGGCATTCTTTCACTCCCTATCAGTTTTAGGGATTGACTAAAGACCACAATTTAAGACAAGCCAGGCTCCTGACACCCAGTCCTTCGAGCATATTCCCAGCACTGCTAAACATTCCCTTTATGACCATGGGGGAGTTACCTGACCTCAGACTTTGCAGATGCAACTTTTAGTGTTAAGTTTGGCCTTTTACTGGACTTCCCATCTGTTTAAGTTGTGCAGCCTCCTATTACGGCCATCTCTTCAGGCTGCATAAGGAGCTTCTAAAAGGGAATATTTATAGGTGAGAAATGAGCTTTGCTACCCAGTTTTCTCCTCTCTTTTCATGGGCTGACAGCTTTAAACTCTATTTCTTTACCACTGAATTAGGTGCTACAGAAAATAGCTCTAAGTGGCTGGGGAAACACACTGGAAAAGGAAAGAAATCAGACTGGGGATATAGCTTGGTTTTCTGTCTGGGTACGGTTTAGGGAATACTGTCCTTTTACATTTATCTCACATATACTATATACATACACGTTATAAATACAATTGTTTCCTAAGGATTCCCAAGCTATGCAAACTACCTTAGGGATCACCTCATTAGCCAGATGACAAAGATCGCATCAGCCTAACAGCATAGCAATCCATTTAAGACAATAAATGAAGAGCACCAGCTTGATAAGATCATGGGGGGGAGATCCCTATTTTGAAATTTCATCAGGAGCCCAGACACTGGGATCCTGGGATCTTGAATGACCAGATTTGGTCAGAACTTTTGTTTTCAGCCCCTCTAGCTACATACAGGCCAGGATACCATGCTGGGCACTGGATGGTACTGACTGTACTCATTCCCCATAGTGTCATAGGAAAGTAGACCCGACAGGGACTTCACAAGGTCAGCTAGTCCAGCCCCCTACTCAAGGCAGAATGGTCCCTGACTAAGCCTTACAGCATCTTGGGTTATTAGTCCAGTGGGTGGCGAATTGGCTGGAGGGTCGCACCCAGAGAGTCGTGGTAGATGGGTCGGTTTCGACGAAGGGTGTGGGCAGTGGGGTACCGCAGGGTTCGGTCCTTGGACCGATACTCTTTAATGTCTTCATCAGCGACTTGGACGAGGGAGTCAAATGTACTCTGTCCAAGTTTGCAGATGACACAAAGCTATGGGGAGATGTAGACACGCCGGAGGGCAGGGAACAGCTGCAAGCAGACCTGGACAGGTTGGACAAGTGGGCAGAAAACAACAGGATGCAGTTCAACAAGGAGAAATGCAAAGTGCTGCACCTAGGGAGGAAAAATGTCCAGCACACCTACTGCCTAGGAAATGACCTGCTGGGTGGCACGGAAGTGGAAAGGGATCTCGGAGTCCACTAGGACTCCAAGATGAACATGAGTCGGCAGTGTGACGAAGCCATCAAAAAAGCCAATGGCACTTTATCGAGCATCAGCAGATGCATGACAAATAGGTCCAAGGAGGTGATACTTCCCCTCTATAGGGCGCTGGTCAGACCGCAGTTGGAGTACTGCGTGCAATTCTGGGTACCGCAATTCAAGAGGGATGCGGATAACCTGGAGAGGGTCCAGAGAAGGGCCACTTGTATGGTTAAGGGCCTGCAGACCAAGCCCTACGAGGAGAGACTACAGAAACTGGACCTTTTCAGCCTCCGCAAGAGAAGGTTGAGAGGCGACCTTGTGGCTGCCTATAAGTTCATCACAGGGGCACAGAAGGGAATTGGTGAGTATTTATTCACCAAGGCGCCCCCGGGGGTTACAAGAAATAATGGCCACAAGCTAGCAGAGAGCAGATTTAGATTGGACATTAGGAAGAACTTCTTCACAGTTCGAGGGGCCAGGGTCTGGAATGGGCCCCCAAGGGAGGTGGTGCTCTCCCCTACCCTGGGGGTCTTCAAGAGGAGGTTAGATGAGCATCTAGCTGGGGTCATCTAGACCCAGCACTCTTTCCTGCTTATGCAGGGGGTCGGACTCAATGATCTATTGAGGTCCCTTCCAATCCCAACATCTATGAATCTATGAATCTATGAATCTTTACAAGACTTAATAGAGTGACTGATGAACAAGCACTCCTACTGGATACTCAGATGGGCTCCGGGAGAAAAAACCTATCTGCTTGTTCCTACCAGTCCCTACATAGCTTTTGCTGCTCTTTATGGCAGGACCAGGAATCTCAGGCCAAGTTAAGGGCAACTGTCCTGGGATAGTGGCAGTGTTTCTAACATGGGAAGTGTGACCTGGGACTGAATCTGTAGCTGGGCCTTCTCTGATCAGCCTCTGATGCCGGAAGCATTTGCACATCCTGCACACACTGCCCTGGGGCATGTCTATGCTGTCTCTGGGTCACAACTAGGAGCAACCCTAGGAATCAGCATCCCACTTGGTCCCTCCCACTCAGTGTGGGAGCTCCTAAAAACAAGGCAATGTGCCTCCAAGTGGCTCTGAGCATCGGCCGGACACTCAGATGGCATGTGCTCACAGCTACATCATTTCCAGGATCAGGTGCATACAGCGTGGGAGCAATTGGACAGGGCATGGCATGTAGGCTGTGGAGACGTGCTCTGGATCACCTACTCCTAGCACCTCTCCTGTGCACCTGGGGCAAGAACTATATGTAGGGACAGCACCAGGCCATGATCTCAGGGGGCTGGCCTGGGTACCCCTGAGCACCACACATTCATGATGAAGCAGCGTTCGCTTTTAGTCACTTAGACAAAACTGGCCATTGGGCAGCTGTCCCAGTGAGATACATCTGCTCCCGTTCAACTGGGTCTGGAGGAAACTGCAGCAGAGTGACTCAGGACTGTCACGTTCTTCCCCTTGTCTCAGCCAAGCACAAGAACCGAGCGTGGCCTTGCATCGCGGACAGCAGCATGCTCCTGCTCATTTTCGGTCCCCCTTCACTGCATGCCCTCCCTTCCCCCCATGGCTCCGCACTGCAGGAGACAGATCCATTATGCATCATGGTTTGATGGATTAATAAGAGCAGCAAGATGAAGATTATATCTGCAGGCAGGGCCTGTCTGCCCAGATTTTAAATGAGGAAAGGAAAGGCCTTGTTCTGGGCTCCCGCGTGGCGAAGATGAGGAGCGACAGGGGTTGGACTCTGCCCGGAGAGCTAAGCAGAGCTCTGCTGAGCTGTAGAAGCATCTTCCCAGCAAGAGGGGAGTGACTCTGCCACTGAAGGGGAGCAGCTCATTTTGGAGATTATTCCAGGGGCTGATGCCAGTGAGAGATATTTCAAGTGCAAGCAGCTTCAAAAGCCACACCAATGTGATGAGAGCCTCCCTGCCCAGCTGACAGCCAGCTCTGGACCTAGAGGCCTGCAACTGTGTCTGGAGTGGTGGCTGCAACCCTTGGGGACAAGACGGTGGGGACCTGTGAGTGGAGCTGGCTGAAACCAGTGGCATAACTGAGGGGGGCAACTGGGTTAGCAGCCCCAGGTGCCACCTTTGGTTGCGGGAAGGGCACAAGAATAGTTGCCCTGGGTGTCTGTGACTGCCCTGCTGCACCTCTGGCTGAAATGCTGAATTTCTATTTGGTGGGAAATGTCAACCTTTCAGACTTTATTTTCATTCTAAAAGAACTGAAGCAAATAATTTAGACATTTCCTGTGAAAGGCAATTTCCCCTACTCCCCTAAATAGTTTGGTTTCGGGAAACTTCTGCTAGAAATTGCATTTTAAGGATCTCCCTCTTCATGTTACTTGACAGTATGTCGTGCCATGTCTGTGGCAGCGTACGAGCGGCTGTACCGCGGCTGTCATGTCTTCAGAGCAGAGGTAATTTAGGTCTGCTTTCACTGTGAAGCCATCCTAGAAAGCTGCTGCTCAGCACCGATTCAAATAGCTTTTCTTTCCCTCCTAGATCAAACTGTCTCTCCTGTCTGCAGTGTTGAAATGAAGCAGTTTGGCATTTTAACACAAAAGGTCCATAGCAATGAAAACTCCTAGTCCCGATGTGCCATCCACATCCAGCAATGCATGCTGATTCCCCCACCCCACCTCATCCAACCTCCTGGACCGCTCCTCCATCCCCCCACCCAGAAGGACCCCAATGCTGCAGTCCTGGACATAGAGCGGGGGCGCGGGGGACCGTCCTTCCACTTCCAGAGGTCCCTTAGCTGACACGGGGGGCTGATTACTCCAACTGGCTGACGTATCACGCTTCATTCCCAGGACTACTGGCAAACCATGCATTTGAAATCCCCACTTGTGACTTAAACCATAATTGACTCTAGTGAAAACTTCTGAGGACTTTATTAGCACCATTGAGATCCCTGCCAGAGCTCTGGGTCCACTCCACTTTTCACAGGCTGTGGTGAAGAAAATAAAGCAAAAGGCAACGCATCAACACTTCAAAGGATCTTTTGGTCTCAAATAAACTGTGAAACATACTGTCTTCCTAGCCTGGGGCTACTTGCAAATTAAGCAGGCACCAAACAACACAGTTCGCTGCCCCAGGCTATCATCGGGAAGCTGTGAGGAACCCTGCAAACACAACAGCCTGGATAAATGTCAGATTTAGCTCTCCATTGTACTGGTGTTAGGGGCAACAAGTACAGATCTCAGCAGATTTAACTTTAACCAGGGGAAACAGGTACAGAAACCACGCATCTTCAATACAGCATCCTTCATGGATAAAAAGCTACAGGCCTAATCTGGGCGGGGGCGCCCCATCAACCACTGTTACCTTCAGTAGAAACTCAGCTCCTCTCACTGCCTTAGTTCAAATAATACAAGCCCTTAACTATAGAGCCAGGCCTGTTCTACATTAGGCAAGGCTGTTCTTCATTAACTTGCAACATTACAATAGTCTTGCAGAGGCCAGCAATAGAAGCTGGAGCACAGGAAAAGAAAAAGTGGGTGACCAGAGCGGGGGAAATGATGTGAATCATTTGGCAGATTAGAAATCGTAGCCAAGATTTTCAGAGTTGCATGGCGATTTTCAGTGCCTGATTTGCAGAAAGGGCTGAGCCTCCATCCCATGGAAAAGGAGCTGCTTTAAGGTGCAGGTCTGGACACTTGGAAATGAAGGCAACCCAAAAGCACTGGGTTAGCTCGAACATTGGTGCATTATGTTCTGTGTCTGCTTTTTGGGCTAATGTCTCCTGCGAGGGAGGTTCTGTTAGTAGACAATTAATTTTCTATGGAGCAGAAGTAAGAGACTTCCCAATTTGCTCAGTTAAATTATCCTAAGATCGATGCCTTATTTACAGTGCATCATAATGGCTTAGCATTAGCATACATGCCAGCTTACTACCATGAAGCCACGCTCACGGTGCCAGTATCAGGAGTG
Source organism: Alligator mississippiensis (assembly GCF_030867095.1). NCBI lineage: Eukaryota > Metazoa > Chordata > Crocodylia > Alligatoridae > Alligator > Alligator mississippiensis. The sequence continues at coordinate 464,905,939 of NC_081824.1, read as the reverse complement.
TACCTTGGTGTGTGTTGTGTGTATAGACTTAAGTGGGCCTTTCTGGCTGACCTTTTTCTATTTTCACTGCTTCCTTTCAAAACATGGTGTGTACCAAGAACTGGTCAGCACAACCACTCTTAAACCTCCCCTTTGCTGTGTGTGTCTAGCTAAGGGATCATTCCCTAGACTCCCACAGTAAAGAAGATGAATATTGTGGAGAGTTTGCCTACAGGACAGGAGTAAAACTTTGCAGCAGGCCCTTAGTTCCACAGAAGGCAGAATAGATATGCACCTTATAGACTAACCGAAGTAGATATATGTATATTTATATATAGCACAAGCTTTTGTGGGCTGAAGCTCATGTCATCAGATGACAAGCCAGACCCAACCCTTGGACTCAAATCTCCCGGATGCCGACAAATATCAGCGGTGGACCCATCTGCCTTGAGAGTGCTTGTATAGCTATGCATCGACCTGAAGATGGCCAAGCTATCAAATGCAGAGGGCATGAAAAGGCAATTGAGGACAGATTTCACTCTTAGAAATCCTTCAAATAATTACGCACTGCTAATGATAATTCAGAAATATTTCAGACCTGACACAATAACACACTGGCTGCGCCTGCAATTTAGTGTGTATTATCAGCTTTTTCATGGCTTTTTCCTCACCACAATGGATTCCTAGCTTGCAGTTATTATGACTGTTACATGCTCCATTTTAATACAGGGCACTTGCTGCTGTCACAATGGGCTTAAAATATATTCTGTGTGTCAAACAGTGCAGGAGACATTTCCTCCTGGAGTCACTGACAGGTCACCTCCCCAAAACCAATTAACTAATTGTCTAATATTGCTCCCTGAGGAGCAAGAGAAATGACTGACTCATGAATGAACTCTGTCCATAGAAAATGCATGTTCCCTCTTGCTCTCTTTTTTTCTTAAGCCTTAATTTAATCTGTACCACTACTCCAACAAACGAAGCAGTGTGCCTGTCAAGTTTCCTGCATGCTGAATCTATGCCAGCCCTGTTTCATTATATCTTTTTTTAATCAAGAGGAAGGAAAATTAAAGAGAACGTTTGCTTCGTGGCAAGCGCAGGCAATTCACCAGAGCTCGAAGGGGTAAATGATGGGTCATTATGAATGACCTGGCTGTCTCCAACCCTACTGTTCCCTTCCTGTGGGGTCAAAGCAGCTACGTGCCAAGGCCCCGATTTAGCATCATTTTAGGCATATGCTTAAATCCGCTCTTAGTGAACCCCGCCATGTAAAGCAAAATGCTTCTTGCTCTGCAGAACTGCTCCTCTTGCGAATGTAGTTGCATCTGCTGACTTCAAGTGTCATGCTCAGCGCTGGCTTGCTCTCTTTATTCCTACATACACACTGCAGGGAAGAGGGAGAAGGAACCAGTTCAGCTCTGCAGGGCCCATGAGAGTCATATCACCCATTGAGGGCATTGTGTGCCCTGCAGTCTGGGCATGCCCCCTAGAAGGGGTGGGGATGGAGGGGGTATGTACAGAGAATTGCCATGGGATGGGGTAAAACAGAGAGGAAATCCTGGGTTTTGTGTCACAAGACACAGGGATCCATGTAGTGGCAGATCTATTGTTCCTGACAAGCCTGCTGTAGAGGCAAGTGAAGAAGACGATATGCAAAACTCCATGGGAGGGCTCTACACTAGGATTTGCATTATAAAGATGTCACTAGTGCCTGGGTGCCATGGGGATGGGTGGATACCCCCAGTGATATGAGTAGAAGGGATGGCTGGGTACATCCTAGCCACCAAGACTTCTCTGCAGGAAAGCAACGGGCATAGCATTCTTGATGGGGCTAGGGTAGAGAGATCCCAAGGAAAGAGGATGGTCTGGGGCAAACTCCCATTGCAGGAAAAGCCCTGAGAGGAGGTATCTGAATGAAAACAGGTAGTCCCCAGGCACATAAAAGGCTTGCAAAAACATCCAGTGACTTCCACAGGTTTGGATACAGGGCCCACAGAAGAGAAAGTGGGTCCAGTTAAAATGTGTGGCACAGAGGAAGCTACAGCATAGGAGATGACAGGGTGGAAAGCTGTGCCCAAGCAAGAGGGAGAAACAAGAAGAGGTAGGGAGCAGGCAGACTCCTCTCCAAACCCTATCACAGAACTGCTCCACCTTCCACCACCACGTGGCCTGATGGCACAAGGCTTTGGCTCTCACTTCCCGTGCGCGTCCATGGCTCTGCTGGGTATAGTGAAAAGAGCTTCTTCCAGCACTGCACTACCCAGCGGCCACAAAACCCTGGGGTGTTTGCCAGCTGGCTGATGCCAGAGTGCTGGGCACTGCAATAGGTTTGTAAGGGTCAGGAGGTCTTGCCAATAAGAGGAACCTGCTTTGACACATGTCTATTGCTGTCTCCTTTTTCCTCTGGAAAATGCTAAATCACACTGTAGCAAGAATCCAGGAAAGAGGTTGCTTAGGAACTAGGTTACTTCTCATTCTTAGACAGTGATTATACTTGGCACTGAAGTCAGTGTGGAAGCATTTAGACAGGAGTCCCAAGTTCTGGGAGACTAGCACTGTTGGCTTAGCCATCATTACCTGGCTATGGGGTCACTGGAAATGGTAGAAGCAGAAGGAATCACTCCTGCTAGCTTCATATGGGAAACCCAAACATAAAAACTTTCCTTGAAGGAAACTGGTCTTGAAAAGCAAACTCCAAGAACAGAAATAGAGATGATGCAATTACCCAAGTTTCTCAAGGATGCAAATAAGATGAGATCAGAGGCCCTTTGTCAACAGTTTCAGGGGTCCAATCATCACCAAACAGAGGGCAAAAGAAGGAACTTAATAGTAGTAATATTTGCACTTCAATGGTGCCTTTCACCCCAGCAGCATCTCCTAACGCTTTATGAACATACGTGACAACAGGTTACTAATACCACAAGCAAAGCTGCTCAAGAAATGGGATTTGCTCCTGTGAAAAATGTCATTGAAGGACATAAAAAAAAAAAATTATTTTAAATCAAAATTCTTCTTTAAAAACTTTTCAGATTTTGGCTGAGAAAAGTAAAACCTGCCATTTTTTGTGTCCTGAAACATTTGAAACACTGAAACATTTCAGCCGCTCTCTCCCCTCCCCAAATTGCCGGGCAGAAATTTCCACTTTGAGGTCAAAGGCATTTTTTTTAAGCAGAGCTCCAATCATTAGCCACATTTTACTGACAGGGAAAATGAGATGCATGAGACTTCAGGAACTTAACTAAGGACACACACAGGCATGTGGCAGGGTAAGACACATGTAGTAGTATCTCCTTGCCCTACATCCTCTAGGCTACCAAGGCCACATTAGCAGGATCTTGCCTAACCTGCTCTGGAGCGGTGGACAGGGATCGCCTGTTAGAAGAAGAGATAGACAGCCACATCCCCCACATTCCCAGACCTCAGCTTCTCATGTTGCATCGTATCTATTCCTTTTTAGAGAAGTAACTGAAGCTCAAGAAATAAGCTAAGGAACAGGAAATGGGGCTCCCCCTTTCTTAGTGTTGTTCCTTGGAGATGTACGGCAAGGGGCACAAGCTGAGTAACTTGGTAGGAGTGCTTAGCACTGACAGCAAGGAGACGTGGGATGGCAGCCTACAAAGGGTTGAGGATTTCATCCTCCACCTGGGTCTGCACCGTGTGTGCCAACACCTGTTCACTGGGATCCCTTTAATATGCAGCATAGCCAGACGATTCCTCACCACCACAGCAGGGGAGTCTGTTTCTCCCTGAACATTTCAGACAGAGGTGCTCTGAAGAGGCCAT